>NC_059347.1:50490625-50820000 GCF_019703515.2 Myxocyprinus asiaticus | reverse complement strand
TATAGACTATATATGCCCTCAATTCAGTTTAAAACATTTGATTAACTAATAAAAAAACAAATATGTATTGAAGTGAGGAGAAAAATATTGATGAATAATTTCAATAACGAAAAATAAAGAGAGCAAACTGCCACAAGGTGCCAGTGATTACTTTTATTTCACCCCTAGAGGCCGCCGTTATATTGTAGAACTAAGTCGTTTAACTGTAGAACCGTCCAGCACCGGCCACAGATGAACATGATAAAAAATATCGGCAACTATCACATGGATTTTCCAATAGATCCAAAATGCAACTATCGGCACAGATTAATCGGTAAAACTGACGTATCGGTCTACCTCTAATTTGTTCTCTCTCTCATATTCTGTATC
The DNA here is from genome assembly GCF_019703515.2 of Myxocyprinus asiaticus. Classification (NCBI taxonomy): domain Eukaryota; kingdom Metazoa; phylum Chordata; class Actinopteri; order Cypriniformes; family Catostomidae; genus Myxocyprinus; species Myxocyprinus asiaticus. The sequence goes on along the minus strand of NC_059347.1, from coordinate 50,819,631 downwards.
TATTCTTTTTTTGATCGTCTGTTAGGAATTTAATCGCAGATAAGCAGGACTCTCTGGTGCAGTGTGCAGACTTCAGGAATTGCATATCCGCTCAGGATTCTCTGGGCTTCATTGGGCCACTCGCCCTCACACAGGGCCGAAATCTGAGGTAACAGCTGAACTGTTCTGATTGGCTAATATCTGCTAGAGCAGTGGTGAAATCTGCCCTCTGATTGGAATGCCGCCTTTTATTGGCACTTTTACAGTAAGTGATCATTTCTCTCTTTCTCTCTCAGTGCGGGGCGGTTGGCGTCTCGCCTGTCATCTACACCTCACCACTTGCAGCAGGGAATGACTCTGGCCTTTCTAGAAAACCAGCTCTCGTCTGCTCTCATCCTTCTCTCGGCAAACGAGTACAGACACTGGCTTCTCATCTACGCACGGTTCCTTGTGAATGAGGGTAAGCGAGATGGAGAGGCTCACATTTTGCACTTTGAGAATATTAATTTTGGACCCTGAAAATAACTGTGTATGTCTGCAGGTTTTGAGCAGAGGTTGAGGGAACTATGTCAGGATTTATTGGGACCAGTTCACAAATCCAGTAGCAGCTCCTGGGAGCCAGCAGTTCTAGTATGTATTTCCAGTCATTTCTGACACCTTGATTAAAAATGTACTTGCTTAATACATGTTCCTGGTCTTATTGTGCACAATCCATCAGTGATTGTTATTCTAAAGAAAAAACTTCTGTAATCTTTCATCAAAATGAAATAGCTTACTCCGCCTCTGAAACAAATGTGTTTTTTAGCTAACACCAAGGCTGTACAAATATCTTTTTAGATATTGTTTTAGGCTACTGTTCTTGGCAATGCAACTTTACCAGTTGTTACTGTAGTAATTTAATTCAGGTCTGGCTCCATTCTGGTATGGAAAGCCCACTTTTCATGATCCAATCAATTCTTGATAAATAAAATATAGCCAAGTTATATCCAATTTTACAACTTTGTTGCCATGACAACATAATGCCGTAAACCTTAAAATGACTGTAATAATGAATAAAACAACTTTAAAACTCAAATAATACACATTTTTTAACAGAAGAATTAATGTAAGTACTTTTATAAAATTATAAGCTTCACATTTCTGCCTTTTAAACCCTCCAAAAATTGGGCCCATTCAGTTCCATTGTAAGTGCCTCACTGTAACCTCGATTTTTGCTTGTGGTAATCTACATTATGCCACAAATGCTGTCGATTGAGCTTAATTTGTTTTGAACCCAGAATATTCGCATAAAAGTCGCATTTTCAAATTAAACCAAAGGTGTCTGGTTTTCAAATGTCTTCCATCCGTCTCTATTTCAGGGTCTGAAAAAGAGGGTTCTGTTGACCGAGGTGCTGCCTGTGATTGGTCAGAACTTGAGGTTCCAAAGACTCTTCACAGAATACCAGGATCAGCTCGAATTGCTGCGTCTGAAATAGCACTTCACCTTTGACCTTTTGATGTTTCACCCCGACCCCTGCTTCGCCTGTACATGAATTAACTGTCTGCCTTAGCTTTCCCTGACAGCACTGCTTATAGCGCAGACATGGACACTAATTAAAATGGACACAATGATGTTTTTTAAGAATTAATTTGAATTAATTTGTGAATTAACAATTATTAATTATATTTGTAAACTTTGTGCTGGTGGCAAGAAAGAGGAAAGGTTGGGATATTTTCACAAAAAAAAAAAAATAAGGATAATTTTGATCAAGCACAAAGTCAGAACCGAACGTTTGTACTATTCAACTATAAGTTGATGTGAGTGATGATCCAAACACTTTTTCCCATCCCTCCTCTCTTTTCATCGTTTTCCTTTAGTTCCAATTTGTACAGTCATTTGTCATTTATTTGTAAATGTTTGTAAAAGGCAATTTTTTTTTTCTCCGTTTTCTATAAAATTTAGAAAATGGTAAACCTTCAATTAAATAAGGAATAAACTATTTACCAGTTCTAAAACCTGTTGCTCTTTTCTCTCTCTCTTGCTTGTAAATAAGGTAAAAAAAAATTTAAAAAAAAGAGAAAATATTCTAGGTTTAAGAATTAGATGTCTTTTTTTCCATTTAAATTTTGTTGGCACATGGTTTTCAAAACTTTTCCCAATGAATTTACGTGATGTTTCAAGTTTCTGTTTAAAGGTTCCAAAGTATTTTATAGATATTGCTGGAGTGGATTTCTGTTTGTATATAAGGAACCAATACTTGGAATTAATATCTTAAAATGATTAGAGTACAAATATATTTAGTAAGGCTAAAAACATATATTTGTTATTAGCTAGTAACATCTGCAATCCAATGAGTTGCACCATGAATGAACTGAATGAAAATATTAAAAAATAAAATATTGTCTAGCAAAGCAAATAAATATAACCACTTTGCTGACTTTTTATTCATTTCCAAGGATTATTAAAGGGATAGTTCACCCAAAACTGAAAATTCTCATTTACTCACCCTCAAGCTATCCCAGATGTGGATGACTTTATTTCTTCTGCAGAACACAAATTATTATTGTAAGGAAATGCAGTTATACCCAGTAAAGAGACCAGTATGAACAATGAGTCATGACCAGGAGTCAAAGTTGAAGTTTCAATTAATAGAGAGAGAGTTAACTGAAGACAAAATTCTCCACATTTCCACTGGTAAAAGACAGAAAGAGAAAATGAGTTGAGGATCTAACCTCGAATTAATTTAGATTACAGGAAAATCAGTAATTATAGGCATATGTGAATTAACTGACATAATCTCTTACGAGTATGAAGATCTGATAGGTGAACAGTACAGACAATTCTAGAAATCTTACAACCACGGTGTTATGTTTAACTATGTGAATGCAGTCATTCAAAGATTATATTTTTAAGACACTGAGTCAAGTTGGTAAGCAGAAATGGGTCAGAGGTGAGTCTTCTCTTTAGATACACTGGAGTCTAGTTCCTCTGACTTTGCCACATGATTCTCAAAACTAAAACCAATCCCTACAATGACATCATTACACAGAACACAACATTTCTCTCAAGGCTGAGAACCTCACTGGGACACAGGACTTATTCGGCTGGAACATGACGAGAGAACAATATGTCCAAACGCAACAATGCAAAGTTAGGCAGAAATATACTTTCAGTGATGAATGCTAAGAATGTATTTGTCAGCAATTAATGGTCTTAAACTCACACACAATAAAACCATTCCTTTTATTAATGATCAATGAAATAGTTACAACTCACATGTACCTGTATATCTGTTCTCTGGGAGCCAGGCTAAATGAGAAGCACTGTTTTTACATTCCTGATAGAAATCAGACCCACCTTAATAAATGCACATGATTAAAAACATGTTGATTACCTTCTGATTAAAACAATTGCTAGTAAATGTATTCAACACATTAATAGGCTAAAGAGACGGGGTAAATCCACCCCTTCATGATTTTTAGAAAATCTCAGCTCTGTAGGTGCATACAATGCAAGTGAATGGGTGCCAAAATTTTGATGCTCTAAAAAGTACTTAAGGCATCATAAAAGTATACCATAAACTCCAGTATTTTAATCCATGTCTTCAGAAGTGATATGATAGGTGTGGGTGAGAAACAGATCAATATTTAACCCTCATGTTGTCTTCTGGTCATTTTACCCGAAGAGGATTTTCTTTTGCCTGAAAATGCTAGTTAATTTTATCCTTTTGTACTAAAACTTTTTGACTTTGTTCACACAGGTAATCAAAATGCCCCCCCCCCCATTTTTACATGTTTGGTGTTCCCGGTCAAAAATGACCAGCCTATTAAAAATAGTTTATAAATCTCTCATTATGCTATATTATTACCAAATATTGGATTTTATCTTTTTGTTAACTTCTCTAAGTTTCTTAGCACAGGTCTTGTATTTCTTTTTGGAACTTACTGATTGTAGGCCTCATTGACCTGAGCTTATGCACCAAATTTTTGAGTGAAAAAAACAAAAACAAATTATTTTGTGGATAATTTTGGCAATATTAAATAAAATATGAAAACATTCTGTACTATATGTCACACTAGTGTGCTTTAATGTTTAACCAGGAAGTTTGTTTTGAAATGCTTTTATTTTGTACAAAATGGCACAAAGTCACACTTGTGGTGTTCCTGGTCAAAATGAACAGCCATTGAAAATGAATGGAGGAGATCAAAAATAAGAGAAAAAATTAGTGTTCAGGAGCATGATCATCCATTAGATGAGCACATATGTGCATGTGTGCTTGCAAACATAAAGGCCTCGGACACATACTGGCACACGTAGACGCACAAACTCTGAGTATTACACGCTTTCTTTTCCACAGAGATTAACTTTATCCTACTCTGAACTGCATCCCACATCCATTCAACATTATCAAACACACACACACACACACACACACACACACACACACACACACACACACACACACACACACACACACACGTTGGTCGGGACACTAGATATGTCCTCATAAACCACATTTATAGCATAATATCTTAGTAATTACCAGTTCGTAACCTAAAAAATGTTTTTCTCGAAAACCACCCAAACCCACCCACACTTTATCCACTTTATCCAACATCCATTCATCCATCCATCCATCCATCCATCCATCCAACATTATCACATGCACCTGAACTTTCTTTGCCCCACAGTGACCCCTCTCCTATAAAATCTTTCCTGCATGATCTTTCTTTCATCACACCTTTCAGAAAAAATATTATGACAATGTGTTTTGGAATTTTCATGCTCTCACAAAGAAGCAGATCAATAGCCGTTTTCCCACTATTGGGCCAGTGTGAGCCAGGGGCCAATAGCTGATGCCAAATTCACACACCTCACCCATTTCACAAGCCAAAGGGAAGCTCAAGCTGAGGTATCATGTTATCTAATTATCTAGAATATCGAGTTTATATCGAATGTAAACATTAGCAAGCTAGCAAGATAAATTAGCGGTAACAACTCATCGACTGTACCTGCCATGATGTCCCGAGTGGTCTCTCCAATAACAGCGGGACGATGTCACAGCACACCATCTATGAAAGTTCACCGAACCATGGATATAATTTCTTTGGGCACTGTGTACTGTGCCCACATTTTCTAATACATTTTTTCCCCAAACCTATTCCGTTGTGCGCTGGATTCATATCTTGACAAGTTCGGCGAAACTCCGCCTTTGACATTGTACCTGCCTCAATCCCTAGTTGGCCTTTTTTAGCCCAATTGTAATCGGCAGGCCAACGGCCATTGGCCATTGGCCCTGAGAAAGCCCTGCAAAGCCCTTCTGATAGGGAAGCCTACAAGGTTAGCATAGATTAGAGTAACACGCCGTTCCACAGACATTCTTTACACCTTATTCACGCTAGGAATGACAACGAGGCTGTGAGGGATAGATGTACAGTCTCTTCAATGGCTGTACTGCCGTTTAAAGTGTTTTTGTATTGTTCCGTGAACAAAACATTGATAAAATATCTGTTCAAGAACTTTTATTATACAAAGAACTCCAGACAACATGAGTTGTGGAAAATCAGATGTGATTTAGGAGCTTAATACAGCTTTATACCGTTCGTGTCACTGAAGAGATGTTAAGTCAATTCCTTACAGCCTCACTGTCATTCCCATTTAAAATCAAAGATGGCGCTAGCGCGACAAAGTACACTGGCGAGGAGACAAGAGGCCGTTCTTTTTGAAAGGATGTCTATGGAGGAGATGCTTTGCAACGCTGTATAAACCACTTTTGTGAGGAAACAGCTCATCATTTAATGAATTAAATGCCAGTCTGCTAATCTTCAACATGTTTTACACAATCCTTTTGGAGTGAACTATAATTGGATTTTACTTTGATAACATTGCTGTTATAAGAGAAGTCATGGATGATTTTATGACCGGAAGGTGTGAGTTTACGGCTCTCTCTATTCATTTGTATAGCATCAGCAAACTGTCGTAAAATGCTTGTTGACGTTACAGCTGTTACGCTCTCTCCAATGACAGAACCACTTCGTTAAGTGAGCGAGGAAAGTTTCTGTTGACAGACCCTCAACCCCTCGATTTTGACAGAGGGAGTGAGTCTACTCTGATGTAAGTTTCAGGCAGATCCATATCCCACAATGCAACTCGATTGTGACGTGACAGCAGATTGCACTTCATAAACCCCTCCCCCACATGACTCTAATGTATAATGAAAGTAAAGTTATGTCAATTAAGCAGTTTAGAAAAGTTATTTTGAGATTTAACAGCATAATACTTGTAGCTATCTTAAACTGTTTATCACACAGTTATAGCCTATGTGTTCATTGTTATGTTAACATTTCATTTGTGTAAATCTTGATTAATCCTTTCTAACAATTAATTCTAATGAAAACAAAATTAAACATACGAGATTTATACATAAGCCTCTGAAATCAATCTCCGAAAACATGGTTTTCTCAGGTGCAAAAATCACTAAATAATTCCACAAACTGACATCAGCCTTCAACATGCTCCAAGTGATCAAGGGTTAAGGGTGTTCCAGTTAAACCCATTGCACGTCTTCAAAAACCGAGGTGCATGAGCTCAGGTCAGTGAGGCCTGTGATCAATAAGTTCTAAAAAGAAATACAAAACCTGTCCAAATTAAAAGAAAACAAGTTGGCAAAAAGATCTAATCCAATATTTGGTGATAATATAGCATAATGAGAGATTTATAAGCTATTATAAAAGGCTGGTAATTTTTGACCACGAACACAAAATTAGGTAAAAAATTGAAAGACAGCACAAAGGTTAAGTCATTTTTTGCTAGAAAATCTTCTTCCTACCCAGAAGGGGGTGATATGCATGAAGAATGTGAATCACAAAAACACAAGAAGAAGAATGTGAAAGCTAAAGTAGAGACTGACTGAGCATGGAGGAGAATTTATAGTAAAAAAGGACTTAAATATTGACCTGTTTCTCACCCACACGTATCATATCGCTTCTGACATTGATTTAACCACTGGAGTTTTATGGATTACTTTTATACTGACTTCTGTGATTTTTGGAGCTTCACAAGTTTGGCACCCATTCACTTGCATTGTATGGACCAAAAGATTTGTCTAAAAATTTTCATTTGAGTTCAGCAGATGAAAGAAAATCATACACATCTGGAATGGCATAAGGGAAAGTAATTGATGAGAGAATTTTCATTTTTGGGTGGATTATTCCTTTAATTTCAATGAATTTTTCTAAGCCTGGAAATCACAATTTTACATTCCTAATATATTTGTTATCTTGTTGGTAATATTTTTATTACCAACTTCCTTGTCAAAGTACAAGCATTGGTCTCCATGTAGGACTACCTTGTTGGGCAGTTGGTGGCAGTAGAGTGCTTTGTTGTTGATTGTGTGTCCCTGTGTAGAAGGTCAGCCAGATCTGACTCAACTGTCTGTCAGTTTTTATACATACAGTATGTGTGTGTATCTATGTGTTTTTTTGGACCACATGTTGTGAGTGGCAATCTTTGAATTAATCATCTATAAATCAGTGCCAGAAATAAGCCGAATGCCTGAACGCTGACTCTGTCGCTACAATTTATAGTAGATCTGCTCATGTCTGATGTGTTTCTCTAAGTGTGTAGTTTCCATATGTGCATTGCTCTGCTGACTGGTCACTGGTAGTTCAGAGAGGAAGGTTAAATGTTATTAATACCATATCCTCACCAATATAATACACAGCTGTCCCATCCTGCATTTGAATGGTGAAAGGGTGCTGAATCCATTAGCCTTACATGTTCTGTATATCCCTCACATTATTATCCCTCCAAATAAATAACTACTTCAAATGCCATTAAGCTAATATGTCCATTTTATATCTTCATGACAAAAATCAAGATCTAATTATTTTGATTAATTGGATTACTGCAGCATATTTGTAAAGATACATAATCTAATCAATATAAATTAAGTTTTGAATCTCGTTTCTCTTTTGAAGCAAGAATGATGAACTAGCATTATTAACTAGCATTATAACATAGCACTCTTTGAGCTATTCTTTTGAGATTCTTGATTTTGACTGGTCAATCATGGAATTCTTCTGTCAAATAATTTTGTATAATGACAGCTGAACTGACTGTTGTCCATTAAAAAAGAACGCCTTGTCCCAGGCAATGATTTGCTAGTTTGATGTATCTCCAATCACTCTGCAAAATAAATCTTCTCATAAAAATACATTTCAAACTCAAATCAATATTTCATGTCCTTATATTTATTTAGAAAGTAGCTGTGTAATAAGTAGGATATATTGTATAACTGGTCCTTATCGAATGACTGTAAATTATCCCTTAATAAACATGACATGTCTCATAAAGTTTGATGTCACATAAATAGTATAGGAATACTAAAATTAAATGTATTTTTATTTATTTATTTTTTTTTACTTTTTGTGAATTTAATAAAAACAAATATTATTATTTGATATACAAAAAACAACATCATAATAAAAAATAACCCTATCCTAACCCCTATTATCCTAACTCAGACCCTAAGTATTCTTCCTTTTCAATTGCATAAGGTTTATTACCTTACACTCAAAAAAAAATGTTGTGCCTATTTTAAGATTTATGCATTTCAGTTACATAACAAAATTCCATTAAATGGATTTGTGTAATGTTTAACAAAATTAAATGAATAAAACTTTAAGTATATTATTTAAATATTTATTCATTTTCATTTGATTAAAGATTACTCAATTCAATTTGATGGAATTTTGTCATGAAATTTAAATGCATAAATCGTAAAATATTTTTTTTGAGTGTACTGCCTTTTAATGGATTATTAGCGTCATGCAAATGATATTAGAATACCACTTTAATAATATGTATTTTTGTATGTAACATTTTTTATTAATTTTTTTTGCTATTTGTGTAATTTATTATTATTTGATATACAATAAATAAATAAATAAATCAAATAAAAATAAACCTAACCTAACCTTACATTTACTTAAACCTAACCCTAACATTCATAACTACATAAATGTCCTTTTCAGCTGCCCAAGAGTTATGACCTTATAAGCATTTAATAGCTAGTTTAACATCACGCAAATGACGGAAAGGTATCTTATTAACAGGAACAGCTGAGGTTTAATACTGGAGGATAAACACCTGAGATCTGCACAATAACACATGCACACTAATGCATAAAGAGACCTCTAGCATGAACAATATGCCTCTTATGTATTCTTGAAGTGTCTGTGTTCAGAAGCCTTAATTTTTAATTCAGATTTCTCTGCTCAGTAACTCAGTCCAGAGGCCTTGCCTGAGGGGTTTAAGTGTCAGCTCTCTGGGGCTCAACTGCCTTCCGATGTTCTTTCATTCTGTAGTTCGGAGCAATGTTATCTTTCTGATAGCAACACAGCTGTAATGTCTCCATCTTGTTCATCTGAACATTTACATAAAAGTTAAGATATGCAAAAATGTCATTTTAGGATGGTGCACAGCTTTTTGTTGTGAGAGAGTGTGAGAGAGACAGGAGGATGAGTGGAAGTGACACATGTGCTGCCTACATCTCACAAGGTCTGACTCTGAGCTAAACACAATTTCAAAGGTGTCCCCTCAACAACCCCACAGCCTAAAAGCCCACACAGCAAATTTCATGGTTTACACACTCTCACTCTTTCACCTCTCAGACAAGTGCTAAGACTGATTGCTCACTACTTTGGCTGACTCTGTTAACAGAGAGAGAGAGAGAGAGAGAGAGAGAGAGAGACACCAATGGGGGAACTAAACATTCTTCCATATTAGCTGCTGATTGTTTACTTAATTGCTTCATACATTTAAATAAATAATTCATCCAAAATGGAAAATTCTGTCATCATTTACTCACACTCTTGTCGTTCCAAGCTGTATGTTATTTTTTCTTCTGTGGAACCCAAAAGGAGATTTTTAGCAGAATGTCTTGGCTGCTTCTTTCCATTCAACAACAGTGAATGGGGACCACCACTTATATATATATATATAAAATAGCTTTTTATGAGAACATTTATTTATTGTTACTAAAACCGTTACGTTAAAAATCTTAAATCTCATTTTGCACTTGCGAACATTCAGTCCTTGCACCTTAAGACATATTGCTCAACTCATTTGCTTTGTGACAACCTTAAAACACTGCCTTACAGGAATGTTCCAGGTTCAATACAATTAAAGGGTTAGTTCACCCAAAAATTAAAATTTTTACTAAAATTTTTAAAACATTTACTCACCCTAATGTCATCTCATATGTGTATGACTTTCTTGCTTCTGCTGAACACAAACAAAGATTTTTTTAGAAGAATAAATCAGCTCTGTAGGTCCTAACAATGCAAGTCAATGGGTACCAAAATTTTGTAGCTGCAAAAGCACATAAATGGAGCATCAAAATAATAAGACTCCAGAGGTTAAATCCATATCTTCAAAAGCGATATAAATGTGGGTGAGAAACAGATCCTTTTTTACTATCGATCTCCACTTTCACTTTCACAGTCTTCTTCTTGTGTTTTTAGAGATTCACATTCTTCGTGCATATTGCCTCCTACTGGGCAGGGAGGACATTTTATAGCAATAAAGGACTTAAATTTTGATCTGTTTCTCACCCACACCGATACAGATTTAAACACTGGAGTCTTATTGATTACTTTAATGCTGCCTTTATGTGCATTTTTGAGCTTCAAAATTTTGGTACCGATTCACTTGCATTGTGTGTGGACCTACAAAGCTGAAATATTCTTTTTACAGCAGAAGAAAGAAAGTCATACATATTTAAAATGGCATGAGGGTGAGTAAATGATGAGAGAATTATCATTTTTGGGTGAACGATCCCTTCAAGCTTTTGTGGCAAAATGTTGATTAACACAAAAAAAAAAAAAAAAGGGGGATTTACAACAGAAGTGAATGAGCCAGTTCATTAATGTTGTAATACACATTGTTTCAAAAGTATTTCACCAGACGTAAACATTACACGCTTTATCATGACTTTAACCACCAATTTTACAACTTCGTTGTCATGACTAAACCCTGTAATCTGATGAACACCATAACGCCAGTAATCCCTTATTTTATCACACTAAAATCATGTTAACACGTGTAATGTTTACATCTTACTTTGCTTATTTTTAAAGCAGTGTGCATTTTAATGATTATTAACTGGCCCCATTCACTTCCGTAATTACAATATTTGCCTAACAAGAGAGAGAGAGAGATAAGTCAAAATAATGTTTGTGGTAATCATAAATGTAATAAATTTCACAATCATAAACATTCCACAAATGCTGTCGAACTGGTATTGAACCCTGTAACATTCCTTGAAATAGTTACAGTAATCTCTTACAGTTGTCACTGGTGGGCTTTTTGTGCATTGCCGGTTAACTTGGTATTGATGCAGCACTGTATCAGATTAAATTCATGCTATCTCTTTGTGTTTTAATTAGATGAATGGTAGGCCTTCCATTCATGCAATACACAGTTCCTGTGCTGTGAAGACTCTTGCTTTGTCACTGTCCGTTGGGCACAAGCTAACAATATCTCAAATAGAGTCATCTCATCAAATAGAGACAGACATTGTCATCAACATCAATCATCATGATAATATTCCAAAACGCTTTCAAACTCTGAAATGAAGATGGATACTTTGTTGGTGATAAAAGCTTATCTCTGTCAAATATGACTTAAAATTAGATTTGTTTGCTCAATTGAGTCTGTATGAATTATGAATGGACAGGTGACATTTGGGCCACGCTGCCTTTAGCAGAAGCAGACAGTGGAGGTCAATGAGTGTTGAGTCTGTCAGAGAGGAAGCCTCACGGGAGATCTCAGCACAGAGAAGCTGTACATGGCTGAGTCTAGTACCACCTCAACCTGTCGACAGCTTTGATGAATATGACAGCCATGCACTGTACTGAAGCAGCAAAGGGTTTCACTTAAAACAGTTTCAACACTCACTGGAAAATGAGTTTTGAAGCTATGAATTTCCCTCTCATTTTTTATCATTTAGACTCATACTTCATAACCAGTTAGCTTTGAACTGAGGAAAAGAAAACAATACAATGCTTTGACTCTTTTTTACAAAGATATTGTAGTGGAAGCGTACATACATTTAGCATAAAATCTCTCTCAGTGTGACAGTCTGGGCAGCTGTCAGTGAAGCTGACTCTGGGTCAGTTTCATTTGTTTCTGCAGAAGCAGTGGACAGCAGAGCATCATGATGGCAGTCCATCCACACCTCTCACTCCTATTTTTTATGCCCCCTATTTTTCTTCTGTTCCCCAAGAGAGCTGTGAGAGCAGGACGATGCCATTGCTCTCAAGGTTGAAGCGTGGGCAGAAGCAAGCTGTGTGCCAGGACTGCCTTTAATACAATATAAATCCTGCTGTTGAAAAGGGTTAGAGAAAAATATATTAACAGCGTCCCTAAGACTGCCACACACAATGACACTGTGGCCTCTGGCCCCTGTCCTCCTCGACTTAGAGAACTGTGACTTCTCAGGGATGCTACAGTTTATGGGGACTTTATAATCATTAAAACATAACATGTTTATTTATTAGAAAAACAGTGAATCTTGTTGCACATTTGAAATTAGAATGATGAACATTTCATATGTTAACTGACATTATTTGCACCTGAGAATAATCACACCTGAGAAAAAAAGCAAATAGTCACTCAATTAGTGATTTTTACAATGGTTAAAGGATATTATATCACTTTTTATATCACTCTTCCCCTTGGTGAAATAATTTTACTTCATTCCGGTCATTAACGGCGTAAGAATAAACCGATCGGCATGGGTAGATTTTTATGCTGATTTCGCGTTGCGTGTAAACACCTTAACGAGCATTCTTACCTGCTTATCCAATGTGCGCACATGTTGTGTGCATGCCTCTTCACGGTTTGACGTCAAAAGCAGAGAATAATGCAATTATTTCAAATGCCATGTCAACATGGATTTCTTGCTTTGTCTGATTTTTGAAATAAGATGGTTTTTGGGAGTAATCAGTGTATTGGTGTGCATGTAAACGGGCTCAGTGTCTATATGTATTTGCTCCATTGTCACACACCCTTCAGCTGTCACGGAAACGCAAACAGATGTAAGTATATATATACAATTATACATACAAAAGAATTCTACATAAATAATTTTATTTTAGAAATATGTGAAATCCAAGTAAGATTGAAATGTTGTGTGTCACAGTACTTTTGACAAAGTAATAGATTACAGTAACTAATTACTTGTAGGTCATATTACACCCAACATGGCTTATTGCTATATTTTACTTGCCTACATGCTATTAGTGACAGTAATTAGGGACTTTTCTGCTTGTTAGGGCCTATTTACACTTGGTCACTTCATGTGTTTTTACTGATCGAATTGCTATCCAATTGAAAAAGCACATTCTATTAACACTTGGCCACATCAATGTGTCTCCGCCAAACGGATATGAATCCAATCTTTAATTCCTGCACTATATGCAAATAACATGGAGTTCACTTCCATGATTATGCTTATGCTGAGCAGAAACTTTAAAAGATGTGATTTATTATTTGATTCTAACTGACTTTGAACAGTGCACGTGTGTTTCTGTTTGTGTGCGCGCTGTGCATTTCCCCTCTCAGGGCTTCTCGGAGGCAATACGCGTCATGCGTGTCAGCTGCACTCATTGCCAGTGTTTAGTTTCAGTTTCTTCAGCGATCTGCATCAAATAAATGAAGAAAAAAATTCCTGTATTTCCTACAACGAGCATCTGTGTCTTAATTTGTTGTTATTTATTGCGTGAAGCAAGCCTTATGCAAATACTCGGTAGCAGCTGTTATATTTTGCGTTTTCCCTATGCTGACGTAGTGCTGTTTGGGCGGAGTAAATTTTACATATGCGTCTTGAACAGCCAGATGCATTTACACATGACCAGTTTCGTCTGGAATGCAGCATCTCAAATCACCTCCTGAAGTGGTTTGAGTGATCGGATTGCTATCCATCTCGAATGCGTTTCGGAGGGCATTTACACCTTGTCTTTTCATGATCGGATAGCTATCCGATCTGTGAAAATGCATGAAGTGGCCAAGTGTAAATACCCACTTATTTATTTATTTTCATGTTGTGACAGATCTCTTACTCACTTTGTGATGGAGGAAGCGGGAGCCGGATAAATAATCCAACGTAAGACTTTATTTCACACACTTTTCAGCTTAACACAAATGGTTTTGCTTTTCAGCAACAAATGCGCTCAGTCACACACACAGCTTTGTGCATCTCTCTCTCTCTCTCTCTCCCCTCCAGCAGTATGGATTGCCTCTTTTATCCCTCTTCAGCTCTCACTGCAACACAGAGCAGCTGTTAGAGATAATTTCCCACAGGTGTCAATCCTTAACGTTTTTCCTCTCCCGGCCTCGCTCTCTACGGACTTCGCTCGGCCACACCCCCATCACCACACATTTATTATACATAGCTTATTTACATTAACGTTGAACTGTTATTTGCTCACTGCTTCACCTGACAGCCTGCCTACAGACACACAAAGTTGTTTACATTTCATGACATGTATTGGGTTGAGTCCCACCATTGTTATGATAATTGCTGGGGCTGGGAAAATCCTGTCAAGCTACATATGATACAAGTCAGAATGGACTACTGTCTAATTTAGCCATCAAGGTGTGACTGTGCCAATTGGTAGGTGTCAAAATCATTCACTTGAAATAGAACAAAACATTAATATATATTCTACCATTCATCAACTGTTGACTCCATTTCGGTTTTTCCACTTTACTCTTTCACTTGCTGATTATAATTGCATGGATTGTAATATTTGTAATTATCAACAATACCTGAACAATAGTTTGCTGTTGGGTGCAGAAGGAATGGACAGTTTGAAGGAACATACTACTCTGTTTGTGCTGTGGCTTTTTTTCAAATGGAACATGATTTACCCTCTGACAACTCCCCTGAGGAAGCTTTCAGAAGCTCTCTGAGTGCAAACTTCAGCTGTCAAAAATTTCACACAGGGATCTTTGCCATTTTGAGAGTGATACAAACCATAGTGTATAGGTATATACAACATATTTATGTTTTACAGGAAATCTATATTTTTCATAAAAATATTTTTGAGTGAAGCGTGAACACTGAAAGAAACATGTTTTCAGATTTATGTTAACACTTAAGGGAAGTACCCACAATTACACAGTTAGCAATTACTGCATTTGTAATAGTGATAACCTCAATCCGTGCTTTCATTTTGGTTAAATTGTAGGCTACTGAGGCACATCTTTTTTTCCCCCTCTTATTTTGTTTTGTTTTTGATCTTTGTAGCTAACAATTGGACAGCCATTAAGCTTCTCTGATCTCATAAATGTGGTTCTCAACTGTTGGGTCAGGATGCATGACATGCCGTCATCCTTTGAAAATCATGAACAACAATGTGCAAGGTAAAAATATAAAAATACGAATCAGACTTCATTAAATGCAGGTTCACTCGCAATGAGGATAAACATGGTTTGTGCTGACTACAATTCCTATGCAGTTCAACATAATTTTAATAAATTAAAATCCTTGATATTTTTGTTCACTTTTGTTGATAAACAAGTGGTACTGTGTTGCAATACCTCTCAAGTCTGATGTAAAATGGGTCCTGAAGCAAAACCAGTTGAGAACTACTGCTCTGTAATATGCTTTCCATGGCTATCACATCTCACTTCAAAAAATAATAATGCGTACATCTTTACAAAATGTTTATTAGACAGTATATTTGCATACATTGGTGTATGGGGGGTCAAGCAAGAAATAATTCTCTAAATCCAAATATATAATAGTAAATCTGAATATTTGGTTATAAATGTGAAAATCTAATTGTAAATCTGAATATAGTTAAAAATCTTGAATATATTATTAGAAGTCTGAATATACTGAATAGTTGTAAATCTGAATATTGTTATAAATCCTGAATGTACAGTATATTTGCAAATTCAAGTATAGAGTTGTAAATCTGAATATATACGTAGTTATAAATAAAATAGTTGTAAATCCAGTATATGTTTAAATCCTGAATGTATAATTGTAAATCTTGAATATACAAATATAACTTAAGGCTCGGGCATGTTAACAGACAAATACTTCTTTTCCATATTAATTTTTTATATTATGATGATCATAGTACGCCAGCTATCAAAATTTTTTTTCAGTTTTTTGTGTTGTTGACTTGCCATATTTTTAAGAACATAGTTTAAAAGATTTAGGATTTATAACTATACTGTATATTCTCTATATAACTAACTTAGATACAGGATATATATAGGATCTTTGGAATACATGATTCTGATTGGTCAATGGCGCCATCTAGCAGACTGATTTTTCGAGTAACAACCGCACATCCACATATCAGACAGCTCTTTTGGGTATTGCGAGCCATCTTTACTACTTCTCGGATCACTATGCGATCTCTACAGATAAGCTAATAAAATTATTAAACTCAAATCAATGTTTCATTTGCATTTATTTATTTATTTGCCAAGCAGTTTTTTTATGAACTGGATAATGAGCAGTTAGTTACAAAATAAACACCAACAGAACTTTGACGCAAACCGGAGGTGGATTCCAGCTGCCCAGTGATTTTTATTTCTTCTCATATAATAACATAATTTCAAAGCAAATTATCATTTTCAAAGTATTTTATGTCCATGTATTTATTTATTTTGTTAGTAGCTGTTTAATTAGTGGGATAATTTACTGTCAGGTGGTCGTTATCTCAAAATAAACCCCTTCAGGGTGATACAAGGCCCTCCACTTCACGTTGGGGTCCTGATCAGCCTGTCTGGTTTATTTTACGATAACAACCGGCTAACTGTACATTATCCCATACATTATCCCAAATATATATATATATATATATATATATATATATATATATATATATATATATATATATATATATATACACACTGGTGGCCAAAAGTTTGGAATAATGTACAGATTTTGCTGTTTTGTAAGGAAATTGGTACTTTAATTCACCAAAGTGGCATTCATCTGATCAAGTATAGTCAGGACATTACTGATGTAAAAAAACAGCACCATCACTATTTGAAAAAAGTCATTTTTGATCAAATCTAGACAGGCCCCATTTCCAGCAGCCATCACTCCAACACCTTGTCCTCGAGTAATCATGCTAAATTGCTACTTTGGTACTATTACAGTGTTAAGGGCTGTCAGCACTAATCTGAAATCTCTTATCTGGACTTAAAAGTGTGCACATGTCTGCACGGGCACCTGTCCAAAACGTAAATTTTTTAGGGGCAGTCTTGACCCTATCTGCTCCAGGGGCACTGAATCATGGCTGACCCTGCGCTCTGACCCCAGCTTAGCTGGGATATGTGGAAAAAAAAAGGAATTTCACTGTATATGTGCAAATGTGTGATAAATAAATTATAATTATAATTTCGAGTGTACATTTGATTAATTGCCCACAGTCCACCACGGGGAAGACGTACGAGCTGGGAGTTTACTTCCTTCACTCCTGCAATGTATTATTTTTAATGCTGAATGTAGTAAATTACTTTTTGACATTACTTGATTAAAATAACATAATAACATACAGAGAGGAAAAACATACAGATACATTTTAAAATGTACTCTTTATTTGATAAAATGTGTTTACTCTTTATATTAACACTACATATTAAAAATGACAAACAGAATGAAGATTTATTGTATTAATATATTATTTAATAAGAATAAAAAGTAAGGCCCAAGTATTTAAAAATTTGATTTGTGACGTTGTTTCTGCAACAGCCCCAGAGCTCCAAAACTCGGTATATCCGTCAGCGTCCGAATTTACTCACTTATTTAGTTCACTTACTGCTGAGATATAGTGCACTAACTGCCATTCATTTTATAGGAAACAGTGAATGAGTGAACGATTTCAGACACAGCCACTCTCTTCGCCATACGATCGCCTCGTGCCTGCACATCTCTCACGCGCGTGCCCCGTGCACCTCGCTGTGCACACGCAGAAATACTGTCTGTTCGCGCTCCAGTTGTCGATCATGCGAATGGAAGAGCAAAAGGCATTTATTTACACTTAACTTGGATGTTTACATGGATTTATACAATTAATCCGCCTGAAGTAACTGCGATAGTTTCCAGTACCCCCGCGAGGGCGCGGGGTAAATGCGTAAATACTGCTCATGACATGTGGGACACGGGACAAAGTGCACTGATACTGTATATTGCTGCACTGATTTAAAAATGTACACTTAAAAACTGGTGTCATAAGAGCCCAGTTTCATTATCACCCTGAAAATGACCATCTCATTACACAGAAAAGCCCGTGTTAGGATTAGAGCCAAAACTTACCTCAGTGTGCTGCCTTAAATTGGAGTTGTGATTTTAATCTTGAAATATCCACTTGTCTTGGTGTTAAATGAAGGCACTGCATGACGAAACTATTCTTTTTTTTTTTCACTGTGCGGAGCGAAGAAAGTGTTTCACTTTGAAGAGCTTGAAGCTGCAGCAGTGATTGAGTGACAGTCTGTGACAGCGGCTCAACGCACGCAACTGGGTGAACTTCCGCTCTCGTAAAAGTCCCATTCAATAATCTCTCAATAAATTACACATTAATTAAAATTAAACCCAGTAATGTAACGACAGGAACACCACCCATTGTAAAGAAGTAAAAGTAAAAAAAATTCATTCGAAATTTACTTGAATGAGAGTAAAAAGTACCCACTTTTAAACCTACTCTAAAAGTAATATTTTTTGAAAAAGTTACTCAAGTAAATGGAACGGAGTAAATGTAGTGTGTTACTACCCACCTCTATCAAATACAAAGGACAACTGGCTCTAACAAGGACAGAAAGAGATGTGGAAAGTGGCCAAATGTACAACTAAACAAGAGGATAAGTACATCAGAGTCTCTAGTTTGAGACATAGATGCCTCACATGTCCTCAGCTGACAGCTTCATTGAATTCTACCCGCTCAACACCAGTTTCATGTACAACAGTAAAGAGAAGACTCAGGGGTGCAGGCCTTATGGGAAGAATTGCAAAGAAAAAGCCACTTTTGAAACAGAAAAACAAAAAGAAAAGGTTAGAGTGGGCAAAGAAACACAGACAATGGACAACAGATAATTGGAAAAGAATGTTATGGATCTTAAACCCATTGAGAATTTGTGGGATCAGCTAGACTGTAAGGTGCGTGAGAAGTGCCCAACAAGACAGCCACATCTATGGCAAGTGTTACAGGAAGCGTAGGGTGAAATGTCACCTGAGTATCTGGACAAACTGACACCTAGAATGCCAAGGATCTGCAAAGCTGTCATTGCTGCACGTGGGGGATTTTTTGATGAGAACTCTTTGAAGTAGTTTAAGTAGTTCTGAATATTTTTTTCAAATGGTAATAGTAATTTTTCACGTTATTTATGTCCTGATGATACATTGTGTGTCATGCTTAAATGTTTGAAATTAGTTTTGTAGACAAAAATATAATTGTGCCAACATATAATTTATTTCATTACAAAACTAAAATGTTATAAATTCTTTATTTTTTTTTTAAATTGATGACTTGGACCGAATAATTGAGAAAAGCAGCCACTAAGTGCCCAGCATATAGATGGGAACTCCTTCAATACTGTTTAAAAAGCATCCCAGGCTGATACCTCAAGAAGTTGGTTGAGAAAATGTCAAGAGTACATTTCTGCAAATTCTAGGCAGTGTGGCCACTTTGAAGATGCTAAAATCTAACACAGATTTGATTTATTTTGGATTTTTTTAGTCACAACATAATTCCCATATTTCCATTTCTATTATTCCATAGTTGTGATGACTTTACTATTATTCTAAAATGTGAAAAAAATAAAGAATGAGTAAGTGACCCTAAACTTTTGAACGATATTATATATATATATATATATATATATATATATATATATATATATATATATACACACACATGGAGCTATACAATATACACAGAGCACAAATTCTGAGATTTCTCCAGGTATCCTGTAGCGTACAAGCACTTGACTTCTGTTATCATTTACAGTGTTAAGGGCTGTCAGCACTAATCTGAAATCTCTTATCTGGACTTAAAAGTGTGCACATGTCTGCACGGGCACCTGTCCAAAACGTACATTTCAAACAGTTGATAAGATGTTGGATCTGAGAGACAGACAGGGGGAAGGTGGGTGGAACCAGTTCCCTGGAGTCGACCGTATATAAATACTCAACAGAGGGAAAGTCTGTGAGGACTGACTGTTTGCTGAGCACCTGTTTGACTGCCTGGCAGCTTTCAGACATGGCTGCCTCCCTGGATATTCACAAGGAAATGACAAACACATGTATTTTGAGAACAGTGACAGTGCAACTCTGCCCGAAGACAGAGAGAAAAAACAAGGAGCAGTCAATCAAATGACTGTTGGACAATTTATCAAAAACAAGGACATCTGGCTATTAGAAGAGCCAGACTCTGGTCCTGAACTTCTCAAGACAAATCAACAAAGCTCAGGTTCAACATCTCACTAAAATAGAATCAGCTTAAATATACTGTAGTTCTAATGCACAACCCACATAAAAGTGAAGACTTTGAAGAACAAACCTCACTGCCAGCCACAACAAATAACACCTAACCTCCATCTGGAGAAAAATCTGGCGGTGCAAGGGGTAGGCTACCGGGGCTTAAGCTTTGAAAGTTTTCAAACCTTGAATGTTTTCATCATCTTGTAGTGATGTCAAAAGTACCAGTGCTTGGGTATCAAATTGATGTATACATCGTTTCCCCTATATGCATTCAGCAGCGGCGAAGGGGTGCTGAAGGGGGGGGTCGGTGCCACCCCTGGCAACATGCCGCCTCGGTCGGTTGCCCATGTCGCCCATCCCTAAATCCATCACTGCTAGTATGAAATGAAAAGGACCCCACCACACCCACACACACACACACACACACAAATACACACAAGTAATCACAGTGACATCACTGTATAGCAGTTCAACGTGTGTCCTGCAACGGAGAATCAACATACCCGCAGGGTCTGAAAATCATCGAGTGAGGCAATAAAACTATAGCTCCTGTTTATAATCAACAAAGTAAAGCTGTCAACATTGCAAGCACGCAACATCGGAGCGATGTAGTGTTCCCACCTTTCATATCGCCGCGTTTTCATATCGCTCCCTCATATCGTATTACAGAATCTTTGACAAGAAAGGCAGACACAGCAAAAATGCTTTGTGTAAACTGCTACCAGAACTCCTCTGGGTGAAGAGAACCTACTGCAGGGAGATGAGCAACAATTAAACACCTGTTACATCTGTCATCTCCATCTATCTGGAGCTCCATATGACCTGTACAGGTTTTTTCTCTGCCCTGTGAATCAGTCAATTTGAATTAGTATGTAAAAATATGCAAAAGAATAATAATATATGAATATAAATACTATCATTTTAATAATATACATAATATGAAAATACATCCTTTTCTATCTTTAATATACATTTAATACTAGCAAGGTTCTCTGTCAGGATTTCAGCTGTTAACATTTTCAATGCATTTTGTCAACATTAAATGGCCATTTTAATGTAACTGGTGAAAACTGACTCTTAAAGTGATAGTAATTCTGTCATCACTTGCAAAAGTTAATGATTTTCTTTCTACCGTGGAACTCAAAAGATGTTCGGGAGAATGTATGGGAACTGGTGACTGGAACTAACTTTCTGCCTGAATTCTCCTTTGGTGTTCCACAGAAGAGAGAAATTCATACAGGCATGGTGGTGAGTAATGACAGAAATTTCATTTTTGGGCGAACTGCCCTATAACTACCTGTTAAATTATTTGGTAAAGGTAGAGTAAGATGGGTTAAGACGCCCCCCTTTAGAACAATGTGCATTTATTTTTAAATTGTAACATACAGTTGTGCTCAAAAGTTTGCATACCCTGGCAGAAATTGTGAAATTTTGGCATTGATTTTGAAAATATGACTGATCATGCAAAAAAACCTTTATTTAAGGATAGTGATCATATGAAGCCATTTATTATCACATAGTTGTTTGGCTCCTTTTTAAATCATAATTATGACAGAAATCACCCAAATGGCCCTGATCAAATGTTTACATACCCTTGAATGTCTGGCCTTGTTACAGACACACAAGCTGACACACACACAGGTTTAAATGGCAATTATAGGTTAATTTCCCACACCTGTGGCTTTTTCAATTGCAATTAGTGTCTGTGTATAAATAGTCAATGAGTTTGTTAGCTCTCACATGGATGCACTGAGCAGGCTAGATACTGAGCCATGGGGAGCAGAAAAGAACTGTCAAAAGACCTGCGTAACAAGGTAATGGAACTTTAAAAAGATATCCATCCAAAGCCTTGAAAATGCCAGTCAGTACTGTTCAATCACTTAAGAAGTGGAAAATTATATATATATATATATATATATATATATATATATATATATATATATATATATATATATATATATATATAATATGTTTTAAGACAATTTCACCCAAAATTGTATGACATTTATAATTTGCAAGATATGATTTATGCCTTATGCAACCCCATATAAGTGCTTAACAGATTTAAGTTCATAAATACATCAAATTGACCTCAGCCGTCCTAACATTTACACATGTGTTTTTAAGTGAAGAGTTCTGTGAAGCAAGAATTATCCAATTAGTCATGCTGTCAACTTCTGGGCCATGTGTAGTGTTTTCACAAGCAGGATCAAAGATTTAGTCACTGAGTTAAAGATTTGATTATTGGCTAAATATAATAAAACATATGAATTCCCCAGTGAGGATTTCTTGCTACTAAATCGGCTGTGATGTGTAATATACAGTAGGTGGATATCAGGCCTAATCTATGGATTAGAACGTTATTAACGGTTCTTTTATTTTGCTCTCACCGGTTACCATTTGGAAAGGAGGCTGCGGAACTTCTGAACCGGAACGAAAACATACTGTTTTTGCTCAGAAAGAACCGAAATGAAAACTATTTTGTTTTTAGTCCCTGTACCAGACAAATCAATAATTAAAGTGCCAATCATATGCAACGTGTATCGAACTATGAAAAGCCAAAAGGACAAAAATTTTCATTTTTAAATAGATTTTTAAAAGTTCATATGGTAACTTCTGATCTTTGAGTGTATTTGAGGCTGACACAAAAGTTTGTGGGACGTTTTAGTTTCAATAATATTAAAAAATTTACTATATAAATGACACCCCACAGATAACATTTAAACTTTGATCATAAAGTGTATTGTTTACTGATATTTCATCAAAGGATGGCCCAATACATATCCACAGAGGTCTAGGCTAAGCCCTGAATATCCACTGACCCTAAAACCACCTGTGCACTGGAGGACCTTTATGTAGGCCTACTTTGTTTTTATTTATGTTTTTTAAAAATCCATTGATATTACTTCAAAGAACAGAGGAAGATGGGATAATATTTATGCAAACACTTCAAATTATTCATTTCAAAGCCACAAAACTCAACATTTTAGGCTACTGACAAAACGTCCTTGTATTATCCAATGAGATAAGAGGAGTTCAGCAATCATAGCTGATAACAAAACAGCATCAGACATGGTATGTATCAGAGTGGTTGGGTCTATTAAACTGCCAGTGTCTGCAACAGTCTGGATGTGTATGGTGTCATCTCGGGGGGAAGGCTGACACTAAAATCAAAGCATATTTTGAAAACCCGTGTCCATATTGATTTTTACTGGGAAATAGCAAAGCGAGAATGATACAAAAGACAACAATGCCTGCTGTTAGTGCAAACCTGATCATGTCATTACCTGCTGATTTGATTAACTTTGCAATACATTTGCAGTTTCATATTCTTCGGATGAACAATATGTTTAAATTGACATGTATCTGCAGTGTCCCCAAAAAGTATTAAGCCTCACTTAAATGAATAGTTCATAGTTCAAACAAAGATTTTTTTAAGGATATATGAAAACTGATGTGTATTTCACCACATAAAACAAGTCAATGGGAATAAAATCTTTCAAGCTCCAAAAAGGACATAAAGGCAGCATAAAAGTAATAGATACGACTTAAATGGTTTAATCCATGTCTTCTGAAGCGATATGATCGGTTTACGCATGTACATGCGATGTACATGCGCTGTACACGCGCTCTGCACATGCGTCAAGCACGAGGAAGTGCAATTGAATCATGATCTTGCCTAGGAGACTGCAGATGTCAAGCTTTATAGTGAAAAAGGAGTTACATTTTGGTCTGTTTCTCACAAAAAACTGATCGTATCACTTCAGAAGACATGGATTAAACCACTCGAGTTGTATGGATTACCTTTATGCTGCCTTTATGTCCTTTTTGGAGCTGGAAAGTTTGGACTCCAATGACTTGCATTGTATGGAGGAACACAAATCAGTTATCCTTCAAAAAAATGTTGTGTTCTGCAGATGAAAGAAAGTCATATGTGTTTGACAGCATAAAGTTGAGGAAATTATGAGAGAACTGTCATTTCTGGGTGAACTATTTCCTCATTTTACCCACAACCCTCATGAGTCAGGCATTCTGTTTTTATTACTTATTGACTGCCCATTTCCTCTCATACCTCAAACCAGTTAATCTGTTATTTCAAAACCTTTTTCCAACTAATCAGACATGCAATAGGCCCCACACAGTCTCTTCTCTCTGCCCCATCTCTGTCCGATGCCCATCATGCACAATTCCCTCCTCTCCTGCTATTTGCATTCTGGAAAGTTGAGAAATCATTCACATACTCACATGGATGGAATCATAATTAAATCCCCCAGTCTGTGCTCTGCTGAATGTTAAGTGTGTGTGAGTCAAGAGTGAGGTACACCGGAACAAACAACTCCTTTTTTGTGTTCAAATTCAAACTGATTGTTTCTTTTGATACCATATCAAAATGCTACAGCATCTGTAGGATAAGGCCAAGACCTTCAGCAAAGAAGAAGAGATAACCGACATCTTAAAGAGCAGCTGAATACCAGCATTATAAAAGGACAAAAACTACATTTGTTCTGGGATGCAAATAAAATAACTAGACAGTGATTCCCTGACACTTCCATGGGCAAGTTTTCTCCTCTTTAGATCTGTATTTTTATGAAAAAGACTTTTAATGGAGGCAAATCACTTTATAATAGGTTCGAACTTCATAAATAGAGCTCCAACTCTGACAGGGAAGTGAAAGAGGAAGAATGGGTCTTGTGGTTTTCATTCTCGCCAGAGGCCACAAGGCCCTTGTGTTCACTATTCATAATGAGAGAACACACAAAGTTGACTCTGAGTGTAATTTCTAAAAAGAAAAATTGTGTGTGGTTTGGGACAGGGGTCTTGTTTATCTATCTATGTGGGACCAAATACCCTCACAATCATAGTAAAAATAAAAAACTGGGGTTGAAAACCCTGAAATTGTGGTTTCCAAAACAGTTAAATAGGAAAAGTTAAATGCAAAACTCCTAAAAGATATCAGTAAAACATAAAGTTGGGCATAGGATGTAGTAATAATTAAATTGGCTTAATTTAGTATGTCTACCTCACCTCAATATAAAACATTAATAGAAAATGTCAATGGAAGGTCACCCCACCATGATATAAAACATCTTTGTTCAACCCTTGTATTTGAAGTCTGGTACCAAACCTGAGCCCAGCGGTTGGCTTTTGCACCAGGTTCAAGTTAGTTCGTTTTTTTTATGTACGTATAACTGGGTTTACATTAGGTTTAGATTTGTAAGTACTGAAACTTATTATTTTTCAATATCTTATAAATATTTTATGTTTAATTTAAACTTTACTCATTTTGCACAGTCTCATACATTGTTTACAGTATGTAAGCAATTTTGGATTTGGGTTGAATAAAATATGATTGGTCTTAAAGGTGAAGTGTGACTTTTATGATATCAAAATATGTTCTGCTTTCCTAGTTTATTGTTCATTGACAACTATAAGTAAGCCATTTGTGGGTTTACCTCCCCTAAAAGTATAAACACTGAGCCTCCCAGGCACTATCAAAACATTGATGTTTTTATTTTGAGTGGCCCGCTCAGCTCCACCCATCCTTTAATAGCTCAACCAATAGAGAGATTTTGGGGGCTTGGCTACTTGTAGTAAACTATTCAACAGGGAGTATATGAACGTCCATGGCAGACTTGTTATAGAGGAAAACAATTTTTGTTTCGTCTACAGATGTTAAAGCCAAAATAAGAAGACTTGCTAAAAGACACAGAGACAGAAAACGGAGTGAACATTGGCGTCGCATTTACAAGGTGGAGGACACACACACACACACACACACACACACACACACACACACACACAAACACACACACACTACCAATGATGAGATAGTTCTGGCAAACCGGAGCGGCAATAACAAGATTGCTGCGCAAGTCGCTAATACACCATCGCCTCCCCCGCCCCCCCCCCCGTCAACAACAGAGATCTCACCTAGGGCACCAAAATGTTCAGAAACGGCACTCTCGTTGCGCTTACTAGTTACCAGAACCATCCTACCTCATATGCTCAATCCCGCGCACTGAACACCCAGCTGCCGTTCAATCAGGCGATGTTATCGGACAACCGGATTCTTCTGCCATGCTTTCTGCCCGGTGCGTTTATGTTATAGTGGCCTCGTTCATTACAATGTAAACGTTTATCACCTTTTATTTAGTATTGCCTATTTGTTCATAGGGAATCAGAGAGTGCAAAAGGGTGTGATGAGTCTAAGGGGTGTTGGCAAAGGTTGTTTGAAAACATACTTTATTTTTGTAATTCCATTTGGTGCCACTAGTAGCACAGAAATTACACACTTCACCTTTAAAATTTTAAATTACTAGTTGGGTCAGGTTGGGTCATAGGGTCTAGATTATGGGTTGGCTAATACATCAATTTAATCCCTGTGCAGATCTCTAGTGTGTGTGTATGTGTGTGTGTGTGTGCCCAATTCCTCATGTTTACATTTCTCTTAAATCTCCATACAGGACCAACCGTACCATAAAACTTGTGTATGTGTCCTTCAAGAGAATTATGGGACAAGGTTAAGATGAACAGTAGCCTATCAGCCAACTTACCCAGCAAACCCACAACCTCTGGTGTTGTAAGCAATTTGTCAGACAGCCGACATACTTGTGCCAACTTGCTCGGTGCGAGAAAGAGTGAGACAGAAAACAATTGAGAAAGAATAAAGAATAGAAAGAAAAAAAGAGGAATTGTCAAAGAACGTGTGTCAGAGTATTCAAATGCAATCATTGTAAGTTATACCCTCTGCTGGGCTTTCTGATGAACACTCAGACTATACATCCCACAACAAACAAACAGAGCCATACACACACACATATAATCAGAGTGTAAATGAAATGTCATGTCCTACACCATATTCATTTTGCGCTGCCTCATCTGTTAAACTCATTGGCTGCAGGGCCCTAATCTGACAGCAGTCAGACTGGATCAGTGCTATTATAAATCACATACAGATGGCCAGAATGAACCACACCAACTCTTTCAGTTGTTTTTAAGTAGGTCATATCATACGTTTACTTTCATACATCATATTTATTTTTTCACTGAGGTCCATCTATAAATAAAATCATAGATTAACCTTTTCATGACTATTTCCCACCCTCTCTATGACCCTTGGAATTAAACGGCATGAAAAAAAATGTTTTGTTTTTTTTGCACTTTTACTTGCAAGCCGCAGGTTCGATGTTGAGTCCAATAAACAGTCATTTTTAAATGCCACATCCTTTAATAAAAGGCTCTTTGCAAAGCTGCATTACATTGCAACATTTGAGTGTCAATAAAAGGTATTTTTTGGACTAGAGAGAAAGCTGTGAGTTCTTAAATTTAAATTCTGTTTGCATATGAATTCGGACCTTTACAGTATATTAGGTCTCTTTAACTACTATGTACTTAAGTATTTGATACAACATACTTATTGTGTACATAAACTCAGCAAAAAAGGAAACGTCCTCTCACTTTCAACTGCTTTTATTTTCAGCAAACTTAACATGTGTAAATATTTGTATGAACATAAAAGGATTCAACAACTAAGACATAAACTGAACAAGTTTCACAAACATGTGACTAACAGAAATGGAAGGAAATTCCACCAAGGCATTTGCAAGTTCCAGACATTTCTGGGGGGAATGGCCCTAGCCCTCACCCTCTGATCCAACAGTGTCCCAGACGTGCTCAATGGGATTGAGATCCAGGCTCTTCGCTGGCCATGACAGAACACTGACATTCCTGTCTTGCAGGAAATCACGCACAGAACGAGCAGTATGGCTGGTGGCATTGTCATGCTGGAGGGTCATGTCAGGATGAGCCTGCAGGAAGGGTACCGCATGAAGGAGGAGGATGTCTACCCTGTAATGCACAGCGTTGAGATTGCCTGCAATGACAACAAACTAAGTCCGATGATGCTGTGACACACCGCCCCAGACCATGATGGACACTCCACCTCCAAATCGATCCCACTCCAAAGTACAGGCCTCGGTGTAATGCTCATTCCTTCGATGATAAATGCGAGTCCAACCATCACCCCTGGTGAGACAAAACCGCGACTCGTCAGTGAAGAGAACTTTTTGCCAGTCCTGTCTGGTCCAGCGAAGGAGGGTTTGTGCCCATAGGCGAAGTTGTTGCCGGTGATGTCTGGTAAGGACCTGCCTTACAACAGGCCTACAAGCCCTCAGTCCAGCCGCTCTCAGCCTATTGTGGACAGTCTGAGCACTGATGGAGGAATTGTGCATTCCTGGTGTAACTCAGGCAGTTGTTGTTGCCATCCTGTACCTTCCCTGCAGGTATGATATTAGGATGTACCGATCCTGTGCAGGTGTTGTTACACGTGGTCTGCCACTGCAAGGATGATCAGCTGTCCTTCCTGTCTCCCTTTAGCACTGTCTTAGGCGTCTCACAGTATGGACATTGCAATGTATTGCCCTGGCCACATCTGCAGTCCTCATGCCTCCATGCAGCATGCCTAAGGCACATTCACGCAGATGAGCAGGGACCATGGGCATCTTTCTTTTGGTGTTTTTCAGGGTCAGTATTTAAGTTTATATAACTGTGACCTTAATTGCCTACTGTCTGTAAGCTGTTAGTGTCTTAACGCCCATTCCACAAGTGCATGTTCATTAATTGTTTATGGTTCATTGAACAAGCATGGAAAACATTGTTTAAGCCCTTTACAATAAAGATCTGTAAAGCTATTTGGATTTTTACAAATTATCTTCAAAATACAGTGTCCTGAAAAAGGGACATTTCTTTTTTTGCTGAGTTTTACGTGTTGTTGCATTGCACTTACATTTGAATTACATGTATTTAATTACATCTGCAGTTATAATTTTAACTTTACCCTAAATATAACCCTACCCAACCCGTATTCTAAACACTAACCCTGACACTAACCCCTAACCCTACCCTTGCTCCTAAACCTACCATTCACTCAACCTCAGAAGCAAATTTGAATATTGTGAACATTTTGCAGAATATTATATGGTTACACAATAAATATATTGTATTGTATGTATTTTAATGTTAGTACTTAGTTAAAGACACCTAATATAAAGTGGGATCATTAACTTTTTTTTTCCGATTAACACTTTTTATTGATTCACACAATTGACACAGAAAAGCAAGGCTTTTGCTTTCCAGCCGACTTCCATCCCCTAAGAATGATCTGTAGGCCGATCATAACCCTGGTTAGGACCCCATTTTTTATGCATTTATCCCCTATATTAATGACCGCCCCATCGCCTAAAATACAGAATCTGGGGCAAAATGATATTTGAGTGCCCAATACATCACACATGAACCCTCAACCAAAATTCTTGGATCTTAACACACCACCAAAAAACATGGGTTGTGTCCCCATCTTCTGATTGGCATCACCAGCAGGTGGGTGTGTCTTTAAGACCAAGCCTATGCAATCTAATGGGGGTCCAATAGAATCAATGTAAAATCTTAAATTGCATAAGGCACACACTTGCATCTCTAGATGTAGACTTTACTTTTTTAGAATCCTAGCCCACACTCCCTCCTCCAATACCAAGTTTAAATCTTTCTCCCATAATCTCTTGAGAGAAGTTGAAGCTTCATCCCCCCGACTCTGAATTAGCAGGGAGTAATACACTGATGCCTCATGACCTTTTCCAAAAGCAGTAATCACCGCTCCCAGAGTATCTGCCACTCTAGAGGGGTGTATGCTACTCCCAAAAATAGTACAGAGCAGGTGGCACAGCTGTAAATACCTGAAGAATTGAGACTTGGGAATCCCAAAACGTTGAACCATATTTTCAAAGGATCTCAACACTCCACTCTCATATAGATCACCGAGCATATTAACCTCCCTCACAATTCACTCTATCCAGCAGAAAGGGGACTTATTAATACATAACTTTGGGTTCAGCCATATGCTCAAAGCAACATTTAAATAACTGTCCGAATTAAACACTCTGGACTCATTTGTCCATATTGCGTGCAAATGCGAGATAACTTGGTGTAACTTGTCTTCTCCGGTTAGTCTGATAGAAAGGCTTTGCAATGGCAAAATAGGGGCAAAACTTCCTGTTCAACACAAAACCAGGGAGGGGCTCTCTCAGGTGGAAGCGACCAATGAGCCAAATGTCTGAGACCGAATTCATAATAATAAAACAAAATCTTGTGTAGGCCTAGCCCACCTTTGTCAATCGGCCTATGCAACTTACTGAAATGTAATCTGGGATGTTTACCATTCCAAATGAAGGACTTCGCTATGCTAACAAATTGCTTGAAATAAGAGAGGGGGACATCAACAGGGAGAGACTGTAGCAGGTAGTTTAATTTTGGAATACAATTCATTTTAATAACATTAACCTTCCCAATCATAGATAAATGTAATGAAGCCCACCTGCCCACATCGCTCGATAACCTTTTTATTAAAGGGTCAAAATTAACTCTGACTAAATCACACAAATTTGCTGGGAATAAAATCCCCAAATACTTAATGCCCCATTTGGGCCACTGGAAGGCGCCCTGCTGAAAAGCCATTACCGGGCAGTACGCTGTCAGAGCCAAAGCTTTGGATTTGGACCAATTAACTCTGTATCCTGAGAACTTAGAAAATGAATTAATAATTCTATGGAGGCAAGGCATAGATCTAGTAGGGTCGGAGATGAAAAATAAAATATAATCTGCGTAAAGCAAAAGCCATCTCCTCTGGAAAATCATCCTCCTTTCTTATCACGGCTGCTAATGGTTCCAGGGCAAGACAGAACAATAATGGGGAAAGAGGACAACTCTGCCAGTTGCCCCTATCTAGAGTAAAATAATCTGAAATTAATCCATTTGTTTGTACTGCTGCTACCGGGTGTCTATAAAGTAACTTAATCCATCCAATAAAAGTATTCCTGAACCCGTAAATTTCCAAATTCTTAAAAAGATAATCCCATTCTACCATATCAAATGCATTTTCAGTGTCAAGTGAGATGGCAGCGACCGGAGTCTGATCATTCGCCACTGACCACAAGATACTGATGAAATGCCTAATGTTATCAGAAGAGCTACGGCCCCAAATAAATCCCACCTGATCTATATGTATAAGAGATGCCATATCTTTACTTAATCGGTTAGTGGAAATTTTTGACAATATTTTAACGTCTAGCTGGATCAGGGAAATTGGACGGTAACTCTTACACTCGCTTGGATCTTTGTCCTTTTTAATAATCAGACTGATCCAGGCTTGTGTCATGGATGGCGGAAGCTTTCCATCCTTTAATGATTCCGTATAAACTTCTAGCAAAAATGGAGCCAGTTCTGTAGCATAAGATCTAAAAAATTCAGCGGCAAAGCCATCTGGCCACGGAGACTTGCCTGTAGGCAAGGCCTTAATTACCTCACCAAGCTCCTCCAAGTTTATCTCAGAATCAAAAGAAATGTTTTGCTCAGTCGTCAGTTTAGGAAGTTCTACTTGTTCCACAAAGTTTCTAATATCTTCATCAGTAGACGAAGACGTGGAACTATAGAGATCAAGATAGAATTATTTAAAAGCATTATTAATATCAATGGCCGAGGTAAATATTTCACCACCAGCAGATTTCACTGAGGGAATGGTAGAAACAGACTCTTTCTGTTACATATATCTAGCCAGAAGTTTCCCTGCCTTGTCCCCCAACTCAAAGTATGACTCTCTTGCCCTGAATAGCCAAAACTCCACCTTCCGTGACAAAATAGTATTATATCTGTATTTCAATTGGGTCAATTCCCTGAGGCCATTAGACGAAATTCGGCGCTTCAGCTCTGCCTCGGCACTTTAAATATTCCCTTCCAATTCCACGAGTTCTTGTGAATGAGGCATACTGTATGATCCGGCCCCTAAGTACCACCTTAAGTGCCTCCCAAGCCACGCCTGCAGAGGATACTGAGGACCAGTTGGTCTCCATATAGACAATGATTTCAACCTTTAGCATTTGTTAGAATTCAGGATTTTGCAACAGGGAAACATTAAAGTGTCAAGTATCTAATTTATTTTTCTCTGTTTGTTGCAATACCTCTAAACACACCAGGGCATGATCTGACACTAAAATGTTTCCAATTGAGCAATCAACAACAGATGAAATGAGGGACAAAAATCTATTCTAAAGTAAATCTTATGGGCTGATGAAAAAATTTATATTCCCTACCAGATGGGTTCAAAAGTCTCCAAATATCTGTAAGACCAAGATTTTTACACATCCTGTGAATCATCAATGTTGCTCTAGGGGGCTTGCACACTTTTGCTTCACTATGATCAAGGACTGGGTCCATCAAAAGATTAAAGTCTCCTCCCAATTTTATATCATGAGGGGTGCCAGCGGCTTGCAACATCCCTTCAAGATCTATAAAAAAGCCATTATCATCAACGTTGATAATAAGACCTTGTCCCTGAATTTCAGCTAAAACAATAATGACTCTTCCTAATTTGTCTTTACTCTGTTTGAGACATTTGAATTGTAGATGTTTATTTATCAGTGTGATGACTCCCCTGCCCACCCCATATCTTCCCAAATTTTTCAGCTTCTTGTGCTTTTCTTGAAGAAACACTATATCATAATTCTTACGCTTAAGAAGAGAAATAACCTTCCTTCTTTTTATGGAGTGCCCCAACCCATTCACATTCCACGTGGAGAGAGACAATCCACTCATCTGACATTTTGACATATACACTACTAGTCAAAATTTTAGGGTCATTTACTCATTCTTTATTATTATTATTTTTCACATTTAAGGATAAAAGTAAAGTCATCAAAACTATGGAAGAACAGAAATGGAACTATAGGAATTTTAGCATCTTCAAAGTAGCCACCCTTTGCATAGAATTTGCAGAAATGTACTCTTGACATTTTCTCAACCAGCTTCTTGAGGTATCACCCTGGGATGCTTTTTAAACAGTATTGAAGGAGTTCCCATCAATACTGGGCACTTATTAGCTGTTTTTCTTTATTATTCGGTCCAAATCATCCATTTCAAAAACTTTTTTTATTTTTTAAAAAAAATAAACATATGGGATATTTCACCATATCCCGTCCCTCTTCGCCCTCAGGAATTCCGACTATTCGGACGTTATTCCATTGGCTACGGTTCTCCATGTCCTCCAACTTCTCCCAGACATGCTCCAAATCCACCTTAGTCGCTAGCAGATTAGCAGATAATTCCCTCTTCAACGACTCCAGGTAATCGATCCGTTTCTCGACATCCCCCACTCTTGTAACCACATCAGTGAACTTTGCCTCCATGGCAGTGATTGATCGACGTATCACAGCAAGATCCTCCAAGTCAGCAACAATCTTCGTCAGCATTGCTGACATGTTCAGCATCTCTCGCCGCATTTCCCGTACTTCCCCGACTAAATCGACTCCCAGGCTTGCGGCCTGCTCGGGGGCGTCAGCTTAAGCACGTAAGAGTCTTTTAATGTCTCCAGAGCCCGAGGATTTTGAATTCTTTGACATATTGTCCTCCTAGAACAGTTATGGAAGTGTATCGAATCTCACCGGTTTATGTCATTAAAAGTGTTAAAACTAGCAAAGTGCGCAGAGCTCGCTGTTCACACGTCTGATCCTCGCATGGCGTCACGTGACTCATCCCCATGAACTCTTTCTTAACAGATCAAGAAAAATATTGTCAAGAGAATATAAAGACCCTTTAAAACAGAAGTGACTGATTCCTTGCCAGAGTTCATATGTAGGTGCATCCATGAGAAATTCAGAGCAACTCCTGCAACTGGTTGATGCAGTGGGAGTTTGAACAATGCTGTTTTGTCTCAAGTTTTATTCCATGATTAAACACAGATACAAATTACAAGATAATCTGTCTTCTTGCTAAGTCTCCCTCTCTCTCTCTCTCTCTCTCTCTCTCTCTCTCACTCAGGTAGAGTGATGGGGTGACCCAACTCAATCAGTAGATGTGGTGTATAATCAGGCTGTTTGCTTGCTAATGTGAGTGGGGGGAATTCTCCTCCATTTGGCCCCCCACGACTCCTCTCTCATTACACAATCCCCACAGGAGATCTTCAGCCCTCAGGCTCACACCAAGCAATGGAAATATCCTGTCTTCTCTTCTTTAATCCCTGATCTGAGGCCAGCGCCTTGATTTTATACCACAGCGTGTTTCAGCTAGGATTTTTTCAAACTTAAGAAAGAGAATGCTGATCTGAGAACAGTACCATGGAGGTTTTTCTTATCTCTCCAACACCTCTTAATGCCCTTCAAAAATACAGTGGGTGGAGTCTACTAGTGAAAATGTCTCTTTTATGATTGAATAATTACAATTAAAAAAACAAATTCATTAGAATTACTATGTGTGCTTAAATGTAAGAAAATAAACCTTTTGTGTAAAGGAGTTAACATGGTGAATGTCACAAACTTGCTTAAAAAAGAAGAAATACGTGAGATTCTGCACTATTTCTTGGCCACTAATAAAAATTTGATTAAATTTTATTTTGTATTAAATTATACAACATTTTATTTTTATAAAAAAATAAATAAAAATAAAATAAAAACCCTTTTAGACATCAGTGTACCCACTGTATTTTCCATTTGGCAATGCTGATTTGTATTTAATATGGTACATGCCAAATCAAGTCATTTTTATTTGGATAGTGCTTTTCACAATACACATTTCAAAGCAGCTTTACAAAAAGTCATGCCTTAATGTCTTAATGTCCCCAGAGAACATCTTTATAGAAAATTATGCCTTAATGTGTTCAAGTTCCCAGTGAGCAAGTACGACCATGGAAAGGAAAACAATTTATAAGATGTTTAAACAATAAAATAAAGGGGGAAAACCAGAGGAACCAGACTCAGCTGGGGGAGCCAGTCCTTCTCTCTACATCAATACTGCTATTTGAAATTGAAATTCATATTTTTAACAACACTTGAGAATGAAATATAAATGGCAGTGCACATAAATCAATTGTTAATTTGATGAATGTTGCACATTGTACAAACACTATTATTTAATGTCGTTGTGCATACTGTATTATTAGCATATAAACATGTTTCAGTTAGTGCATAACACACTAATTGTTGCGAGCAGCTGTGATTGGCATTCTAAACATGTTAAACACTTGCAACCAGGGCCGCATTAATGCACGAGGGGGTTGCAGTCGCTGTATTTTCCTCGGGAGAAGGGGTTTATGGGTAAGAGCATATGTTAGTGAGGGAACAGGATAATTTATCTCATCCTGATGAGTTGTTAAGCTGTAGTATTTGCCTCGTATAAATAATTAGTGGTCTGTTTCAAATCCATTGCCACATCATGAATAATGTATGAGGAGGGTGGGAAAGGGCGGGTACCAGTATAGAAGATCAGTTGACTGACAGTGTGAGACAGTGTGGCCACCACTGTGTCTGATGGGAAATATATCGCTCTCTTCTCTCTTGCTTTATCAAGAGCGACCAAACCTGCTACATCTTCGACGTGAGGCCTCAGTGGGTAGCTGGAATTGTGACAACTGACAACTTTAAAAGTGAAGTGTGCAATTTTGCAAATTTGCTTCATTTACAGAGATAATTATAAAGGGTTGGTCACACAAGGCTTTTAGGCAGACCGATCACACTGTGAATTCAGCAACTAGGTCAAACGTTCTGCTGCTTGAATCGGTCTCTGCATCCCGAAATTTGAATCACTGCCCCTCAGTGGATGAAGCTGGAAGTGTTGCTGAACATATGGGAAATCATGAGCTCCAGTTGAAAGTTGAACAGAGTGGAGCCAAAAGTGAGTTGTATTTTTAGTTGTAAATGATGTAATACAGTCACAAGAATGCATATTTTGTCAACAGAAACCCTAACCTAAACCCCAGCCCTAAACCCAACCGTCAGTGGAGTAAAGCTTTAGTTTTAGAGCAAAAATGCAATCTCTGAATCGCACTTGACATCATTTGTGTGAACGTGTTTACTTCCTGGTTTCCACGGGACCAGAACCGAGGTTGTTTATGCAATGCACTCTCAATAATGCCAGATAAAAAGGTGATCACTTTTGAATCGATGCAAAAACTGCTAATGGGACATTGCCGTAACTCAGCAGAATGGGGTCGATTTCAGTGTACATGAACATTCACTGTGGATTACCTTTTGGATCATCTAACACTTTGAACTTTGCTTGCTTTGGACTTTACTTTGGATTACCTTATTCTTGGAACTGTGCTTGCTTTGGACACTCAGACTTTATGTTAATATGAACTCTTTCCTCATGACTTCCTAACTCATGTCTACATTGGATTATAAACTGACTGATAATTATCAGTGCACCCATCTTGTGAAATCCTACTTCACATATTGTCATCTGGATGCTATTCATGTGTTGTCACATTATCTTGAAAGTTTTATTCAATAAACTCTAAATGACTTCTATTTGATGTCGTGCACTTGTGCTCAGTCCACACTCATGACAGTTAGACCATGTTGGTTTTAGCATGTGAAATTACTAAGAACCACACAAAAAATATTTGCTACAAGATGCATGACGTCTATTTATTTCTGATAAATAAAAATGATAAATAACAAATAATAACAAACTCAAATATATTATACACTCGACTTTCCTGCCACCAAGCAAGGGCGAAGTTATGGTTTTCTGTGACAGTAGTGTCACCAAATGGAATTGCAAAAATTACTATTTTCTGTTTACAAACAGGTTTCATAAACAAAACAGATAGTTCCACCCCAAATTCATGCCGTTGAGCCAATGTTGATGTGTTGATATGCTGGTTCAAACAAACAGAGCACTGTTTTGTTGTGTTTACACTTTTCAGGCAAATCATCCTATGAATTTCTTAATTATAGTTCAGTCATAGCAACTCTTGGAAAGATTTAGCATGTCAATATGGGTATGACGTTTTGATAGGACATTGGTCTTGCTGGAGCAGATCTGCTGCGCTGCTGCTGCTGCTTCTGCAGAGCAGGTACGGAGACTTGCTACTGTTAGAAAATAAACAGATATACTGAGTTAGCTATGAGTGGATTTGTTTAATCTAATTACCTAAAACATCTTGGTTACTGTTGTAACCTCCATTCCCTGATGGAATGAACGAGACATTGTGTCAATGTAGTGACTCTAGGGGTCGCTCTTGGGAGCCCCAAACACCTCTGATCTTTGAGAAAAAGCCAATGGCTCCTTTTATACCCGTATGTCCGGGGGAATGGCATGCAAATTCCGCTGGCCTATGCCCATTGGCCTTTTTTCAAAGTTTGGGGCTCCCAAGAGCGACCCCTAGTGTCACTACATCGACACAACGTCTCGTTCCCTCCATCAGAGAATGGAGGTTACAAAAGTAACCAAGACGTTAGGGAACAGAAATGAGTGCCAGCCATATTTGTCTAAGGCTTACCTTGTTAAAGACATGCTTCTATGTGTCATGGCCAAAAGCAGACTTTACCATGCAATCTGATGAAAGAAACCCCCCAGCAAACCACCTGAGCAAATAGCATTTTCAGAGAAATAACTGGCTTGTCACAAAGAGAGAGATGTAAGTTGATTGGCTACCCGATTACATGTCAAAGGACCAATCAGCCTGCGTCAAGTGAGCCTATTGGCTTAGCATGTCACGTGTGAGAGAGCCGATTTGCTAACAAATAAGCTGAAAGAGTTTCATGGCTGAAATTTGGTCATTTGTCTCCACAAAATAAGCTGGGAAAAATGAGGAAATTATAACATAGAAAAAAATACACATTTCACCTAACACCAGGAAACTTTGCAGTAATCTGTTCCATGTTAAGACAACAGGATTGAAACCTACATTTCATATAAACCTCAATGCATCTATTTTGTCCATGTTTCTTCCATGTTTAATTCAGTTCACAGAGAATTGTGATTGTGGACAGGAACAGAGTATATTATAAAACCATGTTTTTTCTAACAGACAGCAGAAATAGCATGCTCATAGCATAAATGTCAGCTTTTATTTTTGAACAGGAAACGTATGGTAATTCACACTCTACAGTGTGATAAGTTAGCACTGATGAAGGCCAGTGCGGCCACAGATTGCCTGTAGAGTGTTCACTCTAAACTCAACAACACCAAAAAACTCAGCATAACCCTCAAAGCAATAAGAGAGGGACTAACAATGGACTGTACAAATGGAGGCCTTGATTGGAACTGAGCAACAGAGTGAACAATGCAGTAGTTCATGCAATCCCAGAAGAAAAAGACTGTATATTACTCAGAGGTCACTCCTTCACTGCTCAAGAGACATAATGGACTTCTCAGATATGTTTCATTATCTTTGTCTAAGATGTATCTCCTTAGATTCCTTAGATAAATTAAAGTAGAAACAATTGTTGACATACAATAAGAGTGTTGATCGACTTGTTTAAAATCAATGTGCTGAGATAATTGGGTCTTGGATGAATTTGATGAGAAATACACACTGAAAACTCTGAATTTTATTGCAGACTTTGGTATCTTAGTAAATCTGAGCACAATCTGAGACATTGTTGAGAAATCTTCTGAAACTCTAGAGGAGATACATGTGAGATTACTGTGGTCTTTTTCTCAGAAGACAAATCTGATAAAAGCTTAGACTTAAGCAAAACTCTTCATTTGTGTCTAGGAGAAACAATTGAAGAAGCATGAGCATTTAAGATATAAAGGAGATCTCTAATATGACTTTTCATTACTATGGGATCATTCAAACCATGTTTTTACTTCACATTTTCAGAAAATTACACAATAGGTCCTTAGTGTACAATCATGTACCCAAAATGAGTTATAAATATTCATTTTAACTATAGATACAGGAAAGGTCCTCATGAGGGTACCAACCCATTGATGGCCCTTGTACCTTAAACAGCAAATTTTTTCTGAGAGTGCACGGCCTCCAATTCCAATCGTTCTTCCATTTTATTCTCCGATAAACAATTGTGGCTTTCACAACTTCTTCCTGCAAAGTTTTGAACTTCCGACCAACTTGTCAATAAATTTGCTCTCAACTCTTGAGCTCTTGGGACACGCTGGATTTAGCATGAGCCATTTTTCAGTATTGGTTTAGCACTTATTTGTTATTTCTCTGCTTGAATGGATATCTCTCCACACGCTGAAGGACAAATGGAGAGACCAGGTGTGGTGTAAATTCTTTCTCTTGTTTTTGACCTCCTTTATCCATCTCTGTCACTCTTTTATTTCACTTCGTTTGAGCGTTGTTCATGCTCTGGGGTGTAACTATAACCTCTGGTGAAACACAAGTGAGGGGAGGTAAATCATTCAGACTGCATCTGGGCTCAAACACACCCTGTGGTATTTCAACGCAAGTCTGACCTGAAGACTAATAGCAATGTTTTAAAACCATAAAGCCGCAAACCACTTTCCGATTACCTGTGTTGATTGCTCCAGTGCTTTACTTCCTGAACCGTGTAACTTTTAGATGAATAGATTCCATTGTTTACCTGAGACATGTTACAAATGCTGTAAGTCAATGTGCAGTGACAACCACATCTATATTAAAATCCTATAGCAAGGGAATATATTTCTTTAGGATTAAATTTCATCAACATTTTTTTTGTTTTGTTTTGTTTTGTTGTATTTTTATGCAAATCAAAAAGATTTTGTTGTAGAGAAGATTTCAAATGTCAAAAAAAGCTTTCAAAGATTTCTAGCTAGCATTCAGAAGCGCTGTTGATAGCCATCAGCTTGCATGTCACCACGGAGAGTGATACTATTGTATCATCATTCAAATGTCTTTATCTCATGCAGGAGAGAGCAGAAACATTTCAGTGTGGAAAATATGGAACAGGATGAGGGCAGGATATTCTTTCACGGATCAGCACATGACAATTGAGTTCGACATATCAAGTTCAAAATTGTGCTCAGCCTAGAGCTGTATGCATACCACTTAAGGGGTGTTCACACTGTGAATGATTTGCAGGGACAAAGTGACCAGAAGTAATTCATTTTCAGTGAGAGTTGGTCATTTGAGTTGAAATGACCGATAGAGTCATTTGATGAGTTAAGTATAGTTTTAATTAAAAAAATATGCTGCTGCTGAATATACTACACCATGGCAAAATAAATGGTGTTTTATCCAAGTTGTGAGTTTGCAGTCTGGATTTTTATGTGATGAGATTGGTGTACCGCAAAATAATATGAAAACATTATATAGACAACACATTTTTCTATTGCGTTGTTTATAAATGTTTCTACAACAGTGTACAAGGTTCAGTCCAGTTAAAGTGGGACACTTTTGGACAATTTATAATTGGTGTCAAAAAACAACAACATTTGATTCATCACCACTTCCTTTTCAGAGGGGGGCCTGGGTAGTTCAGCAAGTAAAGAAGCTGACTACATCACCTGGAGTCGCAAGTTCGAATCCAGGGCGTGCTGAGTGAATCCAATCATGCTTCCTAAGCAACCAATTGGCCTGGTTGCTAGGGTGGGTAGGGTCATGTTGGGTGCTCTCGGTGGGGCGTGTGGTGAGTTGTGCGTGGATGCCGCAGAGAATAGCGTGAAGCCTCCACATGCGCTAGGTCTCTGCGGTAACGCACTCAACAAGCCACGTGATAAGATCCGCAGATTGATGGTCTCAGAGGTGGAGGTAACTGAGATTCGTCCTCCGCCACACGGATTGAGGAGAGTCACTACGCCACCACAAGGACTTTGAGCGCACTGGGAATTGGACATTCCAAATTGGGGAGAAAAGGGGAGAAAATTTAAAATAAAACACAAAAACAAACAACTTCCTTTTCAGAAACAGAATTGGACAGAACAGGACTGCAGCGACACCGCTCCAATATGCACTGCAAGAATCTGTCTCCAATGTCATTCAAAAATCTAATATCACACACCAAACACACTACAAAAATGAGCACAGGGAACAGGGTCATGAAGTCACGGCTATGTAATCTCTGCTTTCTGACTGAGTTCTGTGGTTTCATCACAGAGATGAACTGTTGAACATGAGATGACGGCAGCGTCCATGTCTTTGGCCGCTCAATAGTCATAGAGTAAATTACCCAGAGCGCTTTCGCAGATGAACGCCAGAGTGGGCTCTTACAGATCCGCGGTTTGTTAATGGCAGAATAGCTCTCAAGGACAGTGGAGAGAAGCTTCAACGGACAGTCACTAACATCCATGTTCGCACGCTCTAACTCACAGCTGTGCGGAGACACCAAACGAAAAATCAATGAAACAAGTTTTCTGTAATTGAATGTGCGATTTTCCTCCGGCTGAGAAGCTCCAGAGGAAATATGGCTGTAATCAATATAAGTGCCATAATACAAAACCATTTAGGTGTCAATTTGAGATGCAAAGCCAAAAGGCTTGGTACTGGGCAGGGGAAGGAAAGGTCAAAATCTGACCCTTGTGTGATTAGCAAGCTCCCTATAAATTGGCTTGCTGTCTTTAACTGGGTTTTAACTGGACTGAGTGGACGTTCTGGCTGCAGGGCATCCTGTCATTTGAGATTACAATATGTATAAAAAGGGAGGAATTCTAGCAATATGTGGCTATGTAGTGCTCTGACGTATTGGCATCCATTGTGACCATTATTTTGCCAATTAGGATATGTTCCTGGGTCAACAACTTTTGTTTCCAAAAACTGTAGTACAAGTTTATTGAATTGAACACAATGCAACAGCAGCACTGAAAACTGCACTTCTACTGCATCCTGCAAAGAATCAAGATACATTAAAATGAGATATGTTTACTAGAGCAAAACAGCATAAGATATTAACTCTTGTTTTCAGAGAAATCTAACAATATTTAGTGATTTCTTTGCAGTGCATCCAGTAGGTGTGTGCAGTGAAGACATTATCTGTATTTGTATCTGTATCTGTTCACATGTCAAAATTATCTGTATCTGTCTCTGAAACGCCCATTTTTATGTGTTATTCTTACATTTATAGTTTCTATTAATAAAATATGCCTTGTATATGCCTTTTCATAATAATAATAATAATAATAATTATTATTATTATTTTTATAATTTTTGTAATACAAATAATTATAATAATTGTATCATAATAATAATGTTATTATTATTATTATTTAAAAAATATTATTTTATTCTTTTTTTTCTTCCAAGATGAAGCTGAATTTGTAGGCTACATTAACTACAATATAGATATTAATATCTGCATGAAACAGAATTCTCGTTTGTCTGTGCATGTATAACAACATTATTCTGGAGGCAGGAGGTGTCAAGCAAAATGTGAAATGTCAAGCACACATTTTGTAGTGAATAATATATACAAATTCAAACATTAAAATAAATTAAAATAAAATCAATATAGCCTACAAACAGGTGAAAGTCCCGTAAGTCTATCAGGATTTTTTACGATAGGACACCATAATTTAGTAAATAATAATAATAATAAAAATAATAATAATAATAATAATAATAATGTTGAATTTATATATAGCACCTTACTAGAGTTCAAGAACACTTAAAATTTTCACATTTAGCACTGTTTAAAGAAGCAGAAGAAAAAATAGACAGAATATGTTTCAGTTTCTTCGTTTTACATAAGCAGGAATTTTCCAAATAGATGAATACTCTATGGAGCATTTAAACCTTTATGGAGCATTTTCCCTTTTTTTCGGAATAAAGTCTTAACCAGTTAATAACCTTAATCGCTGATGTGGATATAAATGTGGTCAATTTGAAGGGACGGAAAGACGAGCTCCAACGTTGAATCACTTCAGGTCAGGAATTTAACATCGCGCTCAGGTTTAGGCTATAAATAAATACATGAGAATCACGTGTGAATCATGTGATACATAAACATAGACATTTCAAGAAGTGGAAAGTGTATATGATGTAGTATTTTAGTTAATGTTCCACTTAACAAGCTCCAGACACGCACAATTAACAGAAACCGCAAACAGAGTTAAGACTCATCCGATCTGAAAGCAGTAGTGTAGTCTAGGGCATACACAGGCATATGCCAGTGGACGCATTTGTTGGTCGCATGCGTCATCGAGGCTGTCTCGTTTCAGAAAAGTGAGTAGGACACCTTGAATGCACCTGGCTGGCTAGCAGTGAGTATCAGTTCTGAGTGCAATTTACACAACCCTCCCCCTCTCTTCCGAAAACACTCAAAGATTTACTGAACATATATCAGCGGTGTGCTGATATAAAATGAAAAATTTAAAAGATTGAAAAAAGAGAATGATTAGGACGATCAATAAATTATTAACAAAATACTGCCGTTGCCTTGTTAATATGTAATCATGTAATCTATCAAAAAGTAACTGTAATCCAAAACCGAGTATTTTAAAATGTAATTTAATCCAATTACAAGTACTTGAATTTTTGTAATCTGATTACATAATCCAGATTACATGTAATCTGTTACTACCCAGCACTGTATATTCCGTATGTAGCCAAGTGGAGAAATTGGACTGCATGTGTGGAGTTTGACCACGTTTGCTACACATGCAAGAACTGGGTATGCAAATATACAGTTAATCAGATCTTATTTAATGCTTTATAGTCCAGAGTGTTTTCCAATTAAGTGAACATCTGTAATGAGAACAGTTTTAAACTGTTATATATCCTTAAAGCCTGGTTAGAAATGCATAAAATGTTTTGAGTGATAAAGCATGTGTTAAATTAAAGAAATACTGTGAGAGTTT
This sequence comes from Myxocyprinus asiaticus, assembly GCF_019703515.2. NCBI lineage: Eukaryota > Metazoa > Chordata > Actinopteri > Cypriniformes > Catostomidae > Myxocyprinus > Myxocyprinus asiaticus. Next base: position 50,775,595 of record NC_059347.1, on the reverse strand, counting down.
AAGCATGTGTTAAATGCAAGAAATGCTGTGAATGATATAAGCATGTATTAAGGTGATGTGTGCTGAAGTATATGGTTAAACTAATGACCTGTTTGTGTTTTCATTTAACATTAGCCTCTGCTGTATTTCATTACTGTATTTCATTTTTGTATATCATTTTTTTTCTTTTTATATAATATGGCCCCATCGACCGCAGTTTTTTCTTTCCTTTTTTTTTTTGCCTTTTAATAAACAGTATATATATATATATATATAGCATCTTCAAAGTAGTCACCCTTTGCCTAGAATTTGCAGACATGTTCTCTTGACATTTTCTCAACCAACTTCTTGAGGTATCACCCTGGGATGCTTTTTAAACAGTATTGAAGGAGTTCCCATCTATGTTGGGCACTTATTGGCTGCCTTTCTTTATTATTTGGTCCAAGTCATGAATTTCAAAAACTTTTTTTTTTTAATTAAAGTTTAGTTTTATAATAAAATAAATTAATATGGTGGCACAATTATATTTTTGTCTACAAAACTAATTTCAAACATTTAAGCATATGCCTTCAGATCAAAAGATTTTTAAGATCATGAGAAACATTTCAGTCAAGTGTTTCAAAACTTTTGACCGGAAGTGTATGAGCACTACAATATTTTCTGCATAGATTACAGCAGTTCTACATAAATAATACTGCAGTTTCAGTGCAGTTCATTTTAGTAAAGGTTGGTCCTGGAACAACCTTCCTGTCTCAGTCCATTGTTTCTGTTTATTGTGGATTTGCATAGCTACATTTGGGAAACAAGAATATATAAGATTAGAGATTATGTTTAAAAAACGAAATATGTGAAAAGTTTTCATTTTCACAAAACGAAAAATTCCGGAGCCAACTCATGAACCAATCAATGAGTTTTTAGAAGTACTTTGGGGGAACACTGTTGGTTTGCTTTCAAAGGTGTGTGTGTAAGAGTGTGTTGTAGTACAACAGAGGATGAAAGGGGGATGGGCAAAGACTGCCAGGGAGATTAGAGTGAAATCAGATGCGCTTCACTGGTGTGCATCTGTGTTTGCTGGTTTCCACTGGTGTGTGACTGTTCAGAGTTTGTTTGAACACGGCCCTTTCGAATAATCCTGTGATTAAATGTGAGGTGGGTGCAAAAACAAATTCAGCCACTACCCTCAGCCAAACATTAGAATTCAACGAGCATGGCTTTTCAGCACAGTGATATGAAAACTAACAAATTTGAGGTGCCCACTTTGAGACTGGTCAAGAACGTCAGAAACGAATTGCACGACTAATCCACAAGAGGGGGCAAGATATCCACAGAATAGAGTTATGAAAAAGAACAATTTACTTGAGGATGTCCAGTGCAAGGTTTTCAATAGGAAAGTTCTTCCACATAAATTCTTAGAAAAGTTTACACTGTCAGAAGCTTTTAAAACTGCAGAAGGTGTTTTTTGTCAGGAGTTTTATAGTCTGCTCGAAAAACCCCAATCCAATCAATCAAATCACTGAAAAGAGACGAAAAAACTGGTCTGGGCTGCTCCAATTACACAGCAAGAGACCTCATATCAGGACATCATGACCTGATTAAACTGAATGAAATCATCTGACATTAGATCAATTGAGAGAGTTCTTTTAGAATTAATTTTTAACAGCATCCATTACTGATGAGGATTTGCAACGTGTTGTTAGTTCTTGCCTATAGAACCTTTACATATACAGTATGCATCAAAAATGAAAAATAACAATAATGAAAGTCAGAGTTGTGTAAAAAAAAATATGTATACTTAAATGATGTGCGAGGTCACCAATGGATGACTAGGCAATCAAGATGGAAATATTCTGTTATATTATTACACCATAAACAGTGAATGGGTGTATTCAGCATATTTAATTATATATATATGTTTTTTTCCCCTTTATCTCCCAATTTGGAAGGCCCAATTCCCAATGTGCTTTTAAGTCCTCGTGGTCGCGTAGTGATTCGCCTCAGTCCGGGTGGCGGAGGACGAGTCCCAGTTGCCTCCGCGTCTGAGACCGCCAACCGCGCATCTTATCACGTGGCTTGTTGAGCGTGTTGCCACAAAGACATAGCGCGTGTGGGGGCTTCACGCCATCCACCGCGGCAACCACGCTCAACTCACCACGCGCCCCACCAAGAACGAACCACATTATAGCGACCACGAGGAGGTTACCCCATGTGATTCTACCCTCCCTAGCAACCTCATAATTAATATAAATATTCAGTGTGTAACATCCGTGTTTAAAGTGTTACGAAACTTTCCTAAAATTGCTAGAATAATTATTGTTTTTAGACAGGTTTCCCATACACTCTCCTTATGTGGCATTGGTCGTACAAACAGATAGTGTCCGGCTTTAACACAGTGTTTACAGTTTACAGGTGCATCAACCTATTTTCAGAATATTAAGCTGTAATGAGGAAGTATATTAACATAGAAAAAATTGTGCACATTACCTTTAATATGAATTTTCGAATTCAGAGAGACTTTGTAAATCTACGCCAAAAGCTGGATCCATTCTGATTGAACACACAGTATAAATGTGACGAGTGTCCTCGTATGTGGCATGCTCTGTCCTGTTGGACAGTGCTAGTCAAGATGAGCTGTGGGTCTCTGTCTTTTTTAAGACAGATTGGCTCTTGTGTGGTGTGGGTGTAATCTATGGATCAGTTTGCTGGCACTGGAAAGATCAAAACTCAATTCGGTATCTTCCTGCCTGCATGAATTGAGACAGAGAGAGACTCTCAAAATTGGATGGGAAATATGAACTACTTTAGCATCACTTCTACAGTTTCGGTAATTGTGTGGGAAAGTGCTCTGGAAAGTGAATTGGGAGTCTGCCTTGTTCTAATTCAGACTCTGAATTGTTCTGTTTGGTGATTTTGCTGGTGTGGCATTTGGTAGACCACCAAACGCTAAGTTAAAAATGGAGCACCAGAGCCTTGAGAGGACTGTTAATATCCACTGCATTAAAATGATGCTTTTCATCATGTGATTTCACAAGCAAGATTATACTGAATGCAGTCATTGCAGGTCTTTAATCTTTTAGCCCCCTGCTGCTCTGTCATCTCACAGCTAGAAACAGGCCAAGCATTTTCCAATACACATTCTAACTGAGTGTTTGACAATTTGCGTAAAAGTCTACACGAAAATGAAGTGGACCATGTTTACTTTCAAAATACACATTCTTGGTCTTATTGTGTACACTTCAATAGTGCATATTATATATATATATATATATATATATATATATATATATATATATATATATATATATATATATATATATATATACACTACCAGTCAAAAGTTTTGAAACACACTCATTCTTTATTATAATTTTTTTTTCTTCACATTTTAGAATAATAGTAAGGTCATCAAAACTATGGAATAACATAAATGGAACTATGGAAATGATGTTGTGACTAAACAAAATCCAAAATAAATCAAAACTGTGTTATATTTTAGCATCTTCAAAGTAGTCACCCTTTGTCTAGAATTTACAGACATTTTCTCAACCAACTTCTTGAGGTATCACCCTGGGATGCTTTTTAAACAGTATTGAAGGAGTTCCCATCTATGTTGGGCACTTATTGGCTGCTTTTCTTTATTATTTGGTCCAAGTCATCAATTTCAAAAACTTTTTTTTAAATTAAATTTTAGTTTTATAATGAAATAAATATGGTGGCACAATTATATTTTTGTCTACAAAACTAATTTCAAACATTTAAGCATACACCTTCTGATCAAAAGATTTGTAAGATCATGAGAAACATTTCAGTCAAGTGTTTCAAAAGTTTTGAACAGTAGTGTATATACAGTATATATATACTGTATATTTAAGCAATATCACACGAGCAAGAGTGCGATATGGCCCTACATCAGCACTGCTGTGATTTGGCCACAGCAGTGCTGATTTAGGGCCATATAGCACGATTGCGAGTGTGATATTGCTTATATACGACAGCTAAATGAACAAGTACATTTTTAAAAATGAGGAAAAACTGAGTAGGGTCATAAAAAATGCATTTGTGCATGGAACTACTTTCTTACGCGGAGGATCAGAATCTGCCGTTGCTGGTTCAAACCAAATGATGCGTCCAAGCCTTCCTTAGTAATTCAAAAATGTCACTTCAGAAATAGTATCACGGCTTGTGCTGTTTCTAACAAGTTATTGGATAAACAAGGATGGATGTGTGTTTGTGTGTGTGTGAGAGAGAGAGAGAGAGAGAGAGACGGAGCATGTGTGATGATCACCTGTTGCCACACCCAAGCAGAGATGTTGTCAGCTTTCTGAAGATGAGCTTTCTCAGTGGAAAAGTAGCCATCCAAGAGGGGGTGTTTCTCCCTATTTCGCAGTAGCCGGTGCAAAAGAGTCATTCACTATAGAAACCGCAATGTCCTCTGCCATTTTAAATAGCACGTCCTCCAATGTGGAAACTCTGGTAAGAGGTCTGTTGTGTCTCTCAGCTGTGATGAGCCGTAATGCTGAAGTTGTTCGTTTAAAGCCGTTTAAAGCTATTTTCTAGCTTTTGTAGTGTAGTAGTAATACAAGCGATCACGGAGCGCTGTTGTTTGTAAACACTGGCTGATGCAGATTCACTTTACGTCACCTAACTGGCTTATATTACACACAAAAATTACATACAGTAGCTCTTAAAACATATGCTCTTACACTTTAGTTTAGAACGGCACGAACACAAGCGGAGTGATACACACAATGAAATGTCCGAGTGCTGCTGGTGCGAGACCACCAGTGCTCATGGAACGTCTGTCGTCCAATCAGATTTGAGGACCGGAACTAACTGTTGTGTGTATATATATATATATATATATGAGAATATTTAGAAAAGTCTTCCAATAAAATAACAACAATTCATAGTGATCACATCTGACAAACTTAAAAGCTCAAAAATCTGCATAAATTTATCAAAAAAGCAGTCCATATGACTTATGTGCTAGAAGTCTTCTGGAGTTATACGATATAGTTTTGTAAGATGAACAGACAAAAATGTATTATTCATTTAAAATATAATCAAACAGGACTGTGTTTCCCAAAAACATCGTAAGCTTAAATGGATTGTAGAAACCATTGGCACCAATCAACTTAAGCTTGCGATGCTTTTGGGAAATGCAGCCCAGGACTAATACAGTATTTCAGTGAACTATTCCTTTAAAGACCATTCAAGAATCTCTGTGTATCATGAAAGAGTCACTTGAAAATAAAAAACAAAAACAAAACAACAATGTGTATTTTTATTTTAACAAATTAATACTTTAATTATTAATATAACACTACTCCTTATATTAGATAGTCAAACTGATAGCTGACTCATCCTAAAGCAGATCTATCAGCTGACCTTTATTTTGCCTCGTTCTCTGTGTCGATTGAAACTTTAAAGGCTGTGTCCTGCTGCTACAGCTGTTGTCCATGGTCCTTTATTTTGAAGCGCCCTGTCATCTGTACATATGTGTGCTCAGTTATCTGGACCACCATCTCACCTCACACTGCGTTTCATCACTTCCTCTATCGTGGAGCTGCCCTGTCCCTGGTCACGATTAATGAGCCCAACACCTCCTGGGTTAACAGAAATTAATAGGCAGACAGAGATTTACATTTCTATTCGAGGACAAGGAAGGAGTGCAGGATTGATGTAGCCCATTACTAGGGCAGCTGAGAGAGAGAGAGAGAGAGAGAGAGAGAGATAGATAGATAGATAGATAGATAGATAGATAGAAGGAAAGAGAGAGGGAGAGGAATGCCATAAAAATGAATTAGGTGGATTTATGAGTGATCAGGTGTGAGGCCTGGTTGTATTAAGATAATCACAAGGCTTGTTAAGGTGTTGGCCAGGTGATGACAAGCTGATGTGTAATTGATGACACTTTCCCGAACTCGAGGTCCTTCATTAAACAGACAGTTTTGAGGTTAATGAATGATTGCTCTCTTCACAGGTTGATTAATTTTCTCATAGCGAGAGAGTGTTGAAAGTGCCTATTTGAATTAGAGCTGTGCATTAATTTGTCTTTATTTATTTAGAATTTTTTCTTGGTTCTGATTATAATTATGACTTCAGGTAAAATACAATACCTTAAATAGGACAACAGATAATTAAGTGTCCTTGTTAAATTTTTAATATGCATGATTTTTAAAATGTAAGCTCATTTTCGGTTCATGTTTGCAGGTGTGATGGCTGTGATCATGTTTGCTACTTCTTTGATCATGTTGTAATGGCTTGGGATCAGATTGGACCAAATAGGGGTGCAAATGTCATCAGTAGAGAAGGAGTTGCTCATATGATAGAAGCAGCAATCATGCTGTACTTTACTGGTATAGAGTATCTTAATAGACAGTATCTTAATGTAGAACCCCAGTATTTAATTTGGAAAGATGCTCGGTCATGGAGTGGTACTGGGACCCCCTCTGTTCCTCGGTTTCAATCAACTACATCACAAACATCCAATGAACTCATCATTAATGGTGTGACTTTGTCAGATTCAGCTCTCTATTACTGTGCTCTTTGGAGCCCAGTGATACAAAGTCTGTGTGAAGCTGTACAAAAACTGAAATGTATTTTTCTCTTTGAAACTGAACCAAATCAAAACCACAATCTGTTATACATAAATAAATAAATAATAATTAAAAAAAACATTATGTGGAATCACCTGTGTGTGATTTTGATAAGAGATAATAATGTAATGTTTAAAAAAGAGGCAAAAGTTAAACAATGCGCAAAAGAAGATAAACAAGCTATTAACATAATCACACTACAAAAGGTGGAATAAATGCTGGTCATTTCAGGTATTAAGTAGCATCGTCATTCATCATGGAAATTTTTGATGTTTTTTTATTTTAATGTTATAATGTTGTAACTATTGTTTATCCAGTGGTAACCCTCGATATAGACAATTGTTTTTTTTTTTTTGCTATTAACAATTTTGATTGATTCTTGTGTGTGTGTGTGTGTATATATATATATAAAGAGAATAAACAAAATATATACTGTATATACAGAATCAACTTTAACCCCCATTTTTATCCCCTCCCCAAACCCAACAAACATCCCTGTGGTCAAAGCCTAAATTACACAATTCACACAAATAAACAAACAAATAAAAAATATTTGAGATAATCAAAAATATACAAATCAACAAACAAAGAGAAAAGAAAGAAAACCCCAAAGAACAGAATCCACAATTACTACCACAATTTTGTCTCCTCATGGTCCTCACTGAGAGCCTTCCAGAAAGGACAAATACCTATCCCATTTCTTACCATACGCATCCAATCTGCCAAGCCACTTATATGAATTCTTTTCAAATGCCGCCACCCTGCCCAATTTGGTGAACCATTCTTAAAAATGAGGGAGCGCCAACTGACTTCCATCCTCTAATAATTATTTGTCTGCCAATCATTACACTAGTTTGGACCCAGCTTTTTGTATATTTGTCACCTACTTTAATAACTGCCTCATCACCCAATATACATAGTCTGGGGCAGAATGAAATTTGAGTATCTAAAACCTCACAGATAAAATTCTGGACTCTTACCCAGAATTCTTGAATCTTAGCACAAAACCACAGAGCATGGGCTATGTCTCCATTCTCCAACTGACATCGCTAGCAGGTAGGTCTGTCTTTTAAACCAAGTCTAAACAATCTAGAGGGAGTACAGTAGAGACAATGCTAAATCTTAAACCGAATAAGGCGTACACTTTAGACATAAATAAAAATAAAAAAAATGTAATTCTTTCCCACTCCCCATCCTCCAATACTGTCAGGGTTGTATGTGTTTTTGTTCCATGCCATGCTAGTTCCTGTTTCCTTGTCATGTGATCTTGTCATGTGTTTCCCATGTTCTTGTGTCTTGCCCTCATTGGTTCATTGTTTCATTAGGTTGTTAGCAGTCTTGTTATCTTGTTTAGAGTTCTAAGTGTTCATTGGTTTTCATTGTCATGTGTTCTCCCTTGTCCAAGTATTTAATCCTCATGTTTGCCATTGTCCATTGTCGAGTATTGTTAATGTAATGTTGTTTGGTAGTCAAGTCAAGTCAAGTCTCATCTCGTTTAGTCAAGTTTATGTTTATGTTTTATTTCACGTTAGAAAGCACTGTCAATAAACTGCACTTGGGATCATCACACTTCATCATCATCTCTGTGTTTACCTTGTTGCCAGCTCACGTTACAGAATACTCGACCGACCAAGATGAACCCAGGAGTTTAACTTCTCCGTCTACGCCAAGAAAACAGTTCCATTGAGGAATATGTGGAGAACGTTTGTGCTCTGGCCAGCAGGGTCGATTTTAATGAGATTGCCCACAAGGACTGTTTTCGCTTTGGACTGAATGAGCCAATCTCTTCCCTGATACCAGGCGGTCAGAGCACCCACAGCGTGGCTCAGTATATCGACCTTGCCCTACTAATATGTGGTTCACTGTTCACTGTGGGGCAGGTGGCTGCCAAGCCAGAGTCCCACGTCATGGCCGCCAAGCCAGAGTCCCACGTCATGGCCGCCAAGCCAGAGTCCCACGTCATGGCCGCCAAGCCAGAGTTCCTCATCATGGTTGCTGAGCTAGCGCCATCTTTTGCCCCGAATCCTCAGTCTGCTCCATGCCATGTCACAGCCACGCCTCAGTCTGCTCCATGCCATGTCACAGCCGCGCCTCAGTCTGCTCCATGCCATGTCACAGCCATGCCTCAGTTTTCTCCATGCCATGTCACAGCCGTGCCTCAGTCTGCTCCATGCCATGTCAGAGCCGCGCTTGAGCCTGCTCCATGCCATGTCACAGCCGCGCCTGAGCCTGCTCCATGCCATGTCACAGCCGCACCTGAGCCTGCTCCATGCCATGTCTCAGCCGCGCCTCAGTCTGCTCCATGCCATGTCACAGCAGCGCCTGAGCCTGCTCCATGCCATGTCACAGCCACGCCTGAATCTGCTCCATGCCATGTCACAGCCACGCCTGAATCTGCTCCATGCCATGTCACAGCCACGCCTGAATCTGCTCCATGCCATGTCACAGCCACGCCTGAGCCTGCTCCATGCCATGTCACAGCCACGCCTCAGTCTGCTCCATGCCATGTCACAGCCATGCCTGAGAGTACTCCATGCCATGTCACAGCCAAGTTATTTTCTCCTCCTTGGTCTGTTGGTCACCTGGTTCCGCCTTGGCTCTCCGATCCTCTGGCTACGCCTCGTCTCTCCGATCCTTCAGCTCCACCAGGGACCTCAATCCCTACGGCTGGTCCTCAGCCCCACCGGCTCCACCTCAGTCTTCTGATCCCCCAGCTCTGCCTTGCTCCTCCGAGCCTCCGGCGCCGCCTTGGTCCTCAATGCCTCCAGCTCCACCCTGGCCCTTTGAGTCTTCGGCTACTCTCCGGGTATCCAGTTCTCCATGGTTTCGTCCTCGAGACTCTCACAGCTCCGCCTTCCATGGCTCCGCCCCTCGAGCCTCTCATGGCTCCACCCCCCACAGACTCCTCCCTGGTCTCATGCTCCATGCCCTGTCTCACCAGGCCATGCCCCACACCTTGTTTCACCATGTTTCCATGTCATGTCACATAACCACGTCAAGTTGCCACCCCCACCCCCTCAGTTCCCTCTTGAACTATATGTTTTTGTTTTGGGGCTTCGGGAGCCACCCATAGAGGGGGGATATGTCAGGGTTGTATGTGTTTTTGTTCCATGCCATGTTAGTTCCTGTTTCCTTGTCATGTGATCTTGTCATGTGTTTCCCATGTTCTTGTGTCTTGCCCTCATTGGTTCATAGTTTTATTAGGTTGTTAGCAGTCTTGTTATCTTGTTTAAAGTTCTAAGTGTTCATTGGTTTTCATTGTTGTGTGTTCTCCCTTGTCCATGTATTTAACCCTCATGTTTACCATTGCCCATTGTCGAGTATTGTTAATGTAACGCTGTTTGGTATTCAAGTGAAGTCAAGTCTCTTCTCGTTTAGTCAAGTTTATGTTTATGTTTTGTTTCACGTTAGAAAGCACTGTAAATAAACTGCACTTGGGATCATCGCACTTCATCATCATCTCTTCGTTTACCTTGTTGCCAGCTCACATTACAAATACCAAATTCAAATCGCTTTCCCATAAAGGCCCCGTCACCAAGACTCTGAATCAACGAGGAATAATACACTGATGCTTTATGCCCCTTTCCAAAGGCTGTGAGCACCATACAGAGGGTTTCTGCAGCTTTAGGGGGCTGTGCACTACTCCCAAAAATAGTACAAAGCAGATGGCACAACTGTAAATACCTGAGAAATTGAGACCTAGAAATCCCAGATTGCTGTTATATTTTCAAATGATCTCAAAGCTCTGTTTTCATAAAGGTCACCAAGTGTAGCAACATCCCTCTCGATCCATTCTTTCCAGCAAAAGGGGGACTTGTTAATACACAGTTTAGGGTTCCACCATATACTTGAGGAAACATTTAGGTAAGTATCAAAATTGAACATATGGGAAACCTTTGTCCATACTGAATGTAAGTGTGAAATAATGGGATGCATTTTTACTTCTCTAGGCAGTTTGATACAAAGACTTTGCAAAGGTCAGGTTTGGGAGGGTTACTTTTGAAATGTATTCCACTATTCTAATTACCAATGTTTTAAATTGTAAGTGTAGTGGAATACAGTTACTTATATTTTGTATTTTAAATACGTAATCCCATTACATGTATTCCGTTACTCCCCAACCCTGTCAAAGGTGAGATTGTGGCAAGGACCGCTTGTTCAAGTACCTGGGAGGGGCTCTCTCAGGTGGAAGAGACCAATGAACCAAGTGTCTGAGACTAGAAGCACAGTAATAAAACCAAATTTTGGGGAGGCCTAAACCTCCTTTGTCAGTTGGTCTATGTAACTTATTGAAATGTAACCAAGATCATTTACCATTCCAAATAAAACAGATATTAGATATTCTATCAGATTGTATAAAATAACAAAGAGGAACTTCTAGAGGGAGTGACTGTAGTAGATAACTGAATTTGGGGATACAATTCATTTTTATAACATTGACCTTCCCTGCCATAGACAAATGTAGTGAAGCCCACCTATCCACATCACACGAGTATCTTTTCAATATTGGGTCAAAACTAACTCTATCTAAATCTCTTAAATTTGCTGGAAATAAAATACCTAAATACCTAATGCCTTGCTTGGGCCATTGAAAGGCATCAGGTTGGAAAGCCATGGCAGGGCAATATGCAGTCAGAGCAAGAGTTTCCGATTTAGACCAATTCACCCTGTATCCTGAAAATTTGGAGAAAGAATTAACAATTTTACGGAGGCTAGGCATAGATCTACTAGGGTCTGAGATAAATAATAATAAATCATCTGCGTAAAGTAGACGTTTATGCACCACACCTCCTGCTACAATGCCAAGAAAATCATCCACTTTTGTTATTGCAGCTGCTAATGGTTCCAGGGCAAGACAGAACAATAAAGGGGAGAGAGGACAGCCTTGCTGGATTCCCCTACCAAGAGAAAATAAAATCTGAAATTAATCCATTAGTTTGCACTGCCGCTAACAGTTGTTTATAAAGTAACTTAATCCACCCAATAAAAGTGTTTCCAAACCCGTAAATTTCCAAAATCGTAAAAAGATATTCCCATTCCACTCTATCAAATGCCTTCTCAGCGTCAAGTGAGATGGCAGCGATCGGGGTCTGATCATTTGCTACTGACAACATAATATTTATAAAATGTCTAATATTATCAGAAAATCTATGGCCACGAATAAACCCCACTTGTTCTACATGAATAATAGATGTAATTACTCAATCGATTAGCCAGAATTTTAGACAAAATTTTCACATCTAACTGGATCAGGGAAATTGGATGATAATTTTACACTCATTTGGGTCTTTATCTTTTCTAAGAGTGAGACTGATCAGGGCTTGCGTCATGGTTGGCGGTAGTTCACCTTTCTTTAATGACTCTGTGTAAACTTCTAACATAAGTGGAGCCAGTTCTGTGACATAAGATTAAATAAATTATGCGGAAAAACCATCTGGCCCCGGTGCCTTACCTGTTGGCAAGCCTTTAATTACCTCAACAAGATCCTCCAAAGTACAGTGCATCCAGAAAGTATTCACAGCGCTTCAATTTTTCCACATTTTGTTATGTTACAGCCTTATTCCAAAATGGATTAAATTCATTATTTTCCTCAAAATTCTACAAACAATACCCCATAATGACAACATGAAAGAAGTTTGTTTGAAATCTTTGCAAATTGATAAGAAAAAAATAAAAAAAAATAAATAAAAAAAATCACATGTACATAAGTATTCACATAAGCACCTTTGGCACCAATTACAGCCTCAAGTCTTTTTGAGTATGATGCTACAAGCTTAGCACACCTATTTTTGGGCAGTTTCTCCCATTCTTCTTTGCAGGACCTCTCAAGATCCATCAGGTTGGATGGAGAGTGTCGGTGTCATTTTCAGATCTCTCCAGAGATGTTCAATCGGGTTCAAGTCTGGGCTCTGGCTGGGCCACTCAAGGACATTCACAGAGTTGTCCCAGAGCCACTCTGAGATCCAGAGTGCTCTGGAGCAGGTTTTCATCAAGGATGTCTCTGTACATTACTGCATTCATCTTTCCCTCGATCCTGACTAGTCTCACAGTTCCTGCCGCTGAAAAACATCCCCACAGCATGATGCTGCCACCACCATGCTTCACTGTAGGGATGGTATTGGCCAGGTGATGAGTGGTGCTTGGTTTCCTCCAGACATGACGCTTGCCATTCAGGCCAAAGAGTTCAATCTTTGTTTCTCATGGTCTGAGAGTCCTTCAGGTGCCTTTTGGCAAACTCCAGGCCTTTTACTGAGGAGTGGCTTCCGTCTGGCCACTCTACCATACAGGCCTGATTGGTGGAGTGCTGCAGAGATGGTTGTTCTTCTGGAAGGTTCTCCTCTCTCCACAGAGAAATGCTGGAGCTCTGTTGGAGTGACCATCGGGTTCTTGGTCACCCTCCTGACTAAGGCACTTCTCCCCCGATCACTCAGTTTGGCCAAGCAGCCAGCTCTAGGAAGAGTCCTGGTGGTTCCAAACATCTTCCATTTATGGATGATGGAGGCCACTGTGCTCATTGGGACCTTCAATGCTGCAGAAATTTTTCTGTACCCTTTCTCAGATCTGTGCCTTGATACAATCTTGTCTCGGAGGTCTACAGACAATTCCTTGGACTTCATGGCTTGGTTTGTGCTCTGACATGCACTGTTAACTGTGGGACCTTATATAGACAGGTGTGTGCCTTTCCAAATCATGTCCATTCAACTGAATTTACCACAGGTGGACTCCAATCAAGTTGCAGAAACATCTTGAGGATGATCAGTGGAAACAGGATGCACCTGAGCTCAATTTTGAGTGTCATGGCAAAGGCTGTGAATACTTATGTACATGTGATTTTTTTCATTTGCAAAGATTTCAAACAAACTTCTTTCACATTGTCATTATGGGGTATTGTTTGAAGAATTTTGAGGAAAATAATGAATTTAATCCATTTTGGAATAAAGCTGTAACATAACAAAATGTGGAAAAAGTGAAGCGCTGTGAATACTTTCTGGATGCACTGTAATATCTGAGATAAGAAGGTTTTTTTGATCACCATCAATTTAGGGAGTTCTAATGGCTCTAAGAAATTGATAATATCCTTATTATGGACGTGGACGCGAAACTATAAAGATCGAAATATAATTCTTTAAAGGCTTTATTAATATCTGTGGCAGAAGTATATATATTGCCTCCAGAAGACTTCACTGAAGGAATGGTGGAAAAAACTCTCTCTGTTTTATGTATCTGGCAAAGGGTTTCCTGCTTTGTCCCCCGACTCAAAATATGCCCTGAATGCCCTGAATAACCAAAATTTACCTTCTGTGACAAAATAGTATTGTACCTATACTTTAGCTGAGTCAACTCTCTAAGACCATTGGATAACATTTGGTGCTTCAGCTCTGTTTCAGCACTTTTAATGATCTTTTCCAATTCAATGAATTCTTGTGCTTAGACCTTTTTAATGAATGAGGCATATTGTATGATCCGCCCCTTAAGAACTGCCTTAAGCGCCTCCCATGCCACGCCCACAGAGGACACTGAGGACCAATTGGTTTCTACATTAACATTTACTTCTGTCTTTAACATTTGTTGAAATGCTGGGTCCTGCAGAAGGGATGTATTAAAGCGCCATCTATATGATTTCCTTTTCTCTATATGCAGCAACATCTCTAAACACACCAAAGCTTGATCTGAAACTAAAATATTCCCAATTGAGCAGTAAGTGGCAGATGGAATAAGTGACTTAGATATATATATATATATATATATATATATATATATATATATATATATATATATATATATTCTAGAGTAAATCTTATCAGAATCAGAATGAGCTTTATTGCCAAGTATGCTTACACAAAAGGAATTTGTCATGGTGACAGAAGCTTCCAGTGCAAAGAGAATACAAAAAATATATAGTTGAAGTCAGAAGTTTACATACACCTTAGCCAAATACATTTAAATTCAGTTTTTCACAAGTCCTGACATTTAATCATAAAAAACATTGCTTGTCTTAGGTCAGTTAGTATCACTACTTTATTTTAAGAATGTGAAATGTCAGAATAATAGTAGAGAGAATTATTTCTTTCAGCTTTTATTTCTTTCATCACATTCCCAGTGGGTAAGAAGTTTACATACACTTCATTAATATTTGATAGCATTGCCTTTAAATTGTTTAACTTGTGTCAAAAGTTTTGGGTAGCCTTCCACAAGCTCCTCACAAAAAATTGCTGGAATTTTGGCCAATTCAGACAGAACTAATGTAACTGAGTCAGGTTTGTAGGCCTTCTTGTTCGCACACGATTTTTCAGTTCTGTCCACAAATTTTCTATCGGATTGAGGTCAGGGCTTTGTGTTGGCCATTCCAATACCTTGACTTTGTTGTCCTTAAGCCATTTTGCCATAACTTTGGAGGTATGCTTGGGGTCATTGTCCATTTATAAGACCCATTTGCGACTGAGCTTTAACTTCCTGGCTGATGTCTTGAGATGTTGCTTCAATATATCCACACAATTTTCCTTCCTCATGATGCCATCTATTTTGTGAAGTGCACCAGTCCCTCTTGCAGCAATGCACCCCCACAACATGATGCTGCCACCCCCATGCTTCACGGTGTTCTTCGGCTTGCAAGCCTCACCTTTTTTCCTCCAAACATATCGATGGTCATTATGGCCAAACAGGTAAATTTAGACCAGAGGGCATTTCTCCAAAAAGTAAGATCTTTGTCCCCACGTGCACTGTAGTCTGGCTTTTTTATTGCAGTTTTGGAGCAGTGGCTTCTTCCTTGCTGAGCAGCCTTTCAGGTTATGTCGATATAGGACTCATTTTACTGTGGATTTAGATTCTTGTCTACCTGTTTCCTCCAGCATCTTCACAAGGTCCTTTGCTGTTGTTCTGGGATTGATTTGCACTTTTCACACCAAACTACGTTCATCTCTAGGAGACAGAATGTGTCTCCTTCCTGAGCGGTATGGTGGCTGCGTGGTCCTATGGTGTTTATACTTGCATACTATTGTTTGTACAGATGGACGTTGTACCTTCAGGCATTTGGAAATTGCTCCCAAGGATGAACCAGACTTGTGGTGGTCCACAAATGTTTCTGAGGTCTTGGCTGATTTCTTTTGATTTCCTCATGATGTCAAGCAAAGAGGCACTGTGTTTGAAGGTAGGCCTTAAAATACATCCACAGGTACACCTCCAATTCAGTACACCTTCTATCAGAAGCTAATTGGCTAATTGTCTAAAGGCTTGACATCATTTTCTGGAATTTTCCAAGCTGCTTAAAGGCACAGTTAACTTAGTGAATGTAAATTTATGACCCACTGGAATTGTGATATAGTCAATTAAAAGTGAAACAATCTGTCTGTAAACAATTGTTAGAAAATTTACTCCTAAATGTCCTAAATGACTTGCAAAAACTATAGTTTGCTAATATAAAATCTGTGGAGTGTTTAAAAAAATGAGTTTTAATGACTAAGTGTATGTAAACTTCTGACTTCAACTGTACATATACAACATTTACATACAAACATTTGAAATATACATCTAAACATATGTAGGGCTTTACTGGTTGTTGAGATCAGTGTTACTATCAGAAATAATTAATAATTATTTCTGTAGTTATTAATCAATATTTAAATTAATTAATTGGATCTAACTCATTAAAACCTCATATGGGACTCCAGTAAATGTAGTGTGCTACATTAGGAGCAAGTTTGGTTATTAGCAATAAATAATAATTATCAAAGATAATTATTAATTATTAAAATCAATAGAACATTGATGAGAATCAATGTTAGCTTTTTTAAATCCTTTAAATCAACAGTTATCAAAGATAATCGTTAATTGTTAATGTCGATGAAACATTAATTAAAATTAACACTAGCTTGTTGATCATTCAAATTCAATCAAAGATAATTATCAATTATCAAAAATCAATAGAATATTAATAAGGATTAACATTGACGGGGCACCACCCTGGAATCAGGGACTAATAACCGAATATTAAAACAGTCTCAATATTAGATTGTTTTCTTAGGAAAATCGACATCCGAAGAATATTGATTTTCGGGAAAAAAACAATGAATGAAGGGTTGAATCCGAGCACTGACATCCCGTCAGCATGACACAGGCGTATGCAAAACAAACCAAAACACTTCTCTTTGTAATATAAACAAAGTTTATTTGTGCAGTAATATCAATTAATAATTAATACAAAGCAGTCAATAAACTTCCGACTTACAACTACAAACTAAACAGTGATATGATTAGATACGGAAATAAAAATAATCCTATAACACATAAGGTGTGTGTGTGACAGTGTGTGTGTGTGTCAGTGTGGTTAGTGAGAGAGAGAGAGATGATTAAGTGACAGCCCGAAAGCTGATTTCGCGATAGCTGGAGATAAAGCAGCTGTGCTCATCACTCAAGAGACGTGGTTTTACGAGCGGGGCTCGTAAAAGTCCATTGTTATTTGACTCTTTAATGGATGAACTCAGTTGCTGTCTCACCCGCGATGGCGAAAATGCACAACAGTCCAATTTGGTTGGACCACAATACAGCAAAACAAATTCGTGATAATTAATACCCTGAGTATTACTAATTAGCGGACATGGCGGTCCGTAAACTGTACAAGCAAAAACCTTGAAACAAGAATAACACACTATAATATTCTATCTCTGCCCAGACGTAAACCTCTTACTTGAATCGCATGAGGACACAGGTAGAATGTGTTTTCCTCCGTCCTTTAACTTTGACCCGGTTCCTTGAGGCTTGGGTGATGACGGGGGCCGTTTCCTCGCGCTGTCGGCGGGCGGTACGGCTGTTAATTCTCGGCGGGCTGGCGGAGAACTCAGAAATGTCGACTTGATTGAAGATGGAAGAGAAATCTTAAATCTCTTCACTTCTGTAGGCCAACGGATGAAGATGCGAATTTCTCGGCGGTCTCCTTCGGATCCGTTAGAGTGTTCGGTTGAACACAGAGTAATCTCAACTCGTCCAGCGAGATGGAGATCGTATGGCTACAGTTTCAAGTCGGACATTACTTCCTTAAGCCACGAGGTTGCACCAGAGAGCAGCAAAAAGCTACGTCCGTGTTCGGTGAACAAAGTCGCTGGAAGCAACTTTGGAAGCATTTCAGAATTATTTGAAGTCCTGATGATGTCATGTTTGAGGGACGTTCTGTTGTGTGCCTCATCCAATAGGAGTTGAGAGCTCGATCCTTTAGAGGGCAAGGCTTCATGAATCTGTAGTCTGTTTTGGACTCCCTTTGTTTGATTTTGGCGCGATTTTTATCAGTAAAATTTACGACTTAGAAGGAGGGGGCTTGAGGAATGTTTTTTATGACTGTTAGGCCTGCCTTTGTCTTCTATCGGAATACATGAGGCCCAACACATATATACATAAACAGTGAAATAAGAATAAAAAATAAGATACAACAGATAAATATATAGAGGAAACTACAGTAGGACAATAATGTTGTTCAAATATGTTATATACAGATATACAGTTATGTGCAAGGTGATTTAATGTATTGTGCAGAAGAGGTAGGATATGTCAAATAAATATAAATGGAATATAAATATGAATGAATAGTTGAATATTCACATGATTGTATTGCCACAATGGAGAGTACTGGGGGCAGTTGTAACTGTTCATAAGGTGAATGGCCTTATGAACTGATGGAAAAAAAGGTGAAGTCTCTCCCAGATGGATTCAGGAGTCTCCAAATGTCTGTAAGACCAAGATTTTTACAGATCCTCTGTAGTGTCAACATTGCTCTAAAGCAGGGGTTCCCAATGGGGGCGGTGCTGCTCCCCACGGGGCATTCAAAGGATGCCAGGGGGTGCTGAGAGCAAATTAGTAGAGAGGGGCGCGTTAGGTTACAAACTGCTCAATGGACAGAGCAACCCGAGTGCAAAGCTCTTAAAGCTTGAGCTCTTAAACTCGCAGCTTTGCGAGAATCAGTGAGAAGCAAGGCGCGAGAAGTGGAAACCATTTGAATTCGGCACAGAATTCTTCATCACCACCCTTGAATTTACTATAGTAATACTAACTGTACTTTAGGCAGAAATAGATTGATAATATATATTATCATATCACTACTTCAGCTCTATTAAATTTGTAATAGGCTACATTGGGGAGTGAGGGAATATAATTCATTTTTGTTACAACTTATAAATATTTGTATTTTGTATTTATTGTGTTTAGAGTAGGTCTACTGTTTATAATTACAAAAATGCCATAGTTTGTTTTATAGAAATCATGTAACATCTAACCATGGTAGTGAAGAAGATTTTTACTATGATCTTGTTACAAATACCACTGTTAAAACTATAAAAAAATAAATAGTTAATGAATAAATTAAAATGGTCAAAAAGGCAAATGTAAAATATATTAACAATATCACTTTTATTATTCGTTTCTGTCTTCGCATTTTCATTTTATAGGCCGCAGATATAGCCCTCCATCTGCTCGTATTTAAGAAACTCAAGGTTTGGTCTCACATTTATGACGCGTAAGCCTGCTAAATTTATTAGGGGGGTATTAGCACTGCATAAATGTTCGCAATACCTTGATACACATCCTGAGGTGTGCTGTCATTCCTAACTGGACCCCCACCATCTTGCTCTTAAGAGGCGTCAGATGTGTGTGACTGTAAATGCTTTTTAAAGTCCTCACAGGCCGACAACTTCGAATTCTTCGACATTCTACACTCCTGGTGCAGTTTAACAATCAAAACTAAATCAGTTCTCACCGAGTAATGTTGATTGAAAGGATAATTGTAGTAAAGTGTACCAGAGAACACCACTAGGCTGCTTCCACTTGCATAGCGTCACTGACTCCTAATTTGTATTTGTTAGTGTGCTGCATATGATGCTGACTTAGAGCAGTGGTTTTGCTTTGGGACCCAGGTTTTACATTGAAAATCAAGTCTAAACACAGTACCAAAATTGTTTATTGTACAAAAGTAAACGAAAATATTGATTGAAATGTTTACTGGTTTATTTTATTAATATTACCATGTCCAAAATTATTAACATGAGATATAAGGAAAATTTACAATTTTGTTTTTTAAACGTGTCTTGAACTTTTGATGATTCCATGCATTCAGCAGCCATTAATTCACTGCACAAAAAAATGTGGTTGGCACAAACCATCTTTATCCTCACTGTAAGTGAACCCATATTGAACATACTGTAAAAAATCTAACTTGCAAATTGTTAACTCAGTATGGTTGTTTAAGTCGAGTGGACTGATTTTTGAGCAAAATGTTGGGAAGACACATAAAAACGATTTAACTAAACGTTTCCTACACTTTTGTCCAGTGGATGGAAAGAAGAAAGTTTGGAGTACGTATTATTATGATTTCTTCATTGGACTGGTTACTTTACATCAATGATACACCCTCAGCCCTCTTATAGGACCCTTTTGCCTTTCTGTTTCTAATTACATATTTTGAGCCACTCTTTAATCTTATATCGCCGCCTGGTGAAAATTTCCATGCTCTTCTGGAAGTAGAAGACCTTATAAAATAATTTCCAAAATAGCTACCTACATATTTTGATGTACTCATCTTTTTTATGTGAAATATTGGCTGATTTTGATCATGTAAAATTAAATGTTTATTATACTATTAATTGCTATAACTGCATGTTTACCCTACATTACAAAAAATTACTTGGCTTAGGTGGTTGGGAAAAAGAAAACATTAATATTTGTCTTTCTGTGGTTCAAAAGTACTGATTAAACCAGATATATAAAGTTTGTTGAGACAAACTATAATTTTGGTCTGACAAAACCTTGTCTGAAAGTTTAAAATAGTTTTAAATCAAGTTAGAAATTTTTACAGGTTTGAAAGAAAAAAGAAAGAAAGAAAGAAAGAAAGAAGAGACCATATTAAAGGGCTTAAGTTTGAAATTACAAACATTCCAAAATAGGCTCATAGCTCATTTAAATATTCTGTCAATGTAATGTAGTCTAGGGAATTTTTGGACACTTTGAAAAGGCTTAAATGATGCCTTCCCAGGGCTTTTCGGCAGAAGAATAATAATGGTAGCCAAGCTGTAGGGTCGTTCCAAACAGAATTTTCCAAAAAATTACCAAATGACCACTATTTTTGAGCCTCACACCTTTCAGCCCTTCAAAGCTCTCACAATGGAGGGTAAAGTCTTTGAAGGAAATAGGGTATAGAGATGATCACTTCTAAATGGAATGTACCCCATCATCCAGATGAGTTAGAAAAGATATAGCAGCACAAGCCAGAACTGCCTGAACTCTTTGCCGAATTTCACCAAACCATAGATACTGTTGGAGCCTACTGTATTTGTTAAACTCATCAATATTTAAAGTGGTTGATGAAGTTCAAATATTGCATAATTTATTATGGCCCCTTTAAATATATGCATTTTGTATGCATCATTTGTAGTATTTACATTATGTTCACATTATGTATCCACCTTCTTTTGCAACGCGGAAGTAAGCAGCGGCTGCATTTCCGGCGAATGTGTAAAAGTCCCACTGTTATTGACTGCAATGTAAATAAACAGAAGGATAATAATACCAGAATTTAGTGATATAAGTTTATAAACTATCACACAACCACAGGATGTACAGCAGAATGATGGCCTAATGTCGGATAATTTTCTAACTCCAGCATTTATAGTAAAAGAGTAAGTAAATCATTCACTTGTTGCTGTGTGTTGTTGTATTGAAGAGACTGTAATAAAATCTGCTTCCTACTTTACCGAGATTTATTTGTACCTGCAAAACCTCCAATGATGACTTTATTTGTTTATTTCCAAAGGTGATGTTTCATAAGCCATGCTGAACGCAAGATCTGCGTGTCAGTTTACTATGCACCGTTAAGAAAGAGGGAATGTTCTCTGACAAGAGAGTAAAATGCGTTTATTAATTTGCCAAGATGAAACAAGATGCAGTTTTGGTGCAAAGAAAGTTAAAGTAGCATTTGCCCAGCAGCTTTTGCTCTCTGCTGGTTGTATAAATTTTGTGGAGGCGTGTCAGAAGGTGAGGAGGGCTGTCCTGTCAGCACCTGATCTCTCATTCATTCTGCCTGTGCAACAGTGTGATAAAACGATGGCAAAATGCGATATACGGTGAAACTATATGCGTTCAAAACTAATGAGTTTATGAAAATCATAAATAATGATAATAATATGACAACATATAATGCCAGCCTGTAATATAAAGCAGCATAATGTAGCTAGAAGTGGCTGATACTGGAAGTGGTCCACATTCAAGATTGATAATGGTGGCACCCTAGTTTCCCTGAAAAATAAGGTGAATAACAAATGTTAAAATGGTACTGTCTTTTTAAGAACAATGGCTGTTCAGCGAACATGTTTTGGTTACCACATCTGTGCTGTGTGTTTGAATTAATCTGACTGTAAATAACAGAACAGGTATTAAAAGAGACTTAAATCAATGAAAATCGATTGCGTAGGTTTCAACTTTCAAATATATTTGGACCGGGCGGGCCCTAAAAGAAAATTGGCCCTGGGCCCTTGCTAGTCATAATCCACCCTGATGTATAAATATATTGTATGAAATTTTTGTGTTTGTGTTGATTCAATTTTAGTGATTTTAAGCGGTTTAGACGTTGATTCTGTGTTATAAAACTACCTAGCTCCCTAGCTACGTCAGAAGGGAATCTACAGTAACTCAAGCAAACTACACTATATCGGGAATTTAGAAAACAACAGTAAATTAACACTTTTTTTATGTAACTGAAAGCCATTAACACTTGTTTGCCTTGTTAGATACTTTTGCATGACTTATTTTCTGACAGAACTGGCGAAAAAAATCGACTTTGTACATGTAAGTTCAAATATCCATCAGCTATCGTTATGAATCGTGTGCACTGGGTGCCTCGTCATTTATCTCAGATAAAGCAATGTACATTCACCCTGAACTTTGATAATCAGAACATTAGCATTTAATGGTAGAAAGTTTTTTAAAGTGTTGTAATCAGTTAGTCAATATTTAGTTGAAATATTTCACCATGTTAAATTCATATTTTTCTTTTCATTGGTTTGGAGTGCAGTGTAAGATGTGCAAATTTGCCCACAGTAGCTGCAAGGTCCTTCTAAAACACTACAGATTACACCACTATCAAGGACGATCCTGGCAGCTGCCTTGTTTGTATACGGACTGCATCTGCCCTTTGAAAACATTAGGTGCATTGAAATCCCACCTGACAAGATCACACAAACAAACCATTGCGGTTACAGGACACTTTCATTTTTCGTGCAAGTTGTGTGATTTTACAGATTTTTTTTGTTGTTGGTAATATCTTACTGTATGTTGTGCATTCATGAGCACTACGTGTAAAGCTGTTTCATAACGGCTCATGTGTTAACGCGACAACTTGCATTTACTTAAAATAACTTACTTTTCAGATTGTTCCTCACCAAGACCTAATGAATGCCTACAGAACACTTGGAGTATGATGCTTGAGTTGCATGGACTACTTTTGGGTAGTCACAGTCCATTGCCATTGAATTAAGACAGAACTTAGAACAACAATTAAATTATAAGAGTTGGCATTTTTGGTTGAACTATTCCTGTAAATCATTATATATATTTGTACATTATTTAAAGCTTTGCCCTCTATACTTGATATACTCTGGTCTTGAACTATCAAATATCTTGTTATTGCAGAATATACGGCTACGTGTTGTGCTAGCCCCTGATAACATCAGGAGGTTGGATGTATCAGAAAATCTTGCTTCAGTTCAACACTTAAAACACATTCTTAAAGAAATGTTCCAGTTCAAGGATGACTTTCTGATTCAGCTTGAGGATCCTTTTAAAGTTGGACTGGTAGTTCACTCAACCTACTCTTAAAGGTTCAACAAACTCATAATGATTTGTTCGGTGTACTTACTGAGGAAGATAGACACTTACAATTCTTAAAATAACGTAAAATAGCAGTTTTAGTGAACTTTCAATTATGAGTTGGCACGACTTTTACCACAGAAGTTGAGTAAACTCAAAATTGCTTTGCAGCTGGTTGCTTTATTTTTTTTAAGTCATGGTCCTGTCACTTTGTCAGGTTGGGTGTTTGTCTGACAGGACCGTGACATCATCGTGTTCTGTCTTGTGTTTTGTGTCCTGTCTTTGTGTTGAGCACACAGGTCTGGGTGTGAGTTACCGCCGTGCTCTTTTCGGTAATGTCACGGTACTGTCACTCTGTCAGGTTAGGTTTTTGTCTGACGGGACCATGACATCATCATCCCATGTCTTGTGTTTCATGTACGTTCTTTGTGTGAGCGCATGGGTCTGGTTGTGAGTTACCACCGTGCGCTATTCAGTCGTTCCTGTTTCATGTCCGGAGCGTGGTGTCTGGATCCTGACTTCCTGTATGGTTCGGTTTCGGTCTGTGTTGGAATCCAGACACTCATGCTCCATGTTCTGTTTGTTTTATTTTAAGTGTGTTGAAGTTTTCTCCCTCATGTGTTTCAGGTGCCGCTGGCATGCGGAATCAGCATTTCATGCCTACTTTCAGCTGGCGAGTGGCACCTGTACCTTGTTTGTTCCTGCTTATTTTAATCCCCTCCTGTGTCGTGTTCTTTGCTGGATTGTTGAATGTAGTTTGTTGTAGTTTATTGTATGAAAACATTATAGAAAGCTGTTTGCTGTGAAGTAATTTACCTCACTCTCTCTGCCTAGATGGTCCTGTCTCGTGTATCTGTTTGGTTGCCCATCTCTGCCTGCGTGTCGGGAGTGTGGTTGTCTTCCAGTTTGCTGTATGCAAGTGGCTCTTCAGCAGAGGTTTCCTCGCAGCTCTGCTCCTCGCCGTCACGCCGTGTTTGATCGCCTGCGGGAGCGCACTTCATGGATGTTTCCTCATAATGCTGCTGAAGTTATTATTTGAACTGTAAATACATACTTTGAACTGTTCTTCTGCTATTGGGTCTCTTTGTCTCGCTCTCACTGTCTTGACACATTCAGGTGAATTATCTGCAGAAGCCAACAAGCCCACATTTAAAGGTCTCATGTTGACTGGAAAGGCAATTAATATTCATAACATGAAAAGTGATTAAACATTACCATCAGAGACAGAAAGACTGGCAACTATCCAGAGAGCGACCACCCAGACTGTTTCAGATGGAAAACTTCTAGATAATTAAGGCAAAATGGCAATGGTTTTTAATGCACATTTTACTAAAATGGACAAAATAGCATGTAAATGACTCATTTATATGTGTTCACCAACCGTAGTAAGATTTATTTTAAAACACACTCAAAAAGGTTGTAACCTGCAATTGTAACCTCAAGGACCTATTTCTACTTGATTTAACCCATTAAAATTACATTCGCTTGTGTAACCTAATTTGTCAGGTTAATTCAATTTCGGATTAAAATTGACTTGAATAAAGCCAATTACTTTAGATAATACTACATGAAGTACATTTTAGGTTACCTGAAAAAAAAAAAATTACAGTGCACCTCCATGGCTTACTGCACAACAAAATGTTTTGTGAAATAACCTTAAAATGTACTTAATATCTATATTAAGTGGTTTTATTCAAACTTGAATAAAACAGTTAATTTAGATGTTTCCACATACCTTTTTTTAGGTTAGCACTTTTATTCTTTGTATATAATGGGTCACACAAACGGAATAAATTTTTATGAGTCATATCACAAATAGATCCTTACGGTAAAAACTGCACATACTGTATCCACTAACTGTAGGTGGAATCAGTTCCAGCATCCCATAAAATGGTCACAATCATGAAATGCAACAAAAACTATATAATAACCTACTTGGTTGCATAATGTGTTATGTTGGTCTTTTAAACCCATTTCAGCCATGTTTTCTTTACAAATGAATAATCTCTTTCTGAAACATCACCCAACAGGCTGAAAGCACCCTTACTGTTTTGACATCTAACTTGCCTCACTAAGTGCTTTGCACACCATGGAAACTTTCTGTTGTCTCAGTGTTAGAAATGAACAGGTATTATTAAAAAAGAGCAATTTTGGAAAGCAGTTCCAAACCCTAGAGTGGATCTTTTTCTTTTTGTATGCATAGAGTCATCTCCTCATAGACACAGAACAATACCAAGTGCGTAACTTTGCAGAGTGAGTCTTATCTCTTTTGTGTCAGAACTCCATTTCAGCTGAATATTTGGACCAACTCATTACCATTCAGAGCATTGAAATAATGGAAATGCTTAATTGCAAAGATGCCATCGGTTTAATTGAATTACCAGCCAACAAAGCAATAATACAATTCGTAATTGCACACAGAGGAAGGCTCTTCAGATAAGGACTAACTCTGTGTGAGAGGAGAGAAGAAAGATGTCTGATTTTTTTTTCTTTTTTCTTTTGAGGGACATGAAGCAGCATGTCAGCTTTACAAAGTCATTTGTGTACAACTCCCGTCTCTTCTACTTTACATTTACAAAGAGAAAATACTCGGCCAAGAGCCCTGGGTCATCCTCTATTGAGAGCCAAGTGAGTTGTATCTGATTCCAGCCAAATTAATGTCTATGAAGTACAGTTGAAGCCTGTTCTGAGTGAGTGATCCCGTATAACAGCATTAGTAGATATATGGCTGGTTTTCTTGTCAGATACTCTTTTTCAGCACTTCAGTATAAATATGACTGAAAATCAAAGTACTGTCAAAACTAACTTTGTGTATCACTAAAGTGACCCTGCTATAATGAACAACATTAAACTGACAAATAACAAAAGATAATTGCATTAAAATGTTAATACATGGTTATTAAATGATTATTACATTGTAACTATATACATTCATGAGGTTGGATGCAAACCAATGACTTCATTCCGATGTTTTCTTGTTATCGCACTTGCAGAGGAAAACAATAGGTGAGCCTCTTGAAAATATAATCTAATTCTCTTAATATAATTTCAGACTGATTTAGAATATCTCCTTCTTTAAACCCTCTGGAAGTTACTGTCTCTTTTTACATGGATTACAAGAGAGTTAGTGATATTCATAACCATGTCTTTCTCATTCTGTCACAGTTTGTCGTTTTGAGAAAGGCCCCCAGAGCTCTGAGAGTGTGACTCTCTTCTCTGGATTTAAAGTGGAGGGAAACACTTGTCATTTTTGTGTTGTGGCCATAATTGATGATTGACGAGCTGTGACAAGCTGTAGTTGTGAATGCTGATTGGTTATCTTGCAGGACTGCTTATTGGTTGTGTGCCATCTTTGACCACTGTAGTATTTGACATAAGGGTCAATATTCTCATATGTAACTTGTTTACAGGACACTAAATAATTCACCAGAATAGTATACAGGAAATTGCCATGGTCGTCTAGTTACTATTGAAATTCAGCATTGCAGCTCTGCTAATATTGTTGGCTCCATACCATCCCAGATGTATATGACTTTCCTTCTTCTGCAGAACACAGTCGAAGATTTTTAGAAGAATATCTCAGCTCTGTAGGTCCATACAATGCAAGTGAATGGGTGCCAAAATTTTGAATCTCCAAAATCCACATAACGGCAACATAAAAGTACTCAAGACGACTCTTGTGGTTAAATCCATGTCTTCTGAAGCGATATAATAAACTCAGCAAAAAAAGAAATGTCCCTTTTTCAGGACACTCTATTTTAACCCTCTGGGGTCTGAGGGTGTTTCGGGCCCTAGAGAAGTTTTGACATGCCTTGACATTTGTGCTTTTTACAGTTGCTTAAAAACATATTAATGGCTAAAGTCTGATAACACTGTATTCAGCACAAACTGGGCTACAATAATATGTGAACAACATGTATGTACATGTTTGTATTTTTGAAAAAACAAAAATTGTAAGTCACTGAAATTAGGCCATATATCACATACTAAACATTTGCTCACAAGACTTTTGAGAACTGGATCTTGTAGCCTAGAGTTTTTGCTACAAAAATGATGTGAAACCATCCTGATCACTCATTCATACAAAACAATATAGTCATTTAACTTTTGTAAGACTTTTAGTGTTAGAAAGGCCATATGCAAGGAGGCGTGGATGATCATGAATATTGATGTCATTCACACCTGTGGAGACAAAGACCCTTCCCCTGAGAGAGAATGAATGTGAGGAGACTTAATGGTTGAATGTATTATCTGACTATACATTTTCTTTACATAAAGACTTTACTTAAAATATTTAGACCTACGCTACCATTTAAAAGTTTATAGATCTGTAAGATTTTTTTAATGTTTTTAAAAGAAGTCTCTTCTGCTCACCAAGGCTGCATTTATTTGATCCAAAATACAGCAAAAACAGTGATATTTTGAAATATTTTAACAATTTAAAATAACTGTTTTCTATTTGAATATATTGTCAAATGCAATTTATTCCTGTGATCAAAGCTGAATTTTTAGTATCATTACTGCAGTCTTCAGTGTCACATGATCCTTCAGAAATAATTTTAATATGCTGATTTTCTAATATGGGCATATTTACAGCACATTTTACACATTTACACCCGAACAGATATTTGCAAGCACAAGTTTTGTTTATGATAATGAGGCAGCATAAACACTAGTTAAAATATAATCTAAACATTCATATTATTTTTATATCATATTACATATCATATTTATATCATACAGCATACAATTTAAAGTCGAAACAACATTTAAATGTAACTAAAACTTGCCTGTTAGGACATATTTCAAATGTCAATACTCTGAATACTGGCTGGCAAATCTGGAAATAGTCCAGCTAGTAAAATATGTACATTTTTATATAAAATAGCATGTCAACTAATGCAAGTAAAACTAAATGACTTACTCATCCGGAATTGTATCCTCGGCTGGATCAAATCGCTCTTCAAAATGTAAACATTCATCGTTGGAGTCCCGCTCTTCTTCTGAGGAAAATGTGAACTATTCGTCACTATCCAGGACCATCTGTAGAGCTTCCTCACATGTGTAGCGTGCCATCTTCCAAACGCGCAGGAAAGTGAATGAATCTGATGATGAAACTTGATGCTTTTTAAGGCATTGTTGTGGGGGCATTTACCATTTGCATATTTGCATTGATCGCCTCAGCACATTACCATATGAATAGCGCGCTCTGCTGGTGGGTGGGATCACATTAGCGATAGAGCTGAGCCAGGAGAAACTGTACATCGCTTTGTTTCATACAGATTACATTGCAGGAGAATATTTGTTTTAAATTTGAATTGTTTTATTTAAAAGTAGACATTTTAAGCTTTCTTTAGACATATGTTTCATGTTTGTCTGATAAGTATTCCTGGAGTTTCACTTCATTTTTGTGACGTGTTTCAGAAAGATGCTCGCAGAGACAGAGGCGGCTGAAAGCGCACTCTGTTTATTTTCTTTATTTTACAAAAGCACAAGGTTTTGTTGTTATTGTGAGTGTACACAAATAAAAGTAGACCCTTTATAGTTTCTAATGATGTCTTACACTTATCTGTATGCCCAAAAATGACGGCGTAGTTTAAGTTGTTTCTGCTATTATGCGGAAAAAATCCAGCAGGATGCGCTGGCGCGTCCGTCGACTCCAGAGGGTTAAATATAATTTTGTAAAAATCCAAATAACTTTACAGATCTTTATTTTAAAGGGTTTAAACAATGTTTTCCATGCTTGTTCAATGAATTATAAACAATTAATGAACATGCACCTGTGGAACGGTCGTTAAGACACTAACAGCTTACAGATGGTAGGCAATTAAGGTCACAGTTATAAAAACTTAGGACACTAAAGAGATCTTTCTACTGACTCTGAAAAACACCAAAAGAAAGATGCCCAGGGTCCCTGCTCATCTGCATGAATGTGCCTTAGGCATGCTGTATGGAGGCATGAGGACTGCAGATGTGGCCAGGGCAATAAATTGCAATGTCCGTACTGTGAGACCCCTAAGACAGCGCTACAGGGAGACAGGAAGTCTGTGGCAGACCACGTGCAACAACACCTGCACAGGATCAGTACATCCTATTATCACACCTGCGGGACAGGTACAGGATGGCAACAACAACCGCCTGAGTTACACCAGGAATGCACAATCCCTCCATCAGTGCTCAGACTGTCCACAATAGGCTGAGAGAGGCTGGACTGAGGGCTTGCAGGCCTGTTGTAAGGCAGGTCCTTACCAGACATCGCCGGCAACAACATCGCCTATGGGCACAAACCCACCTTCGCTGGACCAGACAGGACTGGCAAAAAGTGCTCTTCACTGACGAGTCGTGGTTTTGTCTCACCAGGGGTGATGGTCGGATTCACGTTTATCATCGAAGGAATGAGCGTTACACCGAGGCCTGTACTCTGGAGCGGGATCGATTTGGAGGTGGAGTGTCCGTCATGGTCTGGGGCGGTGTGTCACAGCCTCATCGGACTGAGCTAGTTGTCATTGCAGACAATCTCAATGCCGTGCATTACAGGGAAGACATCCTCCTCCCTCATGTGGTACCCTTCCTGCAGGCTCATCCTGACATGACCCTCCAGCATGACAATGCCACCAGCCATACTACTCGTTCTGTGCATGATTTCCTGCAAGACAGGAATGTCAGTGTTCTGCCATGGCCAGCAAAGAACCCGGATCTCAATCCCATTGAGCATGTCTGGGACCTGTTGGATCGGAGGGTGAGGGCTAGGGCCATTCCCCCCAGAAATGTCTGGGAACTTGCAAGTGCCTTGGTGGAAGAGTGGGGTAACATCTCACAGCAAGAACTGGCAAATCTGGTGCAGTCCATGAGGAGGAGATGCACTGCACTACTTATTGCAGCTGGTGGCCACACCAGATAATGACTGCTACTTTTTGCCCCCTTCTTTGTTCAGGGACACATTATTCCATTTCTGTTAGTCACATGTCTGTGAAACTTGTTCAGTTTATGTCTTAGTTGTTGAATCTTTCTATGTTCATACTTACGTTCTCCTTCTTCTGTTTTTGGTGGTTCACATTCTTCGTGCATATCACCCCCTACTGGGCAGGGAGTAGAATTTATGATTAAAAATTACTTAAATATTGATTACTTTTATGCTCCCTTTATGTGGATTTTGGAGCTTCAAAATTTGGGCACCCATTCACTTGCATTGTATGGACCTACAGAGCTGAAATATTCTTCTAAATATCTTCATTCGTGTTCTATAGAAGAAAGAAAATCATACACATATTCCCATGAGGGTGAGTTAATCATGAGAGAATTTAAATTTTTGGGTGAACTATCCCTTTAAATTAATAAACAATGTAAATGTGCAAAATATTCTCACTTCCATGCCATCAGATATTGCCGCTTTGTACAAGAGCTCCATGCACCAACAGGTGGATGCCAAAAACAGCCTTTGGCAACAGTCTCCGACACATCTTGCAAGCACATTGCTTTCAATGAGAAATGTTTGGTGTCAATGACTGACTCAAAAGGCATCCAGTTTTTATCATTGTGACATTAAATTATATGTTGAGGTACAGTTTTGTTAATCTGACTTGATTTGTTGGGTATAATTTTCGCTACATTTAAAATTAGCAACATTTATTCACAATGGTCATGTTTAATCAGCAACAATCATTAGTTTGCTGAGGTTAATGTTTAATCTGTTGTTTTCTGTCCACATTCTGCTTTACACAAGTGACCTGTTTCGTACCGGGTGTATTACATGTCTTCCGATAGCTTTGTGTGAAAAACAGACCCAAATTTAAGTTTCTATTCCATGATCACGGCCACCCAGCATCCACAGAAACACTTTCTGCCTTTGATACCCCGAGAAGTTTTACGAGGCAGGCTTGACATCAGAGAGGTCAAAAGCTATTGGCTCTTGCATTTCTCATGACTGATTACGACGAGCTCAAGTTCGGATGTATGTTATTAATGAGATGTGATGGGTAGGATCAAGATGTAACAATGTATAATGTCACAATGCTATCGGATAGTTTGGAATATTAATATAATGCTTTTGTATAATAATAAAAAAAAATATTGTGACTACTTTATCTGCTTGTTATGTCTTTTATATTGTTGAGAATTGGTCCAATTTACTTGCTGTACTTCCTGCTCTTTATATGCATGGCTGCACGGATGGGCGAGGAGTTTGCCCTGAACAGAACCATACTGCCAACACCTACATATTGCTTTAATTGTCTATAAGTGAATAAAAGTTTCCATTCAACGTATTCAAGTCAAGTATTCATTTGACGGAAATGGTCCTGAACTGCCTCTAATGATTGACACCAAAGTGTACCTCATTCCTGGAATGTGCCATTCATAGGCAGAATTGCAATGGTTGTTGTCTGGCCTGTGAGAGCTCCCGGGAAGAGCCATCATTAAATTTTGTATTGCATCACTTTTTGGGAAAAGCAAAGTGGCATTGTTTGTAAAATATTGCTTACCAGTTTGGGAAGTGACTGAAGATACTCCCCAGTTTGAAAATGGGTGGCCCAAGAAACCTGTAATGAAGACACTCGGGCATGCTCCGGTTCGCTAACATCTGTGATTCTGGTACAAGTTCAAGAACCAAACCAAGGATTCAATCTTGTGCAGAGTCTTTGAAAACATGTTTCACCATGTTCACTCTGTTTCTTCATCCCCTCCCATAATATATCTCTCCCTGTGGAGAGTTCCTTTGGAATGGCTTTAGGTTTAGTAACTCACTACAAAGCCGGAGAGCTTAGCCGAGTTTTACAAGGTTAGAGGTGATTAACTTACCTTAGGAAATGGAGTAAGATATCATTAATTTTCATAAACAGCTGTAAAGTATCAGTGCATTACAAACAATGATACACATTTCATGGAACTAAACCACTTCCTCTCTTGTGAATAAACTCAGAGGTGAGGCGTCTTGTGAGCTCTGCTTGTGTAATCAAAGATGCTGACTGGAACAGCATAAAACTGGGTTGGAGCCTTTTCTAGCTTACCGCAAAAGCAATCAAAAAGAAAAAAGAGTTGCTTGTGGTTTGTGTTAGAGGGCTTTTCAACACTTTGTTTTCAGGCTTTTTGAATAAACATAAAAAACTACTAAGTCTCCATTAGACAGATGGCCACATTTGGTTGTGAGTCACAAATAAGTTGAAACATTTAGATGATGACAAAAAACAGTAATGTTTCTCCCTGAACAATATAATGGTAAATTCACCAACATGTTATTTAGTCAAAAGAAACAAATATGGTAATTGGCACTCTTCTCCAACAGCAAAGTCTTATGATATTTGTACTCTCAATGGTAAAAATGGTTTAGATGTGTTGCTAGATTATGATATTGCTAATCTTCACTACCAATGAGCAACTAAATATAAAAAAAGTTTTATGTATTCAAAAATTATTAAAATAGTAATTTGAGAGTGTTGATTACACAACTTCTTGCACGTAAAACAAGAAACATTGTTCTTGACTACAACACAATATAATCTGATAGGGGCTGAGGCCCCCTGAAGCTGAAATCCTAGAATAGCCCCTGGCAACACAGAGGTGATCTGAAACACACTATAATAACAAAAAAGCTAGATGTTTCATTGGCTGAGTGAATGTATTTGCTTTTACCTGGCCTTTGGCTTTTTTAATCTTGGAGGGTGAGACAGTGGGGAAGTATGTGCCAGTGTAAAATTCTGTGTGGACACTGCTGTGTGCTTGAGTGAACTGGCTGATATGGAGAAAATGGAAATTTATTGAGAAATATTTACCTGGGGCTTTTCCTTTTAGGTTAAAGAACAGGAATAAATGCTTGGTAAAAAAATGTAAAAGTGAAAATATACGAATTTTTACAAAATAAAAAATAAATGACAAAACATGAGATGTTGTACAGTGACAGAATGTCATTCAAAGTCCCTTTTAAGGCAAGTCAGTCCACTCTGCGGCCATCTTTGGAACACTCCCGGGTAGCTATTTTCTATGGATACAAGTAGTATAAACATTCAGCTCCTATTTTCCCCTATGTACTTGCGTGGGGAAAGACCAAAATCTCCAAAACAGTTGGTCAAGAAAACAATCAAAGGACATATTTCACATCAGCAGTTAAATCTGACAACAATGGTATCATAAATTGTGCTTCTTTTGCTCAGATCACGAAATTTATATATATATATATATATATATATATATATATATATATATATATATATATATATAAGGCGGGACTTCCTTTTCTACATCTACATTTGGGCTTTCCAATTTCTCACATTCATTTTAATACCAATGCTCCGTCTTGGGCTAAATAGTCTCTGATGTCATGTGTCATATACAGTGCGGTCCAAAATCTGCAACTTTTGTAAAAAAGACATGTAAAATCTGGGAATTATACCTAAAAAGACATTGAAAATAAAGTTTTATGATTTAGAAAAATTTAAAGGAAAAGTTATAAATGTTAAATATTAAATATTTTACACTAATTCTGGGTCACAAATAAATTGTAAGCTTATTTGTGTGATTGACCATGTTGTAAAAACAAAAATCAGTCGTCCTTCCATTAAAGCACACAAGATGTTCTTTGGAACATTCACAAATCATGCTGGAATCACAATATGATCACATGGGAAATAAACATGTTGCAGCTAAATGTTCTGGGACCCTAAAATCAATTCTATGCTGAATTACTGCAGCATTTCCCATCAGACATTTTTGCATGAATTCAAATGTGTTTACCTTTTGTAGTTGAGTTATTGATAGTGTGTTGCGCAAGCAGCCTCAAACTCGGGTTCTGAACCTGTGGAAACCAGAAAGTAACCACATTCACATAAACAAAGGTGAGCATGATTCTGAGATTGCATTTTCCCTCTTAAATGACATTTTCACTGATGATTAGGATTAGGTTTGGGTTTGGGTTAGTCCATATGGTTAATAAAATGTGCATTCCTGTTGACTGTAATACATCATTTACTACTAAAAATACAGCTCAATATTGACACCTCTCTGTGAACATCTCCCCCTGAAAATGGAGCTTACTCACACTTGCCCATACGTTTAACAACACTTCGATTAGTGCAAGCGGACGCATGAGCAAGCCAAAGGAAAACCACTCACCGTCACCTTGGTGATTCTCCAGATGCCACAGGCACTGAGATTGCCTATCAATCACAGGACAGTTTTCCCTTTCTCCCCTTCTCCTCTCCTCTCCTCTCTGATCCGCCCATCTGCTCAGGTCCAGTGTACAGGGCTATACAGCGGAGACAAATTGGGCTGTATTTAGGGAAACAGAATATCAATAAACAGCAAGGGGAAACGCATCTACATCTTGCCAAAAGAAGAGCCACAGGTCTTAAACAACAGCACTGAAAAATGAGCCAACCAGAGACCAAGAGAGCGATTAATCACAAACTCGTCTGTCTGACACACACACACACACACACACACACACACACACACACACACACACACACACACACACACACACACACACACACATACACACACAGAATGGTCCCACAGTGGATGCTACCCAATAAAGGAAGGACATAAAACACAGTCCTTGTAAAGTCAATTTTCATAAACCACATGAAAATGAGGTGAGAGTGACAAAGATGCGGTGGATGGTTAAAACATGTGTGTGTGTATGTGTATGCATGCGAGAGTTTAAGGGTTGAAGGCCTGGCACTGGGGAACACGGAGACACATGTTCTTTAAAGCCAAAGCTCAGAAAGCATAATTCCCCCTCAGATTTTTGAACCAAGTGGCATTTGAATGCAAATTTGAATGCAAAATGTATTTGTAACCAAGGGCCATTCTAAGATCAATGAATATTCAGGGCTTATGCTGCATTCTTGTCAGAGTCGGATGTGGGATATTTCTGCTTGAAACCTCCAATTTCTGACTTTGAAGTTATTTTATTGCCCGAAGACAACATCGAATTTTTGAGTAATTTTGTAGTCAAGTACTCTAACCCACACACACACACAAAAAACAGTACTCGATTACTCATAAATTAAAATGCATGTTAAAAATATTATACGTTAAATTTATATTTTGTTTTATTCACAAACATAACCAAGAATGGTTACAAAATAAGATAACTTATTATCTTATTAAATGAACAATATGCATTAATAAAAATGGAAAACAAAAAAAGATTTTAAAATAACAGTAAACACATTTGCACTCACCTGGAGCTTACATAGAAACCAATACTGACAGCATTAGGATAATGCACAAATGCAAACTCTAAAGAGGCTATCACATTTTGATAATTTCACATGTTATAATTCATAAAAACAAGAAGTTTAATATATATATATATATATATATATATATATATATATATATATATATATATATATATATATATATATATAATATTAATAGAAAGCGCTCTGCCCATGTTTAGAGATTTATTGCACACACACATTCTGGTCTAGTAAACTTCAGAGATTCTCATATTGTTCCACCAAAAAAGCAGATCCCCGTCTTTTGGTTTACATGACTTCAACAAGGACCAAATACAAATAGAGTAGAATTCTATAAGAATCAAAATATTATAAGTATTGTCACACTTTGTTTTGCTTTCTAAAGGACACCCACAGCGCTCCCCAGTGGACTCAATTGTAACTGCGAGATTTGTTGAGAGATTCAGAGTGAAAATACAGTGTAATTCAGCGCTGCTCCCGGTGGGCAAATGTGGAAAGGAAAATTCATTTGCGATATTCAAGTAGTGTTTATATTACTGGAGTAGCTGGTGCAGAACGAGTAGCCTACTCGATTATTCGTGCACATCCATACTTGTGTCCAAATTTCAAAAGAGAAGACCCTAAGCAACCAAATTGTAGAGAATAAATGATGCAACAGTTTGCCAAGCTAGCATTTTTTATAGAGGTGTACAGTTATAAAAATATAATTTACTGTGTTTTACTCACCTGTCTCTGCAAACGTTTGCTAAACAAGTTTTATTTTCATATATTGTAGGAAGCTTGAGTCCTTGCTGCATTTTATGTGCTTAAAGGTTTATCATTAATTTTTAACATCTCCCTGGGTGCCAAAACGTTTGCACGTTTGCATCTCTGCGAATTTAGAGTAGTGGATTTTAGCCGTTTGAAAGTCCAACTTCAGGTGGTATTCCATTGCACTTTTTTTAGTAGGAAAATTCTGACTCGCTGAGTTTAATGGAACACAGCATTAGCGCAGACCCATGAGAAAGCCATCCTTTTACTGGAGCTAATATAAAGTCTTTCCAATAGGCGAATACCAATCTAAAGTGATCGTCCCTTTGCCCTATTCACTTCAAAGTGCAGAGCCAGTGGTGCCGCCTCAAAAAAAAATAAAAAGGGACAAAAAGGGCATACCGCTGCCGCCAAGGTTGAGTGAGCTGGTGTAAAAACATGTTAAATTCTCCTCGTTCTGCATTGCTAATGTGTTGTTTATGTAACAAACCCTGTTCACTCTCTCTCATCCCCTGTGTCTCAGCGTGAAATCTGAGCAGGTATGCATTATAATGAGCACCCTCTGTTTACTCACCTGTCAGAGGAGGCACTGCCACAGGGCTATTTGATCTAACTGAGTTTACAGCCTTGATTTTATACCGATCTATTTCATTACATTTACATGCCCCCCTCCCCCCTTCACAGCTTGTTTTTCATCTTTGAGTGATGCTGAGTAACTTCAGTATTAATGTTTTAGTAAAGTTATATACTCAAAACATTCTTTTTGAAGATATTAGTAGTGGGAATCAGCAGGCACCTGGCCATCTGATACAAAATCGATACATGGGTCGCAAAATGATAATTTTGTGATTTTATTGCGTTCAAAACTATATATTGTATAGTCTACCATGTTGCCAGAACAGCAATATTTACTAATTGTTAGTTTATTTTGGTTTCAGCGTGTTTATCATTACACAAAAACCCTTGCAGTCTAGCTGTATGGAGAATCTGTTAGGCCAGAAAACTGTTTGACCAGGGCATTAATAATGACAGCCAGAAGTGGAAAAACCAAGAAAAAAACCTGCAAGTTTAAGGAAATTTCTCACTTGAGTATACTGCAATAAAATGTCTGTTGGATTTGCTTCACTGCTCTCCCTAAAATGCTGCCTCAGCCAAATCCTAGGAGGATTTGGATTCTCTGACATTTCATGTGTGATTTCGCTAATGGTTTAGCACAGCCAGTGATTGTAAGTCTTTAAGCTCTCAAAAGGGGTGCTAGTCTTACATTATAGTTTCTAGAGACATGACTTTCTGGGTATGATGGCTTTTACTGACAAGTCACTCTTCTTTCAGGCAGTGGTTTAATGAGTTTTGTTGTCATGGAGTTCCCTATGCATTGCAGAAACTACCTACTCAAAGCTAGCCATTAGGGCACTGAATACTTGAGAAAGCAGATTATATGTTCTGATTTCTGATCTACCGGGGTGGCAACATAGAAAAAAGCATTGCCACCCCAGCAATTGGCATCCCAATGTATAAAATATAAATGTAAATACACTATAGTTGATGCTGATGTTATGTAAGAGTTTATTTATGTTGAACTCTCTCAACTCTAACAGAATGCACAAATGACTACTGCGCGTGCACAGTGATTCTGCATCTGACAGGCATAGTTGCCAAGTCAGCTTATTATTAGCGACTTTGGGCTTGGTTTTTCATGAAGTTGCTTATAAACGTGGGCACTCATAGGTTGCTGTTTTTGGTTTATTTTCAAAATAAAGTTTAGAATAAAGTTACGTTTTTTGGGCTTCCAACACATCTGCTGGTGTGTTGGGCTTCCAACATTGGGGATTGGGTTATTGCGGGAGAAAGTGCGAGCTCGGGGCGTGATGAGAAACTGCGAGAGCGAGGCGATTGATTGTGTTCCACTACTGCTGCCGGGTTCCTGAATAACGTATAACATGCGAGTAAGGGCAGCCAGTGGAGTTTCTGGTGCCCCACTAGGGAGTTGGTGCCCTACGCAGACTGCGTAACATGCGTATAGGGAGCGGCAGTACTGTTTATGACATTCTTTCTTCAGCAGAACACAAATGAAGATTTTTAGAAGAATATCTCAGCTCTTTGCCATACAAAGCAAGTGAATGGTGACCAGAACTCAGAGGGTCCAAAAATGACATAAAGGAGGCATAAAAGTAATCCATATGACTCCAGTGGTTAAATCCATATCTTCTGAAGCAATATGATAAGTGTGTGTGAGAAACAGATCAATATTTAAGTCCTTTTTTACTAAATCTCCACCTTTGAACAGCCCCGACCAGTAGGTGGCTGAATGTGGAAGTGAAAGTGAAAGTGTAGATTTACAGTTTAAAAAAGGACTTAAATATTGATCTGTTTCTAACCACACCTTTTATATCACTTCAGAAGACATGAACTAAACCACTGGTTTCTAATGGATTACTTTTATACTGCCTTTTGGAACTTCAAAGTTTTGGTCAACATTCACTTAAATTGTGAGGACCTAAAGAGCTGAGATATTTTTCTAAAAATCATTGTTTGTGTTTTGCAGAAAAAAGAAAGTCATACACATCTGGGATGGCACGAGGGTGAGTAAATGATGAGAGAATTTTTGGGTGAACTAACCCTTTAAACTTGCAGTGTGCAGTAAGTTAAAATACAACTTGTAAGCTAACATTTCAGCCTATAGCTTCTTCAGTGCTCACACTAAAACAACAACACATACATTCAACACATAATTAGGGACTGAGACCAGCTCATCTTGATATGAAAAAAACAAACAAACAAAAAAACACAACACTAATGTAATGTAATAATAACTACATGGACAGATACATGAAAAAATAGAGGTAAAATGTGAATTTCTTATTTTTTTTCCAGGTCTTCAGTGAATGATAATTAGATATGATGCATTAATACAGATACAATGTTTTATGTTTTAAAATTTAAAATAATATTTTAAAATTACTGAGTGCACCTTTAAAATGAGTTTTACACCCCTGTTCATTATTAATCATATAGTTTGTTTCTATTTTCACCCTGTGTTTCTGCCTTTCCAGGCCCCTACCCCAATGTTGCTTAATAAGTGTAATGTTTCTATTGACCTTATGGCCAGTTCTACATGTCATTTTTTTGTTTGTTGTTGTTGTTAATTTAACTTTTTTTTTTTTAATTTCTATTAATAATTGAAGTGAGATAATTTTAATAGAGACCGGAGCTAATTGTCAGAAGAGGAAGTTGTCAAAAGGACAACCTAGTTCAAAACCCTCTTACATTACAATATATTTTTGTGAATTCTATCAGGGATGCTAACATGAATGTGAAAATTTTGTATTGCTTTTTTCTTTCTTTTTTTTTTTTTTTTTTTGAAGCCAAGACTTAGATGCTACTACCCATTCTGAGAAATGTTTACTGGAGTAAAAAAGTGTGACAACTAGCACTGGTCAAGCTAAGGAACATTTAGAATCTGTTCAGGTATTTAATACACAATGTCTTGGTGCTCTGGAGACTGATTTTGTTACTTATTTTAAATTATATGTAAGAATGGAAAAATGCATGACATTTATTTTAATGTTAGCAAAACAGTAGCAAACTTATTACTTTGTGGTCTCTACAGGGCAACACAACTGTATCGCAAATTTATGGGCATTTTTAATTTGATAGTGACTTAAATAAATGAACTAGTACTTGTTGCAATGAAGCTTAGTATATTTATCAAGAAGAACTTAACTTTGGCTTAACCTCATGCCACCTCCTTGCCACCCCATAAATTATTTTTAATTTTTTAGATCAACCCCTGCAGGCAAGTAAGTCTAACTTAGTTTTAAATTATCAGACCAGAAAAAAAAAAAAAAAAAAAAAAAAAATTAAATGTGGGCACTCTATGTGCATAAACACTTTTTTCTTTAAGAAAACATATTTGCAAACCTTGTTGCGAATTTAGAGATGACTAGTAATTTAGACCAAAGAGTAAATAATGACCTCCCAGCTGCTGCTTCTGATTCCAGTAGGACCTACTTATGGTATGTATGCCCTAAAATGAGGCCACCAGTGTAGATTTTAGGTGGAATTTAAATTTTAGGTACACAAGCTACAACTGAAGAGGCAAATAATGTGAAAAGAAGGACAAGTTGTACCAAGAAACAAGTGTCAACCCATATCATGGATTATGACAACAAAAGAAAACTCTGTTCATTTAGTGTAACTTTATTTGTGGTGCCACCTTTTGTCCAAAATTATTAAATATGTGGTTGAATGTGGTCCATTATTATCCAAGATCTGCCCATTTTACACTCGAGATCCTTCGGTAAAACTCACTAATATTGTAATAGGGTGGTGAGCTCAGTTAATACCCTGAACTGGCTCGTTAGAGTTACTTCATTATAATGATATGAATTTAAATGAATGATCACAGCTCTGCATTATCTGTAAAACTTGTCAGAATTCTGTGTTCCAGATGAACATGATATCAGACAAAGTGTTAATCATTTGCAAAATCTCATCAGCACACAGCTCGCTGCTGCACATTAAATGCTAGCTAAACATCGCAAAACATTTGAAAAACATTTTTTGTCCCCGAATGTGATGACGGATCATTCAAGGACAACATAACTGCAATGTGTGACACTTTCATTATTACTGCATTCATTGTTCTTAATCATATATCAAACACATTAAAAATAATTAAAAATACCTTATTAATATAACATGTAGATTATATATAAACAGAGTGACTATTTGCACTCTGGTGTAAATAGCATCTGCCACACAGTGCAGCTATTTGCACCCCAATAGTCTGTGAAACCACAGAAATATATGACAGCCATGATAATAGGCATTGCTGCAGTGGCGTGGGGTGTAAAGATGCAGTGAATGTGTACTGTTGTACTAGCGACCAGGGTTCAATTCTGCCTTTTATCCCACTCTTTTTCCCATCTGATTTCCTGTTTCCACTCTTAATATTTCCTTAAATACTACTTAAATTAATAGATAAACATGAATATAAATGATGATTTAATTGCAATGATTTGGTCACAGTGAAGAGAAGGCTTAGATCCGGAGGCGGGGTCTGTCAATCGCACTCGTTCCCACGGCTCGTGTCATTTGTGTGTAGATTGGATCACTGTATTACAATAGTAATATTGTAGTAAACATGTTTTTTTTGTGTTTTTTTTTCAGATGCAATAAACCCTAGTTTTACTACTGTAAAATGGTAATATAGTAACCATGGTTAATTTTGTGGTCACAGTAAATTTACAACAAAAAACCCATGATGG
Organism: Myxocyprinus asiaticus; assembly: GCF_019703515.2. NCBI lineage: Eukaryota > Metazoa > Chordata > Actinopteri > Cypriniformes > Catostomidae > Myxocyprinus > Myxocyprinus asiaticus. The sequence continues at coordinate 50,733,961 of NC_059347.1, read as the reverse complement.
AACAATGGTTACTGTAGTTAAACCAAGGTTATTTTTTTCTAAGGGAAGGTAAAGGTTAGGTTTAGGGGTAGGGGGTTAATGTAGTGTGTCTGTGGTACTCTAAATAAACACAATAAACACACTGCAGTGATGCCCAGATACTGTATGTAAGTATTTAAATACGGGTGCAAATAGTATCTGACACTTTTTGCACCAGATGAAATTAGTGCCTACCATTTTTTGCATCTGGGTTGCCTACTACCACATATTTCACTGAAAATTGTGTACTGAGACAATAACATCAAAAGTGAAAGGATAACATTTGAAAATTTGCAATTTTCTTGTGAAAAACGTAAAGTGCCCTGGTAAAGACATTCAGAGACACTGTGAGGTTTCTCAGTGACAGATTGATGATAAAAACCTGTGCTGGGTAAAATCTGCTCATTCCCATTGACATCTAGGTGATTAGCTAATTGCTATTTAGTCACCTAATTAGGTTCCTCATCAATCAAATTTCACACTAATTACTTACATACAGTAGGTCTTTAGCTTTGCTCAAGATATTAGAGCTTTGAAAATCTTGCTCCTTTAATACTACCTTGAGAAAAACATGATCTCTGCTGAACCTTTTATCTTTAATAATCCCAGCTGATTTACATCAACAAAGACATAAATTACACAAGTAATACAACAAGTGGCAACTGATTAAAGAGGTGACTAAATATTGAAGTAGCTTTGCATCTATGAAGGTTTACAGTCATCAAAGTCAAGTCAAAGTCAACATCATCAGGGATACAGTTATAACTAGGTTACTCTAATTCTGAGCTCTCAACGGGGTAAATAATGAAATGATTTAAGGTGACGCTCAGTTTGTCTTGAGTCAAAAGAAACTTACTACCGCTGGTTGGGTGAAAAGAATTGTATGATCTATGCTTAAACATTTAAAAGTATTAAGGTAATACAAAGGACTTCATTGCATAAAGGAATGGTCAAATTGAAGTAGGACTATGAACAAATACAACTGCTCAATTTTAAACACCATTTGAATTGATTTCTGAAGAAAATGTGAGTGGTGCTTGCCCATGCACAACTCACCACCATGATGTCAGGGCGATTTAATGTGTTTGCTGAGGTGTTCTGAGTGGTTGATGGCATGTTGCTATGTGGTTGTCAAGGAGTTCTGGGTAGTTGCTAGGTGGTAACTTACCAAGTCAACAGAGCTCACCCCCATAATCTCTATGATATTCTCGTCCCTTGATATGGCTCAAGCCCCTCATTTAATACAAGTCAGATTGCTCAGAAAAAGCACACCTCGTTACGCAACAAAGTTTAATAATGAGCTACAGTAAGAGTGATGCTTGCCTTAGCAACCGACTAAGAGAAACCTATTACATGAATATGTGCCACCATGCTGGATGTCTCACTGTGCAGGTACTGCCTGCAGTTTTATGTTTCAACCATAAAACTCATAAAACTGTGTTCTTAAACAGTACTCTCTCATTGTTCCATGTCTTTCGCTACATCCCATATGTGACAACTCTCTGTCTCCTGTGATTGGTTGGGCATCCTTCTCACTCGCAGAGGAGCAAATAAATCTGCTTCTGCCCCACTCCTTTATGGAGATGGAGTGTCCTTGGTTAGAGTTTGTAGCCCATCTTTTATCTTTTACACAGGGTTATTTGTTAAAGACTATGCCCTCTCCTCCCCTCCATCTCTCTGGATGTCTTACAGGACCAAAGGCAGGTTTTCTATTAGACACAGCATGAATTATGAAACATAGTGGTCAGGAGGCGATAGACAGTGAGTCATAATGCTTGTACATCACTGGTGGGGTCACTGTAGCTGTTTTATTATGTCAAATGTGGCTGAAGGCAACCCCAGTGTGCAGATAAAAAAAGTAAAAAAAATTTTTTTTTAAAATGCTTCTCACAAATAAGAACATCAGATCAGTGCCATGACCCTAATTCAGTCAAACTAATGTGCATTCTCAAAAAATATAATATTTTTTTCTGCTCCCTCTCCAGTTAATTGCCTTGTAAGTCACAGTGGTATAAAAGTATGATCAAAACAAAGAGTTAAAATGCAACACATCCTGACTGGCTCGCCAAATGTAATATTTTGCCTGAAAATGGCATACTCCATAAATGGCTCCATTTTCGTCTGAAAATTGTAACTCTGGGATCCATAATTCTGAAGCAGTGAAGTAATTACAGCTGACAAAAATTCCTCTTATTAACTAACAGTCCATTGAAATGTGTTGTTTGCCTAGTGGAGTGTATTAAAGCAATAAGCTACTTAAGGTTGTGTTAGAATGATGCTCGCACTGGTAAAAGGTGTTGTTAGGCACAGCGCGAAACAGGCTTATGAGGCGCGATGCTACCTATTGACACGGCTCGTAAAAACCAGCCTGATCTCACATAAAATTCGACAAGTGTGTGCATTGTGTGAAGTGTGTGAATTTTCTTCAGCCAAAATCGGTATACGTTGACTGAATTTGAAAACACTGCCTCCAGAGGCTAAAGCAGTAAGTGTTTCAGAGCATGTAAACAAGTGTGACATCCATTTATATCCAGGAGAGGTTGCCAGAATCTGAAAAGAATTGTTTTCAGCTGAACAGGGTGTAAAACAGTGAAGAGAAATGCTTATTTTATTTAATATACCCCCAACCAAAACCCAAATAACCATTAGTAGAGACAAAATGCTACGTTAGGGATAAAAATGCAACCTCCTTATCACGCTCGTGATTGATTATACAAATGTGATTACTTCCTCGTTTGAAAGGGGGTAGAACTGTGGTCTCCCATGCAACTGACGCAAAGCATTACCAGGCATGCCACAAGGGAAAGTAATTGTTGTTGAGCCATTCCAAATATGTCCGATGGGAGATAGGGCATGTCAGTGAGTCGGCATACTGTTGCCGATCCTATGGTGCCGGAACTTACCGAAACAGCATGCTGACTTCCTGTGTAATCATGTTGCAAAAACAGATGTACTTCCAGCTTTAACTGCTCATATGGTAATGTCCGTATTTTATTACGAAATTTACGTACGCGTCAGTGGACATTGTGTTATTTTTTTATATTATTAATCACATTTAACCGACAGACCTAATTTATGAATAGAGTTATCAAAATAAGCAATTATTCTGCAAAAAAATATAGCTCATTATCTGTCCCAAATGTGGAAACTGCAGAGGCTTTTTAATATAGAAATGCCAGGAATTAATTTAATTAAAAATGTATAATAGTTAATCAATAAATGTAAAAGGCTCATTAAAATGTTTTAAGAATAACAAAAATAAGAACAGATATATTTATGTCATTTTTGTATAATACCAAATGTTTATTTGGCCTAAATTAAATTGTATGTTATTACATTTTAATATATATATATATATATATATATATATATATATATATATATATATATACTGTATATATATATATATATTTTTTTTTTTTAATTCATTTAATTATGTTTTATCACATACATTTTTGTCTTTTTAATGAAAGAATGAATAATTAGATCTGGTTGGATTAACTCACTTACTCAATATACAGTAAATTAACTGCTATAACTAAAAAACTAGATTAAACTAATTTAAACTTGGCCCGTTTGAACATTCTCTGAATGTAAGTCTGTGGGATTTGTCCAATACTTGATTTTCTGCTGTGCAAAAACCATATGTCCAATCAGTTAGATAAGACATGGCACACTATTCAAGAACAGTCTGATGGTTTGTACCAGGTTCGGTGGATGTAGCTTGAAATCTGTATGAGGAGTTAGTGTTAGAAATTTTGTTTTTGTTTTTTTTTTGTTTAGGAAACATAAACCAAGTTTGTAGGATAATGGTTTTGTCAACTAATAATATATATACAGTATATATATATATATATATATATATATATATATATATATATATATATATATATATATATATATATATATATATATATATATATATATATATATATATATATCAAAAGTAGATAAATCAATTTTGTGCAACCACGAAATTTGTAATTCAAAAAGCCATTTTCCACTGTAGTTAAATGCACAAGCAAAGATGTTGTAAAATGAATTATATTTTAATGAATTTTAATATCAGGGAGAACTTCAAGTAAATTATTCAAGTCATAAGGGTTCTGCTGACAAAAAAGTCTGGGAACCCCTGCATTAGATAACAGCACAGTAGTTTAGAATTCGACTGATGTGCAGCCATATGTGTGCATGCTATATGTCGGCTGTTTTACAACTTTGAATGTGGCTCATGCAATTACATTTTAGAGCTGGAACAAAGTATATCATAATTAAGATTTTTAACTGTTATTGAGTTTTAAAAAAAACATTATTGTGAGCGCTCACAATTCTGAAGGGGTTGCTAGTCAAAGTCCTTGAGTCTGTGCTGCATACAATTCTTCTCCTCTCCTGGGTAATTCTACCGTTCTCTTCATTGTCAAAGTCCTACTTTCTCCGGCATAGACAAATGGACAGGCCCTGCTCTGCATCACTTGATAAAACTGCAGCATCTCAAGAGTACAATTGAGTCTTTTTCCTGAAACTCAAGATAAGACAGTTAGCTGTGCATGTAACAATTTCAGACAGGGATTGTGGTGCTCATTTTTCCCACCGCACTGCACTTTTATTCCCTGCTTGTACTTTTATCCACACTGTAACTCAGTAATGGACTGAAGATCACCTTCAATGCTTCATCAAAACGGTGCTGAATTGTGTATTAGAGATGAGGGATTGGTGTCCCTCATCACTGGCCTAGGGGGTAGTGGTTGAGGCTGATAACTGGTAGGTTGCTGGTTTGATCGTGATTAAAGCTGTATCCGAAATTCGATCAGGCACCTGTTTTGGGAGATCCTCCATTTCATACACCACTGAAAGTTGTTTCTGCTAAGATGACCTGTACATACAGTATGTTTCATGAAAAAGTATAATAACGATAATGTTGTCAATAACTTGCTATATCCCTTTTAAATGCAAACAAATAAATAAAGAAAAGGAAGAAATGCAGATTCGCGATTCGCATTTCCATGGTAACAAAGGATTTCTCTAATTGGAAGATATTGTTTTTTTAAGTGTGTGGGTAGTGTTATACTCAATTGGAAATGTGGTGCGATGGCGAAGCGACAGCTAAATTTACTGTATTATTTTAAACAGGGCCCGACGTCTGAAACCAAACAGGCCTGAGTAAATTTTGATTCCAGTGATAGCAAAGGTGCAAGTTCATCGGCTGAACCGGCTGATGATGTTAACACAGAGCAAGAAAAACTTGCGAAGAACAGAGCAAGTTGGCAGCTGCTCGGGTGGGTCTGGGGAAGAAGCACGCTGTTTTATGGTCTATTTTAGACAACAAAAGGGAAAGGTAAGAACAAAATTATCCTAATTTCCTATTCTGTTTTTATTTTGTTTGTCATGTGCACACTGTTATAAAAGCAACACTTGGTGCGAGCTGTTTATCACTTAAGTTAGTCCACCAATGTGATTGCTCAAATGTTACCTCTCTCCCTCTACCTACTTGCCGGATCTGTTACCCCCCTTCGTTCCGGGACCTCGTAATTTACAAATTAAGCACTGTGCCAGCCCTTGTATAATTAAAGATAAATAATAACGATTTTAATTATTCTATTAAACGTCTATTGAAATGATTGTATTCAAATTATTATAAATGTACTAAATGGTTTTGTTCAATATGTCATTAATGCCTATAATAAATTATTTTTTGGGGAAATCATGAAAAATTATAATAATTTGCATATGCAATTCAGATTTTGCTTGTGGATTCTGAGTGCTATAAAGCGGAGGATACAGTAGACCACTGTTTTCTGACATACTTTGGCAGGACTGAACAGCATCACTGACTACTGTGATCCAGACACATGAATCATCTCTTTAACATGCAGAAAGTGCGCTTGACTTCACCACGCATCTGTACATATGCCAGGTTATAACAGTCTTCTCCATCATTTGATTATTGTTTGGTGAATTACTTCTAAATAAGACTGATAAAGAATTTACACAAACATCTCTTTTAAATCAAATTAATTTTACCGCCTGCTTTCATCAGGCAATTTTTGTGAATAAAGCGCAATCTATAATAAGCCTAATTTACACAGAAAGAAGGCATTTTTGCATGGAAAGGACAATTGTTTAATTTAAATACTTAAGATACAGCACAATTTCAGTGCTGATTGCGCATGACTAAACTATATTGTGGGTAGTTAGTGAACAAGATGCAGGGTTTTGCACTGAAATACCATGCACAGAAGTGGCAAAACCGTTTAGTAAATTTGCCCCAGTGTCACTTTGCAATAGCTATAGCACTTAAAATTGCAGCATTTGTCCAGGATTCCTGTGTCATGTCCTAGAGAGGTCACTGCAACTCTTAACACACATACACACACACACACACACACACACAAACACACACACAGACCAAATCACTGACAGAACCTGAGTGGAAAAAAAGAGAGTGAAAGTCAGAGAAACAATGAAAAGTGACAGAATGGAAGGTGAACACATAAAGAGAGAAAGTACACTAACTTAAAGAATGAGAATTTTGAACACTGGGTCTCTCTCTCTCTCTCTCTCTCTCTCTCTCTCTCTCTCTCTCTCGAGCATAGACCTGATGAGGCAAGCTATTCTATTCGACTGAGAAAAAGCACATTACTCATGCACAGAATCATCACTTCACACTGCTGCCTCCCAATTAGCAGTAGAGAAATAGGTCAATAGATGCATGTGTGTCATTACAGAAAAATGAACATAAACAAACAGCAATGGGGCAGAGAGCTCCACAGATGCTCTTTTGGAAAAGGATACACAGAAACCCAGAAAAATGCGTAATAGTTCACCAAACAATGGAACTTCTGTCATCATTTACTTACCCTTGTGTTGTTCAAAACTCCTTTAACATTCTTTTTTCTGTGAAACACAAAAGGAAATGTTAGATAGTATCAGTCACCCTTTGCTTTAATTGTATGGAGAAAGATGCATTGAAAGCTGCCTAACATCACCTTTTGTGTTCAATGGAAGAAAGAAAGAAAGAAAGAAAGCAATATGGGTTTGGAACAACATAATGGTGAGTAAAGGATGACAGAACTTTCATTTTGGGTAAACTACCCCTTAAGCAATATTGGAAGAAGATCATCTTTTCCTTTTTGCACTCTTCCTATTGTCCTATTATGAGTCAGGTGACAAAATTCTCAGCTGGAGTTTGCAAACTTGCACCATGTATCGCCTCCATTCTTGCAAACCACCTAGATTGGGGTGGGATTTACCCAAAGATCAAGATATATGTGCAGCAGTATAATCCAGACTACCTTTCCCTGGCTTGTGCAAAATCTGTTTGGGGGGCAAATGGATTCATACCCAGGGGCCAAAGCCAAGCTCACTAACCAGACAAATCTTGCCCTAACCTTATTGTTATTTGCAGTGCACTCACTGGCACAGAGGGATACAAATCCTAGATCGAGAGAGAGAGAGAGAAAGAGAGAGAGAGCGCCTACGGAGACAAGGAGCAACATAACTCTGTCAGCAAGGCTGAAATGATAAAGTGCTCACCAAGATAAAAAGATGGAGGTAAAAGGAAAAAGTCAGAAAGTGAAGGAGAAAATGTAAGAGAATCACTTCATTACTGTCACCAGCTGATCAAAGTAGGAGCTGGAACTCAGCCCCATTACTTCCACAGGGTGTGACAGCCAGTCACTTGGGAGAGTCCAAAGGGCATGCGCAGGGAGGTGTAAAGACTAAGGCATGAAGACTGAGAAAAATGGGTGGAGAGCAGGGTCAGTATGCAGAGTAAAGGACGGCTATTACAGCTGTGTAGTCAGGTGTCTTAGGGGCCGTTCACACCAAGCCCAATGCAATTAAACAACACAAAAGTATAAAGTATTATTTTATATATATATTATTTTCTAATATTCCTTAGTGTAATTATGATATTAAAGTTAATGATTAAACATTGCCCTATTTTGTGCGGGAAATTCACAAACCTTAAAACAACAGGCCGTAAATTCATTTTCTTGAAGGGAGGACAAAAATGACCATGTGGCATTGTAAAGACACTTCTGATTGGGTAGAATTACTTTGGGGGTTGGACTAAACAGAAAGGGTTAAAAGGCCATGTCTGACCCTCGTCACTCTCTCTTCCCTACTCTACGGCTTTCACACACACGGTTCCGAGGAGTTCTCCCTTGTGGGAATCCTCGCTTCTGGGGCTCCACCTGGTCATTCCATCACCCATCCATCTATGCAACAGACAAAGAACTTCCACAAGCCAAGTCAAAGGACATCGACTGCAATGTCAAACAAAGAAACGCAAGTACCTCCAAACTTTTGCTGAAAGTGCTGGTGTCTCTTTAAAATAATTTGAGTAACCTGACCTCAAATCACGGCATACTGAATGGAGTTTTGGTGGTTTAAGGCAAGGTCTATAGACTCTATGACATTTTTTTTTGTTACAGATGATTTCCCATTCATCTTCTGTCAAAACTTATTTACCAACCGGAACTTTTGTTTGTCTGTGTTAGTTTAGTTGTTTGTTAGTTTAGTTGTATGTTTTCGTTTAGTTAATAAAGTCTTGTTTGTATTCAAAGAGAAGTTGACTGTATATCAGTTCCTTGAAATCTGTCGATCCTAAGCTACATGCTCATAAACAGTACTTCAATCTGATTGTGATATTATTTTCAATGGCCCTGAAAGTAGTATAACTGTAAGAATTAGTTTTACGTTCCAATCAACTCATCACTAGCCGAAGACTTTGATCTGACATAAACATTGATTCTTTTAATATATCACAAATCAATCGCTAATTCCCTTATTGAGCTAAATTCCTTGCATATAAATTATTAGCAGATACAATGAACCTGTTGTATTAAATATTGAATTGTAGAGAATTTTAATCAGATTTCTATTCTGCTCAGGTGTCATTTATCTTGCATATATATCCCTATGCTGCCAAGATTCTTAAACTAATTATTTACATATAAAATCCTCGATTAGACTGATCAAATGTAGACATGTGAAGGGTTAATTTCTGCTACAGTGTTTAAGGTGAACAAATTAATTATCAAAGTCAGTTTGAATGTTGCACTCTAAATTCAATGTTAAATGATGCCAAATGATTTAGATTGTATGCTTTTATCGTGTTTGAATCTTTTATGTATTAGATGTATTTATTGATGGATATATTTTATGACTGATGGATATGTATGCTGTGTTGAATTGTTGTGTATTTGATGTATCCATTGTATTGTTACTTTTCTATCTTTTATTTGGGTGATGCTGAAATGTAGAAATGTTGCCTATTGAGTCCTTCCCAAGTTTCCCCCAACAGGGACAATAAAGTACATTCCATTCCATTCATGTGAATGGGCACTGTGTATGTTAAAAACTGTGCACAGTTAAATAATTTTTACAAGTCAGTCACTAAAGTCACCACAGGGGACGTTTGTTATGTTGATCCCATGGTGTGATGCACTCAGATTCAAGGCAACCACAAGCTTGCTCTAAATTCACACTGTTTTTTTCTTTAATTCACACGTTCTTCTTTACTGCTGCCATTAATTAATAAATACAATTTTCAAACGTTTGAATTTGCAGTGTGGCATACTGGAGTTACTATATTGGAGTTAAGTCACACCTTAAACAACCTAGTCTCAAAGAATGAACATTACTATAACATAATTTTTTCAAACTCAGTTTTATGTGCCATGATCTACGTTTCACTGCAGTTTCCTGATAAACTTAACACTAGAGGTGCTACAACAACTGTGCATTTTCTTTGCTGTCACTCAGATCATGACTACAATGGCTGATAATGACTTTTTTAACAATTAAACAACTTTAATAACATATTTTTCACTCTATTACTAACACCCAGCTACTTATGTTATATCGACACACTTTTACTCTAATGCATCATTTAAAAAAACAATACATTGTAACACTTGTATTACAGACCACCCTACATTTACACACAATCCAACGTGACAAACTTGCATGGTAAATCACCTGAAAGAGCGTTGGACTTTGGACTAGGTGACCGGGGCTGTTTTGTTCACCTCTCATTTATCTTTTAGAACACCATTGGTTATGTTTAGGCTAAAGCTGTAGGTAAGGGAAGTATGTTTTACTCCTTAAAACATCCATCTAAAATTCAACTTAAAAACCTTACAACAAAATATCAATCTTTTTGGTGCCCTCCGCTTGACATTTCACTGGGCAACTGCAGCCAAACATGTGATACAGCACATAAATTTGGTATGCAAACATGTTGCCATGGTCACGTAAATTTCATGAGATCAGGCTGGACTTAAGAGTGATCTAACTGAAGATCTTGTTGGAGTGTGTCACTTCCTTGCCAGTAGAAACACCAAATGAATTTGCAACCATAATGACTGTTTTCAAACAGGTTTCCCAAACACTCATTGGTTGGTCAAACAGTTAGTCTTGCCCCAAACTCAAGCCATTGACTTAGCCTATGTTGCTGTGTCAGGTAAGTTGGGACACATAAAATAATTTCAGCAATGTATTGAAAGTGCCCCAGAGTCCCTGTTTACATTTTAATTTAGGGAAATCAACCTCTAAATGCTTATAGTTATAGTTGAGAATTTATGGTGACTGACACCTGCCTAACATATGCTTTTATGTGGTAAACTATCCCTTTAAAAATTCCCACATCATTGCACATCCACGCTCAATACAAAATTCGGAGTGTTTGTGCAGTATGTTGTATGGAGGGCAGACAGTGGTGTGTGTGTGTGCTTTCTCTGGTGAATCAGAGATGTAATTAAGATTGGCATTAGCTTGGCTGGATAGAGGCGTGCCACTGCCAAGAGCATCACCGCATGGAGAACAGGCCTTCTTTAATTAGGACAAGCCTCTGTGATGTAACACATTCTGTGTTTATGTGTGTGCTGGTTCACAGAATAATGGTGTGATGGTTTCTACGAGTGTGTGTATGAGGGTGTGTTTGTGTGTTGCGTGTCTCCTGTGCTCACTGCACCTGATCCAAAATGACAAAACCACCGGGCAGTTTCTTAATTAACACTGTGACCTTTTTGCATGCTTTTATTTAGTCTTGGTCATTAATAAACAGACAGAGAAAGGGAGAAAGAGAGCAAGGTATGGATTAAGGCCTGAAAAGAGGAAGAAAATAATTAGGTTTAACCATGAGAAGATGAAACATTGAAACATAAATCTTATGGTGCTCTTAGATTCAACAGCAAATCAGCATGTTCACACCCCCTCAACCAGTCTACCTTAAGGAAACCAGGTGAAGTTTCAAGCTCATATCAATTTTCTCTTCCATTACAGTAATCCAGATAAAAGAGGACATCGTGAATATATAATAACTTAATTACTTCTTGTAATGAGTTTTTTCTTTTTCCCACAAATTCCACATATGCATCACTCCCACTGGCATTTTACAACAAGCCCCTGTATGTTGAACTCTGGGCCAAATGCCTGTTCTCCTTACATATTGTGCTATCATGTGAACTATAGACATCCGTGATCAAGCTGAAAACTAAATATGAGCAGAGAAAATTCATAGCTGGGGTTCCCTATATGTCACTCACTCGATGTTGTGTCGATGTAGTGACACTAGGGGTCACCCTTGGGAGCCCCAAACACCTCTGATATTTGAGAAAAGGCCAATGAGAATTGGCGAGTGGAATTTGCATGCCACTCCCCTGCACATACGGGTATAAAAGGAGCTGCCTGGCAACCACTCATTCAGATTTTCTCTTCGGAGCCGAGCGGTTGTGTTCAGCGAGCTGAATTACTCCGCTGATCCATTCACCTCAAAAATCTGTTGGATTTACGGCGCATTACAGCGGCTTCTCCCCCTCTTGCACCGGTGGAGTGCAGAGAACGCCCCTGGGCGCTTCAGCAGCCTAAAAGAGTATATTCTTCCTAATAAAAGAGTATATTTTCCTACTAAAAGAGTGGCACTCACGGAGAGCGTCTTTTTAAAGATGCCTTTCCATTTGTGTTTAATTCCTGTGCTTGGGCGCTGCCCACGCAGAGACGGCATTCGTGGATGGGTCATGTCCTCACTGCGAGAACATGACCATGGCAATGTTGCAGTCGCGGCTTTCCTTCCTCAGAGGGAAAGCCACCCCAGCGGCTCCCAACCGCAGTCCTTCTACCTACAGGTTTGAGGCCGCGTCGGTTAGCACTGGGGTGATCTGGGGACCTCAATGGGAGCTTCTCTGTTGGGAAACCCCCCACGGACCTCCCATTCTCCAGCACGCTAGTTTGCCCCGGTCGAGTTCTGGGATGGGACCGCCGACTCGTCTCACGGCAAGTTCGCGGTCTCATTCGGCACGTGTGATGTGGATGAGCTCTCGATCTCAGCATCAGAGTGCGGGCTCATCCAGTCTGATGCTGAGGACTCGACTGGGCTCCCACCCTCGGATGTGGTTGCCCAGTCGCAGGCTGACGTGGAGCTGGCGGCCATGCTTGCCCGGGTGGCTGTGAGCATCGGGCTGGAGTGGAACCCTCCACTCCCCCCTGAACTCTCATGGTTCGACGATTGGTTCCTGGGCTCAGAGCGCCGCTCACGGCCGCGCCCCGCCTTGGTTCCTTTCTTCCTGAAGGTGCATGATGAGCTCAAGAGTTTGTGGCAGGCACCTTTCACTGCCCAGACCTGATTTGTGGGCTCCTGCACTCTCACTACCCTCGACAATGGGGCTACCAGAGTGTACTCGGCGATTCCCCAGGTGGATAAGGCGGTTACAGTGCACTTGTGCCTGCAAAACACCGCCACCTGGTGGAACTGTCCGAGACTCCTGTCCAGGGCCTGTAGGCTTACGTCATCACTGGCGACTAAGGCCTATGGTGCCGCAGGACAGGCTGTCTCCGCCTTGCATGCCATGGCTCTCCTGCAAGTGCACCAAGCCAAGGCGCTGAGAGAACTGCAAAAGGGTAATTCTGACATGGGATTGAAGCAGGAGCTGCGCTCGGCGACCGATCTCGCCCTCCAGGCAACGAAGGTCATGGTGCGGTCACTCGGGAAGGCAATGTCCACCCTGGTGGTCCAGGAGCACCACCTTTGGCTCAACCTGGTCGAGATGGAGGCAGATAAGGTACGATTCCTTGATGCCCCATCTCCCAGGTTGGCCTATTCAGCGACACCATCGAGGACTTTGCCCAGCAGTTCTCGACGGTTAAGGAGCAAAGGGGGTCCCCCTGCAGCAGCAAAACCGGCTCCGCCTGAGCCCGCCCCAGGAGACCAGCCGCAGCGTGGAGCCACCCGCAGAAAGCAGACGCCACCCGTCTCACGGCCCACCGCTAAGAACCCGAGGAAGGTTTCGAAGTGTCCTTGAGACGGGTGACCTTGGGAGACGGAGACCCGCTACAGACCTGGAGCTGGTAAACAGACCACTCCATCCCCCGGTGGAGGGCCGGGAGGAGAATCCTTGTTTTCCTTTTCTTATGATTTCGCCGCACACCCAAAGGGCCACATTTTCAAGAAAAGAGCGGTTTCCTCACTTCCTGGGTCACACATTCAGTGTCCACAGCCCACGTTATCACCTTTATGGCAGGCATGGCGCTCCGGAGGTGGGCCCCCTGCCCCCGCATGCCCAGCTGTGGCACAATTGCATCCATGTCAGGACGGTTGTAACAGGCCGCGAGGACGATTTCCCTCCTCCCCTGTCCCGGACCGGTCCTATGGTGGGTATACTGAGCCAGGTGAGTGCTTCAATGTCCCCAGACTCAGCATGGCCACGAGTTCGTGGCTTGAGCCCCCCCAACATGGCGCCTCAGGCTCCGGCCTGCCGCGAGGCCCCACCCGCTGGTACGTCCGACGAAATTGTTCCCTTGGTCCCCCTCGCCCGGAGCTTGGGGGTGTGGCTTGCGCTCCCCAACCTGTCGCGGTGGCTGACCAGGACCGATTAAGTTCGCCAGGCATCCGCCCAGGTTCAACGGGCGAGAACGGCGCTGCCTTGCATGCGGAGATCGCGTCCCTTCTACGGAAGAACGCGATAGAGCCTGTTCCTCCTGCCAAGATGAAGAAGGGGTTTTAAAGCCCCTCTTCATCGTACCAAAGAAAGGCGGTGGGTTGTGGCCAATCTTAGAACACAGATTCCTGTTCAAGATGTTGATGCAAAAACACATTTTAGCGAGCGTCTGGTATCAAGATTGGTTCATGGCGGTAGACCTGAAGGATGCATACTTCCAAGTCTTGGTTTTACCTCCACACAGGCCCTTCCTGTGGTTTGCTTTCGAGGGCCGGGCGTACCAGTACAGGGTCCTCCCCTTCGGTCTGTCCCTGTCACCTCCTCACCCCTTCACGAAAGTCGCAGAGGCAGCCCTTGCACCGCTAAGGGAAGTGGGCATCCGCATCCTCAACTATCTTGATGACTGGCTGATTCTAGCTCACTCTTGGGATTTGTTGTGTGCACACAGGGACATGGTGCTCAGCCACCTCAGCTGGCTGGGGCTTTGGGTCAACTGGGAAAAAAGCAAGCTCTCCCTGGTACAGAGCATTACTTTTCTCAGCATGGAGTTAGACTCAGTCTCTATGATGGTGTGCCTCACGAGTGCGCAAGCGCAGTCAGTGCTGAACTGTCTAAAGGCATTCAGGCGGAGAATGGCCCACCCAGACTTGGTTCTCGGACCTCATGTTCCTTGTGACAGCCCCCCCCGGCGAATTCACCTGAGGAAGGACCTTCTTTCTCAGGGATGGGTTACTTTCGTAACCTCTGTTCCCTGATGGAGGGAACGAGACGTTGTGTTCCTCCTGCCACAACACTGAACTGCCCGCTGAAATGGCCGGGACTTTGTCTCGGCTCCTCAGCACAAAACCTGAATGAGTGGTTGCAAGCCAGCTCCTTTTATACCAGTATGTCCGGGGGAGTGGCATGCAAATTCCACTAGTCAATTCCCACTGGCCTTTTCTCAAAGATCAGAGGTGTTTGGGGCTCCCAAGGGTGACCCCTAGTGTCACTACATCGACACAACGTCTCGTTCCCTCCATCAAGGAACGGAGGTTACGAAAGTAACCAGGACGTTAAGAGCACAACCAGTGTGAATTACTCTCTTAGATTCCTTGTCTGTGTTCAGTGGTTTGAGCTGCCTAGTATCAGATATTACACTTCCTGAAACACTCTCTGAGGGAGACGCCTGGAAGCAGCTTGGCATTTTGCCACACACAAACACACACTCACACACAAACAAATTTGCTTTGGTGTATACTAGGGGTGTAACATTTCAAATTACTCACATACCACCAGTCAAAAGTTTTGAAACACTTGACTGAAATGTTTCTCATGATCTTAAAAATCTTTTGATCTGAAGGCATATGATTAAATGTTTTAAATTAGTTTTGTAGACAAAAATATAATTGTGCCACCATATTAATTTATTTCATTATAAAACTAAATTTAATTAAAAAAAAAAAAAAGTTTTTGAAATTGATGACTTGGACCAAATAATAAAGAGAAGCAGCCAGTAAGTGCCCAACATAGATGGGAACTCCTTCAGTACTGTTTAAAAAGCATCCCAGGGTGATACCTCAAGAAGTTGGTTGAGAAAATGTCAAGAGTACATGTCTGCAAATTCTAGGCAAAGAGTGACTACTTTGAAGATGCTAAAATATAACACAGTTTTGATTTATTTTGGATTTTGTTTAGTCACAACATAATTCCCATAGTTCCATTTATGTTATTCCATAGTTTTGATGAATTTACTATTATTCTAAAATGTGAAAAAAAAAGAAAGATTTATAATAAAGAATGAGTAAGTGTTTCAAAACTTTTGACCAGGCAAATCCAAAATAAAAATACTCTATTTGGTAACAAACATTTCAACAGGTTTGCCCTTAATAAAAAATATTGTTTTATGGTAACCATAGTTTAACTATGGTATTTGTAGTAAAAACATAGTTACCACAAAATCAACATGGTTACTGTCATGTTTACAATATATAGTAAAATCATGGTTACTATATGGAAACTACAGTATTACTGTTGTAAAACCATGGTTAATTGTATCAAAACCATGATTTCTGCAAAGAAAACCACGGTGAAAGCAGTCATGGTTACTACAATCATACTATTGTAAAACCATGGTTAATTTTTGTTAGGGTCTTTAACTAAAAAAAAAAACATTTTAACTTAATACCTGCACTATTACGCTACATGTATAGACTTAAAATGCATTTCAAACTCTACTGCACATATATTCAATATTCGGAAGCTTTACATAATATAGAAAAAAAATTATTAAATGGATACAAGGGATGTTGTGACGCGGCTCAAGTGTTTTAATAATATGCGGAAATCACACATCTTCATCAGTGGAGTAGGGAAACATATTGTTGACAATGAACACCCCAATCACTTTAGTTATTGTTTTATGCTAGTCCGAATTAGCACTGAGAGCCTGCTTCAAAATGAAAGGGAGTGTGTGAAGATTTGGCTCATCTGCAGCTCTGTGTGTGTCACGCGCTGTCTTTTCCCAGTGGTTTCTGAAAAATTACCAGTATACAGCACTCGGGTCGAGCGAGGTCTGCAAACAGTGCCTGTTTTGTAAATGTGTTTTGACCATCGTTGTTGTAATTGACTGCAGAAAGAAAATGTTTCCAGACAGGAAACCTGAATAATGCAGGGGGCTTCTCTATCAACGGCTCGTTTTCTCTACTTGCCATTTTCAACAACACACAACGCTGGCAGAACAGTGATGTGCATCAAGTTAACCCATGTGAAACACAGGCGGAGCGTATCCATCTACAGATCCATTCAGGTGCATTAGCAGAGGTTGTAACTGTGCGTGTCTATTTGACGCTTTGTTTTCTTCACAAAACCTTGTGCTCCAGATGTGTCAATAAACTTGTGGTGAACCACGGTGCCAATGCTTTCAGAACCGTGGGTGGCGAACCATACGGTTAGCTTTTTTTTTTTCTTTTTTTTTACCGAGAACCGTTACACCCTTAGTGTATACATCAGCAATAAAATAGTGTAGGTTGTAGTTAATTTGCTGGATGGATTTTGCGGTCACATTCAAAGAGTCCTTTAATTATCAGTCATTTTTTCTTTATTTACATGTAGAGAGAAAACAGGAAAAGTGGACCTGATTGTTCCATTGAGACTGTGAGGAAGGGAAAAGAGAGGAACGGCTATGTTCAGAATAAAATACTAAGATAGTGTACTACTCTTACTATTGCTGCAGAATATAGTTTGAATACTGTGCACCAACCTGTTCTCAGTCCCGAGGTGTCAAATACTGACGCTTGTGCAACAGCCCAGCACGTCAACACAGAGATGCCAAAACCACCCTCTTTTTCTTGACAATATGTTTTATAGTACTGGTAAATAATCAAGTCATGTCAAGTGGCTTATATTGTCATTTCAACCATATACAGCTAGTACAGTACACAGTGAAATGAAACAATGTTCCTCCAGGACCATGATGCTACATAAAACAACATAAAAACAACATAAAAACAAACACAGAACTATGTGAGACTACACAGAACTAAATAAGACCTACACATTACTACATAAAGTGCATGTGTGCAAACAGTGCAAGACATTACAATAATTGCTAAATGTATTATCAGAATCAGAATCAGAATGGGCTTTGTTGCCAAGTATGCTTACACATACAAGGAATTTGTCTTGGTGACAGGAGCTTCCAGTACACAACAATACAAAAACAGCAACAAGACTTGTTAAAATTGAATAAAAAATTTATAAATATTGAAAAGAAAAAAGTATATATAGAATACACAATAGACATATATATATATATATATATATATATATATATATATATATATATATATATATATATATATATACACACACACACACATACACAAATAAATACATATACACATACATACATATACATACATATACACACACATACATACATATACACACATACACATATGTAGTGCAAATCTAAATACAAATCGGTTATGTACAGTGCAAGGGAATGTAATGGCAGAAGAGGTAGGATGTGTTGGATAATATAAATAGACTAAGCTGTGTATTGCACATTAATTATTGCTCAGAGGGGTAGTTTTAACTGTTCATGAGATGGATTGCCTGGGGGAAAAACTGTTGCTGTGCTCTGAAGCGTTGGCCAGAAGGCAACAGTTCAAAAAGGTAGTGGGCAGGGTGAGTGGGGTCCAGAGTGATTTTTCCAGCCTTTTTCCTCACTCTGGAAGTGTATAGTTCTTGAAGAGGGGCAGGGGGCAACCAATAATCCTCTCAGCAGTCCGAACTGTCCTTTGTAGTCTTCTGATGTCTGATTTCGTAGCTGAACCAAACTAGACAGTTATTGAAGTGCAGAGGACAGACTCAGTGACCGCTGAGTAGAACTGTATCAGCAGCGCCTGTGGCAGATTGAATTTCCTCAACTGGCAAAGGAAGTACAACCTTTGCTGGGCCTTTTTCGCAGTGGAGTCAATGTGTGTCTCCCACTTCAGTTCCTGTGAAATGATAGTGCCCAGGAACCTGAATGACTCCACTGCTGCCACAGTGCTGTTTAGAATGGTGAGGGGGGACAGTGTTGGGGGGTTCCTCCTAAAGTTCATAATTATTTCCACCGTTTTGAGCATGTTCAGCTCAAGGTTGTTTTGACTGCACCAGACAGCCAGCTGTTTAACCTCCATTCTGTATGCAGACTCATCGTCATCTCGGATGAGGCCGATGACAGTGGTGTTGTCTGCAAACTTCAGGAGCTTGACAGAGGGGTCCTTGGCGATGCAGTCGTTGGTGTAGAAGGAGAAGAGTAGTGGGGAGAGCACACATCCCTGGGGGGCACCACTGCTGATTGTACAGGTGCTGGAAGTGAAAAATCTACAGTAGAACACATTCAGGTCATCAGCCAGTTGTTGGTCCACCACAGGGTTGGGGGTAGGAGTCCTGTAATTCTTAAGTGGTTTCATGCCACTCCACACTGATGCAGGGTCGTTAGCTGAAAACTTGTTTTTCAGCTTCTCAGATTAGCCACTCTGATTCCCTTATTCAGTGTGTTCCTGGCCTGATTGTACAAGACTTTATCCCCAACTCTGTAAGCATCCTCTTTGGCCTGACGAAGCTGCCTGAGTTCCGCTGTAAACCATGGTTTGTCGTTGTTAAATGTTAAATAAGTCCTAGTAGGAATGCACATATCCTCAGAGAAACTGATATATGATGTAACAATATCTGTGAGCTCATTCAGGTCTGTGGCTGCAGCCTCAAAAACACTCTAATCAGTGCAGTCAAAGCAGGCTTATAGTTCCAGCTCTGCTTCGCTGGTCCATCACTTTACAGTCCTTACTACAGGCTTAGCAGATTTTAATTCCTGTCTGTAGATTGGAAGAAGATGAACCAGACAGTGACCAGATAGTCCCAAAGCTGCTCTAGGAACAGAGCGATATGCATCCTTTATTGTTGTGTAGCAATGATCCAGTATATTTCTGTCTCAGGTTGGGCATATAATGTGCTGTTTGTATTTGGGCAGTTCATGTGTGAGGTTTGCTTTGTTAAAATCCCCAAGAATAATAATAACTGTGTCCGGGTATTGTTATTCCGTCTCTGTGATTTGATCAGCCAGCAGCGCGGCATTCAAACACGCGTTTGGCGCGATATGCACACTAACCAGAATAAACGAGGAAAACTCCCGCGGCCAGTAGAAAGGCTTACATTTAATAAAGAGCACTTCCAAATTAAGACAGCACATCTTCTTTAACGTTGTTACATCTGTACACCAACTTTCATTGATGTAAAAGCATGTTCCACCACCTCTCGTTTTCCCCATTAACTCCGCAATGCGATCCGTTCTGAACAGCTGAAAACCCGGCAGTTGTAACGCACTGTCCGGAATGGCTTCACTCAGCCAGGTTTCTGTGAAGCACAAGGCAGCAGAGGTTGAAAAGTCCTTGTTTGTGCGGGTGAGGAGATGTATTTCGTCCGTTTTGTTAGGAAGAGAGTGGAGATTCGCAAGATGAATGCTTGGCAGCGTTATTCGAAAGCCCTGCCGACGGAGCTTGACCAGCGTGCCAGCTCGTCTCCCTCGCCTGCATCTCATAGTGCGTTAAAACAACACAGCCGTGCCTCTGACTAAAATGTCAAACAAAACTTCAGAATATTCAAAATCCAGGAAAAGACTATCTGGTATAAGCTGTTGAATGTTCAGCAGTTTGTCTCTGGTAAAACTGACTGGAAAAAGATTACTAAACACAGGACAAACAAACAAAAACAACAAAACAATAGAAGCACTCAACACCGAGGCGGCCATCCGCGGTGCCATCATGATGTATATTAGTGCAGATATATTAGTGTGGTTACATTTTACAATCATATTTAGATTTTATTACCACTAACCCAACCCCACACATAAACCTAACTAGTTATCAGCAATATAAAAGATGTAACAGACAGGTGCATTCAGGCACAATAATTTGATTTACATTACACTATTTTATAGATTATTTTAAGCTCCTAACCCTACCCCTACGCCTAAATCTAACCAATTTTCAACAATATAAAAGACAAGTTGCAAGATACAAGTACTGTACAGTCACATGAATTTATATATATATATATATATATATATATATATATATATATATATATATATATATATATATAAAAAGAGACAAAAAAGCAGTATAAAAGTATTCCAAAACATACAATAGCGTGAGGAACAAAATAAAACTGAAAATATTTCCAAGGAGCTCTAAAATACCAGTCACATTTCATTTTAAAGATCCATCTGAACTTGAGCTCATTGCAATCAGTAATGAGACACATGAAAGCCAATAACAGTTGACATCAATGATGCTAAATCTGTGTAGTAAAGCTTCTTGATGCAGCAATTTTTGAATCTTAAAATGAGTATGGGAGTTTGTTTCGGCAGATGCTGGGGGACCATAATCGTTGAACAATGACTTAAATTTGGATCTGTTCATCACAAAACGTAATCAGAACACTTGGAATACAACTGGAACAAAACATGTCACTTCAATAGAGAAGAATATGTACTGAAAACAATGGATTAAACACATTGCAAACTAATTAATGTTGCTCATTAATTTCTAAGAAATGTTGCTAAATTCAAATTAAATGAAACATATGACATATAATTTCAGTGTATTGATGCCAAAGTTTTCTCATTGAAAGCAATGCGCTTGCTGACCTCATCGGGAAACAGACACTACAGGGTGCTTTTGCTGTCTGTAGAATTACGTGCTGGGTCCTTGCACAAGCGCCTTGGGAGTGAGAACCCGTGATCACACTAAGCTTTGAGCATGCAAAATTACTTTGGACATTGTAACGGACAGGATATGATGTCAAACTCGAGGACTCGAGTTTTAATGAATAATATATCACAAATAACAAGTAATATTATGTTCAAAAAGTTATAATAAATCATCTACTTACTCTCATGCAAAAATAAAAATATGCAGCTTTGAAATTTGTATTCTTTCTATTGAGCCAGGAAATGTATCATGTATTTGTAAACAAATGTACATGGAGAGTTGTACACCACTTGCTGAATTCAACATACAATGTGGTCATATAATGAAAAAGTTTGAACCGTTTAGGTTTAATATTGCCAATTGATTCACTTTTTTATATAGTAGGCCAGGGGTTGGGAACCTATGGCATGCGTGCCAGCATTGGCACATGGAGGGGTAATCACTGGCACGCCAGCAACGACAAGAGAGGAGTAGACTATTTTATTTATATAAATTCCACACCTGCATTCCAATCTACATCCTGATGTAATCCTTCCTCGTGATCACGCAGCATGTTTTTATGAGCTGAATGGGAGACTAAACAAAAAGTAAAAATGTGACGAGAATGCAGTACACCCAACAGACTCGGGCAGCGCGTGCAAGCCAATCATGCATCACGAGCCGGCAGCGCTTCATTTTCGGTTAATCGCCCAAGTAAATACACCCACTTTGCTTCGGTCAGACTGCATGGATGACAGCCTACACTCCATGTTTCATTTGTTTATTTTTGCTTTCAGAACAACACGTGATGTAATACGGAAAACACCACTATTAATCCTTGAGATTTCCAACCCAGCATACAAGTACACCCTCCTTAAACCATAGTCACCCTCAAAATTACATTAAACAATTAAAAGAGGAAACATAAACCCACATCATGGGGAGTCTATTCAAAATATAAATTAAACATGGAAATAAAGTTTTAGGATTTTGCAGGTGCGATTAACTGAAAAGGGCTAAATAGTTGTGATGTGCAAATGGCTTGCATGCGCAGTGCGAGTCTCGTCACACGTTAATAGTGTTTAGCCTCCAATTCAGCTGATGAAAACATGCTGCATGATCATGAGGAAGAATCACATCAAGATGTAGATTGGAATGCAGGTGCAGAAAACGTCATATAAATAAAATAGCCTGCTCCTCTCTTGATGTTGCTTGCATGCTAGTGATAACATGATTACAGTCACATAATATAAGAAATATTTAAGATTCCACACAAATTCGTGATCAGTACTCAAATAAGCAAATTTGTGACATTAACTTTGTTAACTCATTTTGTACAAAAGGACAGGTTTTCTTTCATTAAAGCACTTAAGATGCTCTGTGAAAATTCACATGCAGGATAATTTATTATATCATAATCATTGGGTTTTGCACAAAAATTTCATTCAAACTGTTATGCTGATAATATCATTTGTAATGAAAAATAAATGATTAAATTAGATAAATGCAAAATAGAAACATTTTCACAAGGAAAATTGCATACATTTGCATGATTTATTTTTGGGGGGTGGGGGGCACTCCATGTCAAAAAGGTGTATACTGTGCAGTAGTCAATACTACTGTT
This sequence comes from Myxocyprinus asiaticus, assembly GCF_019703515.2. Taxonomy (NCBI): domain Eukaryota; kingdom Metazoa; phylum Chordata; class Actinopteri; order Cypriniformes; family Catostomidae; genus Myxocyprinus; species Myxocyprinus asiaticus. Next base: position 50,711,162 of record NC_059347.1, on the reverse strand, counting down.
TCAAACTTTTACTGTTTAAAATGCCTACAATTTCATGTATTATTTTAAGAAAAATAATAGGCAGTATACAGTGAATACTGTGCAGTATTTAGTAAATATTAAGCTAGTATTCCATTCCGAACATAGCCAGGGAGAAAGACAAAAAAGCAAGGGAAGGAAATAGAAAGAAGAAAGAGGAAGAGAGAGGTGAGAGAGGGTGACACAGATGAGACAGTCCATTCTTCTTGGCAGCAGTCAAAACATTTTGTTTATTCTCTGTTGCTGAGAGATGACGGTCTGCACATGCCCGGAGCTGTCTCCCTCAGACCTCCCACTCTCACTGTAGCAAAATGTTTGCTTACTATTATTTTTTTTTTACTTCTAAAACCCCAGAGGAGGTCCGTGCCCAAGTCACCGTGACTTGGAAGTATGTCCCTGGGAGTCTCATGCAGTATACAACAGAAAGGCAAGACCCCCCAGGATCCTAGAGGGTTTCTAAAGCGGAAGGGGTTGAAGCAGAAAGCAGATGGTGGAATTTAATATACAGTGGCACTAAAAAGTATTTGGACATTTAAGCCACACTTAAAAATGTATGAATGCCATTACATAACAATATCAAACAAAGTGGTGTTTATTTTAAAGAGAGATTGCAAATGCACACTTTCAAATAAAAACATTTAAGAAAAAGATGTTTCTTTTATATAATAAAACAACAGATAAACTATTCAAAATGAAAAAAGTATAGGCTACTATATATATATATATATATATATATATATATATATATATATATATATATATATATATATATATATATATATATGGCTTTGCTGTGTTTCCTCATTGCCATGTGTGCTCTTTTCAGTTCAGTCTTTAATGATACCCCGCCCCATTGTTTACCATTTTGTCTGTTCAAACTGCTCTCCCTTGTCAGTTTCTTCCCTATTTAACCTCCCTTTGTTCTCTGGCCTGTGCTAGTTCATTGTGGTTTTATACCCTGTTAGGTGTCTGTCCGTCGGTTCCAGCCCTATGTTCCAGCCCAGCCGATCTGCTCTGCGCTGCCCTGGACTGTGGAGTTTTCTCCTTCGAGGTAGTTTTTGTTGGTTTTTATGTTTTTGTTTACTAAAGCCCTATTGCATTATTTCTGCGTTTGAGTCCTCACCTTCCCCAAACCAATCCTGACGATATACTGTATATATATCAACAATCATCCCATGGTTCAAATCACTGATATTACATTTTTTTCCCCCATTATGATGGTTGATGTGAACATTAACTGAAGCTCCTGACCCGTATTTGCATGATTTTATGGACTGCACTGCTACCACACGACTGACTGATTAATTAGATAATCGCATGGATGATTGTTGGTGCCAGATGGGCTGGTTTGAATATTTCAGTAACTGCTGACCTCCTGGGATTTTCACACACAACAGTCTCTAGAATTTACTCTGAATGGTGCCAAAAACAAAAAACATCCAGTGAGTGGCAGTTCTGTGGTCAGAAATGCCTTGTTGATGAGAAAGGTCAACAGGGAATGGCCAGACTGGTTTGAATTGACAAAGTCTACAGTAACTCAGATAATTGTTCTGTACAGTTGTGGTAAGAAGAATAGCATCCACATGATGGGGACCTCCACAATATTAGGCAGGTGGTTTTAATGTTGTGGCTGATCGGTGTGTATATATATATATATATATATATATATATATATATATATATATATATATATATATATATATATATGTGTGTGTGTGTGTGTGTGTGTGTGTGTGTGTGTGTGTGTAGCTGAAGTGTCCAAATATGTTTTGGTGCCTCTGTAAAGCTGCATTTCATTTATGATTCTTGTCTCTTTGTTCAGAATGGTGTGAATCAAACATGTTGATAGTATTAGCTCTTGCCAACACAAAGGAATTGTCTGCTGGAATGGTATTTATTATGTTTGATTCAGCATCTATTCAATTACTATTCCATCACATTTGAAAGAATATGACTTGTAATGGTCACATAATTCATCTTTTTGTGAAGTTTTAATTTTTTTAAGGTGACATGCCCAGAAATCCAGCAGCGAGCTTGTCATTTAAAGTCTGATTTAGCTTTCACCCTGCAGACATCGCGGACTTCCTGACAACCTGTGGATGTGTGTGTGTGTGCTCTTCCCTTGTAAATCACACACTGTGAACTGCAACATTTGGACGGGCCCTGTGTTAAAGGAAAAGTTCACCCAAAATTAACATTCTGTCATCATTTCTCACCCTCAGGTTGTTCCAAACATATATGGTTTTCTGTCTTCTGTTGAATGCAAAAGGTACATTTTTAAAAAGACTTCACAGGGTTTACCTGTCATACTTAAAGTGAAAAGTGCCTCCGGTCTGTCAAGCTCGAAAAAGGACAAAAAGACATCATAAAACCACAGTAAAAGTACAACTTGATCACACAGGAGGTTGGTATGTTGTTAACGATTCTTACGGTACTTTAGGATGGGCCACATTATGCCGACTCACTTACAAGCACCACGTCATTACAGAAAATTAAACAATTATCATCTAGAATTACAAGTTTCCCACTTGTTAATATGACTTTGCGGGTTCATTCATGTGCCCGGAACTCGTAATTACGATATTTCCGACTCCACTTGAAGGGCACATCACTCCATTGGCCTCAAGAGGTGCACTAGCGACTGATGCTAGAGACCGTAGCCTTTAGCCTCCTCATTAGCGTGGCCGCCTCCCATGCCATAGATGCTAGTTTGAATCCCACTCAGAGAGGGTTAAGCAGGACCGGTTACAGTGGTGCCGTGTCCTGGATGGGAGTGAGGTTTAGGGGGGTGAAATAAACGGGAGCCAGCTGGTATGTGATAGCTGTGTGGTATGTGTAAACCTCACTCCCCTGGCCTCAAGAGGCGCACTAGTGACTGATGCTAGGGGCTGCAGCTGATGCCGGTTCGAATCCTGCTCAGAGCGGGTCGAGCAGGACCAGTTACATAAGCACAGACCAATTTTAACAACAAAAAAAAGTCGACCTACTGTTTCTGATTTCATTGTGTGATCAGTGTGAAAAGTAATATGGCTCGCACTATTTTTCAAATCTCCTGAAGACATACTATCACTTTGGGTGATGAACCGAACAAATTTAAGTAATAATTCATTTTCAAACCATATTTATAATGTTATGTGCTAAATTGAAATATGGCAGCCACATCGATGACATCAAAACTCATTGATTCTCATCACATCTTGTGACTAAACATGCAACATGACTTTTGGCCACGAAATCTTGACCACTAAACACAGCCACTATTCACTTACAGTATCACAAGTACACCCTGTGAAGTTTTTAAAATGTGTACCTTTTGTTCCATGGAAGAAAGAAAGTCATACAGTTTTGGAGCTATTTGTGGTGCTTTCTTGTTATTTTGGAGCTTGCACTTGCTCTTCCTTTATCGTGTTTTCAGAGAGTGTTGGGAGGACAGAAAGTCCGATCTGCTTTCATTAAGCCACCTTGTAGGGGAACACATTCACCAACACAGTCATACTCACACACACACACACACTGTTATCACACCTGTGGGAATCCTGAACATGCTCACTCGTGTAACCTCACCTGTCACGGACATGCTCCATCAAACACATTCATCTCTTTGTCTCATTAACGTGACACTCTTCTGTTCTGGTCTCTCCTTGTGAGAGGATTCTCATAAAGACTATAAAATTGTCTCATTTGCTGAATCAGATCAGATGATGAGTTTGCCTCTGTTAACCTGATCTTACTCGCTTCTCAAAACCCTTTAAAAGTAACACTCTGAACAACTATATTTGTGCAGTTGCAGGCTAGCAATAGAGTGGATAGAGTCTTCATCTTGATCTGTGTACTCTAATAAAGCTCAGATTGAGCGATCAACATCCTGTTTACAAAGACATTAAGCCAAAATGCTCCTTCCCCTTTCATTATCTTCACCTGAATGGCTTTTCATTTTCTCCTTTTCTCTTTGCTTTGCTTATCATCCTCTTTCTCTTACGCTTACATTTCTTCCCACAATCCTCCACTTTCATATTGTATGTCTGTGTACTTACAGAGCAAATCTACAATATATGTGGATTTCATTAACTGCTGACCAGTTTTTGTTATGTTTCACAAACCAAACAGCTTTATCTCCCTCTTGTTGTCTTTCCTTCAGTTTTCCATCTTTATAAGCTCTTCTCCTCCGACTGTTCATCCCATATGTCTTTTACACATGAATTTATGCATTAAAGCTTCAGTTGAGCTGCAAATGAAAATTACGCGATCATTTTTATTTGTATAGTGCTTTTCACAACACATATCGTTTCAAAACAGCTTTACAGAAAATCATACATTAACAGAAAATGAAACTAATATCTATAAAGTCTTTGAGTCATCATTGTGTAGTTTGATTAAATATGATTTTAAATTGTGTATAAAAATAAATAATTAAATAATAATTGTATTTAGAACACCAGTGAGCAGGCCGAAGGCAACTGTGGCAAGGAACACAAAACTGCAAAAGATGTTGGTTAATGGAGAAAATAACTTTGGGAGAAACCAGGCTCGCTGTGGGGGCCAGTTCCCCTCTGGCTAAACAGCATGAATATAATGCCAATTATGTCATCATTTATTCACTCTCATGTTCTCCATGAAACACAAAAGGAGTTCTTTTGAAGAATGCTTGCACTGTTCTTTTCAATTCACTGAAAGCAGACCATGATCAGAAGCCTTCGAGCTCTAAAAAGGATTTGAAAAAAGCATAATAAAAGTACCATAAATTAATTCTTAAGCCCTACTACAGCTTTGTGTGAGGAACAGACCAAAATATAAAATGTAAACCTGGTGCATCAAATTTGAATATGCACATGTGTAAATGAAATTTTTGAGCTAGTTTGAATAAACTATTGTTTTAGAAAGAGAGAGACAGAGGTGAAAAAGTTTGGTGAAATTCCAGTTTAATGCATTTCTCTTTGTGTATTTTCATGTGGCTGAAGTGACCTTTCCATAAATCACTGTGTCTTCTCTGACTTTATTATCTCTAAAATGAAAATAAAAACACAGAAAACATAATAATCGCCACTACTGGCCTTGACTTTCAACTACATTAGCTTTACAAGCACATAGGCCAATATAAAACAAAAGATTTCCTTACCCTCCCTGTTTATAGCTTTAAAGCTTATATATTTTCTGTCTCACATTTCAAGCTATAAACCCAATCACAGCTCCCTGCTCTCAAATTACTCTTGGATTAGGACCCATAAAGAAGAAGTTCTTTCTAGTCTTTAAACTCCTTCAGCAGTAGACATGCCTCCCTGCATGGATGTAGCTCAGCGCTCGTCAGTGTAATGAGCAGTGATGTTGAGCCCCATGTTCCACATTGTATGTTTGACCCTGATAACACTGTATTGGGTCGCGGGGTGGTCGACCCTTTTCCAGCATCCTCAACCCCAGCCACATCAGTTTAAAGCCCTGTCCTTCCCCTGCAATGAAATATAAATGACACGCTCGAAAATGCAAAAGGAACCAATTCCACCAGGCTGGATGTGTGTGCTTGTGCCCGGCGATTTCAGTTTGCTTTTCATCTGAGACCAGATTAGACACTTGACCCAGACACACCCCGACAAGATTAAGTTACTCCTGCTGGACATAAGACCCTCAGGTAAAAGCATAGAGAGAGGGAGAGAGAGAATATGTGAAGAGATAGAGACCATGTGACAGTGTGTAAAAGAAAATAAGAGTGTGGGAGAGAGAGAAAGATAGGACAGGATGACAAAAGAAACAAGCGGTGAGTTTGCCTGCAGTTGAGTAACACTTTATTATACTAGACACCTGCAAAGTTCCAAATAAAATAAATTCTGAGAACAGCTTTTTCTCTCTATTTTCAGTCAACTGTGATAATATTGCATGAGTCAATTTCAAAGAAAAAGGTCTAAACTAGAGATGTGCAAAACTAAATTTTCAAAATGGACTAATTGACTAGTCAGTTTTGAGGAAGCCCTCAAAACTGTCCTTATTCAGATCCTTATTGACTATAAATTCTTGACAACCTCAGTCTCCTTGGTGCGTTCATGAGAGATGCTCGTTCACACACTTCCTTGCGCTTGAACCCAGACACTGTGTTTCCAAGTTCGCGGTTTTCACACCCAGTTGGGCTATTTTGAAAATATAGATGCAAGTTAAAATGACAGAGTTGTGGGTTGAGTGTAGGCTTGGGATCAATGCCTTTTTCTCACGCATTGATAATCAGAAACTTTTCCCGATGATTACTGATCTATATCTGCATTTTGTTTCAGATATAATTAGGGCTACTTGTTGCACAATAGTCTTTGTCTCTACATACAGTACTGTGCAAAAGTCTTAGGCACATAAGATGTTTCACAGAAGCGTTTGTCTTAAGATGGTTATTTATATCTTCAGCTTTAGTGTGTCAGTAGGAAATATAAATGTTAGACTTCCAAACATTACTTTTGCAAATAGAAAAGATTAGAATAGAAGAACAGGTAGACCTGCAACAGATGTCATGGCCCCCACAGAGCCCCCCACTGAACATCGTGTCAGTCTGAGATTACATAAAGTGACAGAAGCAATTGAGACAGCCGAAATAGATAGAAGAACTGTGGCGAATTCTCCAAGAAGCTTGGAACATCCTATCTGCCAACAACCAAGAAAAACTGTGTCCAGGTATACCTAGGAGAATTGGTGGTGTTTCAAAGGCAAAGGTGGTCACAGAATATTGATTTAGCTTTTTATATGCTTACCGGACTTTGTATGACATTAAGTGATAAATGAAAACTATTTATGTAATTATTTTTGAAGACATCCTCACTATGCAACTTTTGCACAGTATTGTACTGTACTTCTCAATATAACTTTAGTAAAGTGTGGGTAACTTAAAGGGGGTCGCACACCGGACACATCTGACAGGGATATGGTGCGTTCTAAAGTTCTAAACAATTATTTTCTATGAAGGTTCGCACACTCACAAGCTACAACTTTGGAGGCTGCTCAAAATTCTGCAGCGCCACGGAGAGCAACTCTCACAGTTTTCCATTAAGTTTGACACAAATCATTATCAAAGGATATAGATTATTTACTCTAGCCATCACTGGATGATATATTGTGTACATATATCTTTCATATAGCCTACACAATGTATTTTCAGTTACAGTGTCATTTTGTGGTTTGACAGCTTGAATGAAACCTATTCAAGATTATATACAGAGAAATTGCATAATAAACATCACCGTTTCTAATCTTTCAGTTTGCGAAGTTACACCAGTTTCATTCATTTACCTGCAAACTCATCAACATCACTTTGTTAATTCTGGAAGAAGTACAAAATCCTTCGTAACTTTTGCATGCATGGTGACTAGATTCACAACATTTGACTGCCACCTGCACTGCATAGACATTGTGTGTGATACCTGTGCCTTGTCCTGCGGCACTTCTTGTCTGGTGTGTGACCAGCCTGAAGTACAGAAAGTACTTCATATACCACCCCTTAGCAGTCTCCCAAAGCTATTACGCCAGACTACATTAAATGGAAGTCCAACTGACAATGTTTTGGAAAGCTCAGAAATTTGGACTCTGATTTAAATGTCGGCTAATGTTAATATCTCGATGCCTCACAAAAGAATCGAGAAAATAACGTGCCAATCAATAGTACATTTTTATGACATTCCTAGTTGAGTATTTTTTGGATGCTTTTAAAATATATTGTGGCCATCAAAAGGTTTATGGTAAACACTAGAAAATTAAAATGCAATGTGTTATTGATGTACAATGATACCAGGATTGAGTATCTGGCAATCACATGCAGCGTCAAAGAATCACCATCTTAAAGACTGCACTGTGCTCCGGATGTCAAGATTTATATTGAATAAGGTCTTAGATTTTGGTCTGTTTCTCAAACAGACCATATCACTTCAAAAGACTTGGATTAAACCACTTGAGTCATATGGACTACTTTTATTTTGCCTTTATGGCCTTTTTGGAGCTTGAAAATTTAGCACCCTTATTAACTTACATTGTATGGACAAAAACATCTCATACGTCATCAAAAAATATTCGCTTGTGTTCTGCAGAAGAATGAAAGTCACATGAGTTTGCAATGGCATGCAAAATCTCATCCAGGGCATTTCCTAGCATCATCTTAGGGACCACTTTCAGTACACTACTTGAGAGAGCACCATTCTACAAGAGCCCTTTTCCACTGTGCAAGTGGAGCTTGTTCTCTGTAATTAAATCTGCTCAGGGTTCTAAGTAAATGATGAAAGAATTTTAATTTTGGGGGAAACTATACCTTTAACAACAATTTAAACAAAAGTGAAAACCATTGAACAGATTGGATCCGAAAGCAGATCCATGGCAGTGGGTCCAATGACTCTATACTAAAAACTTTCTCTGGGAAGTTGTGTCTGTAAATTAAACCCATTTAAAGCACCGGTGCTAAAATAAATGAACTAATAAAGAAAGCAATCTAGATAAATTGGAAGTTGTTGTTGGAAGACTAGTCGACTAGCTTGACCCTTTCCTAGTCTAACGATGATGATTAATGCAAAAGAACTTCAATACAAAATGAAAACTAGTTTCTGAATTCACAAGCACTTTATGACATGCCAGCATTCAGATAGAACAGCAAGCTGTTCTCCTCTCTGGTCATGATAATCTCTCTGCACGAAAGTTCTGTATATCAGTTCGGTGTTATGCAGCATTAGACCTCAGGGTGGACATCCAGGCACAGTCCGCTCTTAAAGTCTCATCCAGGGCTCTGTCTGTGATAACATTTCCTAGCATCATCTTAGGGACCACTTTCAGTACACTACTTGAGAGGGCACCATTCTGCGAGTGCCCTTTTCCACTGTGCGAGTGGAGCTTGTTCTCTGTAATTAAATCTGCTCAGGGTTCTGTGTCGGAGACCATACTGCTCTACTTAGAGTTCTGCCCAAGGGCCTCAACACTCAAATTAACCTTTCACGATTATAATCACCTTGGAGACTCTCTCTCTATCCATCTGAACTGAGGTACTGAAGCGGCTCATTGCAGTTACACTGAACACAGCTCTGACAAGTGACATGAGATGGAGAATTTTTTCTAATACTCTTCTCAAAATGACGTAAGATGGTGCAAGAAATGCATTTCTATTACTGAAATTGATCAGTAGTTTGCTGCATTTTCCTTCTGCATTTGCATAAATGCAATTTACCAAAGCTGATATTTACAACTCTTTTAAATTTATTTATTCTAGTTAAACCTTTTAACTTAGTATATACAAAGTGCTTTACAATGGACATACTGTATATGTACATAAATGTTCACATACATATTTGCATTCATAAAGTATTCAGACCCCTTCATTTTTTTCACATTTTGATTTGTTGCCGCCTTATGCTAAAATGTTTTAAATTATTATTATTATTAACATCAATATACACTCCATACCACATAATGACAAAGCAAAAACCAGATTTTTGATAACTGCAAATTTATTAAAAAGAAAAAACTTAAATATCACATTGACATACAGTAAGTATTCAGACCCTTAATCAGTACTTAGTTGAAGCTCCTTTGGCAGCGATTACAACCTTAAGTCTTTTTGGGTATGATGCGACAAGCTTTGCACACCTGGATTTGGGGATTTTCTGCCATTCTTCTCTGCAGATCCTCTCAAGCTCTGCCAGGTTGAATGGGGAGCATCGGTGGACAGCCATTTTCAGGTCTCTCCAGAGATGTTCGATTGGGTTCAAGTCAGGATCTCTGGCTGGGCCACTCAAGCACATTCACAGAGTTGTCCCTAAGCCACTCTTGCATTGTCTTGGCTGTGTGCTTAGAGTCATTGTCCTGTTGGAAGGTGAATCTTCGGCCCAGTCTGAGGTCCTGAGCGCTCTGCACCAGGTTTTCATTAAGGATATCTCTGTATTTTTCTGTGTTAAGCTTTCCTTCAAACCTGACCAGTCCCCCAGTTCCTGCCACTGAATAACAATGGTATATCAAATCAATCAAATCAAATCACTTACACAAGTGCAACAGTGGGTGAAAGTCTTGGGTGCAGTTCTGAGCAACATAGCAATCATGACAGTGATGTGACATATACCAATTTACAATAAACATCAGATTTACACAACACAATTTACATATCTAATATACACATAATTACACAGCACAATATACAAATAATAATATACAATGTACAGTATACAATATACAATACACACAATATAGAATACACACTGGAGGAAATTTGGTAGTAAAAATGTACACGGGATGGGTTAAAGTGCCTGTGTACCTCCACCATTATATGTAAGAAAACAGTATGTGTGAGCTAGGAATTAATTTAAACTGTCCTTATTCTACATTATTATGTAAGGAAATTTATAATGGATTTAGTTGTGTTTGACAACCATTATAAGAAAGATAAATGACAAATAATTAGATTATTTGTCTGAATAAAATTCTCCACCATTAAAATCGTAATACGACTTCTCATTGTATCCGCTCACAATTTCTATTGTAAGGAATTAGTTTTAATAAGGGAATTATGATTAATTCTATTATTGGAGTAATATTATTCTCATGGCTTATTGAAAATAATATTACACATATTTAGGTATAGCTTTGAAGAGACATCTTTTAAAAACAGGGATGAGATTATTTATCAAAATATACCACAGTCAAATTATCTTTGAATACAGACAAACTTTATTGCTTTTCTAAACAAACTAATCTAAACAAAATAAGTGTGTAGTGACAGAATGTGAAATAAATGATCAATAATGTTGACAATGCCTTGAGAACCATTCATCCTTCTTTGAGTCTACATCAATTTGCAATCTGATTACCCAAAGTATTTAACTAATACACCAGCACTTTGAGCAAAAGTCTGGAGATGTACTTGCGTGTCGTTGCGTTGCGTTTCCTTGTGTTGCTTGGTTCTTTGGCATTTGAAGAAAGTTTGTTTTGTTGATGTTTTTGACTCTGTTATGATCGCTGATAGTTTGTTGTCTGTTGTCTCGATGGATGATGAGTTGGGCTTTGAAGCGAGGCCTTCTGCAAGGAAGACTTGCGACTCCTGTTTGGTGTGTGAACCGTAGAGCAGAGAGTGAGAGGCTTCCTTGGGACTTTACGTGCCAAGTTTCCCTTGGACTTTACATGGCACGGAGGATCTGGAAGAAGCAAGAGAGCCGAAGAGAGGAGACCAAGCGACGGTTCCAAGAGAGTGTTGCAAGAGAGAAGAAGAGCAGAAGAGAGGAAGTTTTTCCTTGGTAGGGAAGTTTTGAACTGAAATTGGCCGCACCCCAAAGATGTCCTGAGCCAATCAGAAGTGGCTTTTCAGAGTCACATGGTCGACTGGTCTGTCCTTTTCAAAGTTGATTTACGATCCTTTGTTTGGAGGATTCGTACAAATTCCCGCTCAAAATATTGCATGTTTAATCATGAACTTTTATATCTTGAAAACGGTGCAAGAGACATGACATTTGTTGTCATCAACATTCTCTACATAAACACGCAAGCATTTACATACTAAATATGACACACTTTCATGAATATTACACGTATTTTTCAGACGCTTATCAGAGCGGTCCTATTTAAGTCCTCCATATAGTCATTGCCTTAGCTGCCTTTCTATTGCATGGATGCAAGCAGCACTTAACACCCTCCTCATCCCCAGCTCCATATTTTCTCCACATCTGTCTTATGTTCTGTGCTCTAAGACTACAATCGTCTGCCAATTGTTGGCAGATAGGATGTTCTTGGAGAATTTGCCAGATCTTTTAATTATTTAGGCTGTCTCAATTACTTCTGTCTCTTTGTGTAATCCCAGACTGACCCGATGTTCAGTGGGGGGCTCTGTGAGGGCCATGCCATCTGTTGCAGGGCTCCCTGTTCTTCTATTCTATTCTATTCTATTTGCAAAACGAATGTTTGGGAGTATAAAATGTATATTTCCTATTGACACACTAAAGTAGCAGATATAAATAACCATCTTAAGACAAATGTTTTTGTGAAACATCTTATGTGCCTAAGACTTTTGCACAGTACTGTATATATATATTATTATTATTATTATTATTTTCCAAAAATGTCACACAGTCAAGTAACTTTCATGAGATCAAGCTCAAAAATTAATAACAGTATCCTGAAATCAATTCTGTAAAACAGGTAGCAAATGAAGGGTTTGCATGCCAGTGTAATGTGATTCCTCAGTGTTGTGTAGTGTAAAGTCAAGTACAAGTATAGTATGAGTAAAGTAAGTACACATGATACAGTAACTGATCACTCATATATACTTTTTCCTCACAGTGCTTGAACAAATTGTCATGTAGGCCTAACTTTTCTCCTTTCACATCTATAGAATCTAACAAATGGAATAAATAGAGACCATCCTTGAGGGGTAAAGTAATACATCCAACCTCTCAGAGGCTTCGCCAGCAGTCAGCTCATAACGATTCAGTATGAAATTTTGACCCCCTCAGCTTTAAGTAACACGATTGTGAGTGGAGTCGAAAATGAGCTAAAATGACACAAGCACCTTTTAATACAAACAACGGCGGGTGAAAGTCCAGATGCAGTGGGGACGAGACACCATACTGCATGCAGCCTTCATGGCATGGAGGTCCCAGCCATTCAGAAGTAAACATTACTTGCATATATCCAATGACAGGCTGAAATTGATGTCAGGTCTCCTGGCACTGTTGAACCAATGAAGCATGATGGAATTTTTCATGGTATGAAATAAACATAACACGTTGTCTTTGGTGAACTCCACAGTATCTGCAATAGTGTGAATATTGTAAACATCTTATTAAGCTGATTGTAGGTGTTCTGGTTTCGTTCGATTTTGTGAAAAGTTTATCTATAATGGTCCAATAAAGTGCACTTCTTTAGACTGTTAAATACAGAGAAATGTCAAATCAAAAGCAAGTGAAGTTGGCTGATGGACAGTTTACAGTTTTTATTTATTTATTTATTTTGATGAACCTCTTTACTTTTGAGAGGAAATAAGATAAAAAATTCCGAAAGATGAAATTACTTCAAGGTATGATAATTTAAATAGAATAAATTACAGGCAACTAAATCTGATATTTTCTCAAGGATTATTACATTAAACCATGCCAAAACTTCTATCCTACAGCAAGGCTTAATCTTTTTTCATGTTTAAATAATCTTTCCCAATGTTTCCAAGCAGAGATTGAAATTAATATTTAATCACAAACATCAAAATAGTAATAATTCTAAAGTCATATACCTCCAGTAATGGTCACAGAAGAAGTGAAAAAAAAAAAAAAAAAAAGTACAGTCCATTTAAAACTGACCCGATTTTCCCCAGTATTTGTGCTATGTGTTTTTATGCTTATATGAAACTTTCAAGCTTAAGCTTAGCGACATGCCAGTGTCTCTTCCAAACTCTACTGGAATCAATTGTGAGTATTTGTGTAGCATGCAGAGTTGCTGCCTATCTACTGTAGAGTGTTACAAATCAAGTATGTGGTTCCATCTTCATTAGAAGGTAGTTTCTTATGTAGGCAGGAGACAGCAAGACAGCTCACTAGGTTTTGAAATAGAGCCTATGTATTTGATTTTGCTCATGCGAATGAGTATACTTTTTTCCTTGTGCTTCCAACTGCACACATAATTGCATTTTTTTTTTTTTTTTTTTGGAACTTCACACTTGTGAAATATTTTTCACTGTCTCCTGGGTTGAATAGGGTTGAATATTGCTTTTCACTGCTGAAACAAAACATACTTTTCCACCATTGGGCCGGATGGTTATAAGCACGTTGAGTAAAGGTTCCAGTCGTATTTCCACTTGATCATGGTTTGGTACGGAACAATGAGAAACCATTCCCGGCCCGGAATTCTCAGCACAGTTAGCTAACCATACTCAGGACCAAGAACCATACTAGTGGAATGGCTTTACTGATGTTGCGAGTCATGACTGGTCACCTGATTTCACAGTACCCCAGTGGGGAAAAAACATAACCATGCCAACGAGCCCAGATCAATATGGAACGATACTTTTCCACAACAAGAACCATTCAGCTTATGGTGGGAAACTAGCTAAAGAGAGATTGACAAAGTATATGCAAAAACAAGAAAATCCAAATGTACATATTACTAATTTTCATATTTTTTCATCTTGTGTGGCAGAGCGAAAATGTGCCCTGTCACTTTAAGGATCCGCCACCAATCCCAACCCTGAGAATATCAAATGGCCACTCATTAGAGTGCACCTAGAGTTAGTGCTTGGAGGAAGTTTGACCGGTGTATGTGTGATGTGAGGAGGAACACCAATGGAGTGAGAAAGAACAAAGAGGACTACAAAAAGCTACAAACAAGTGTTAATCATTGTTTACCTGGATACTAAGAACGGACCAAGTAATCCAAACATTGATTCACTGTTAAAGTGGAGTGGAATCAGTAGCAGATGATTGCTGACCGCTGAAGTGCTCTGTGACTGAGTTAAGTTGGGATCAAGTCTCTGAAGTGCCAGGTGATTGCCTAGGTTTGCTGACCTACTCATTACCCTCAATGTCCTGAAAGCCTCAAACACACCATCTCATTCCTGTACCCTCCCAAAGCCCTTAAGACTCTCTCTTTGCACCACCCCATTTATTAATTCAAATTTTTTTTTTTTTAGCATTTCAATTTAAGTTAGGGTGCACCACCGTTACACTTGTTTCTCTTTTAAACTTAAAGGGTAAACAACCGCATGCATTATTTTCAGTTCCAAGTATAACTTCTGATTACATTTTTTGCCTAATGATATGCATACATTTATTTCAAAACACTCTATCTTTCTCGCCATGCTGTCAGCGTTACACTAAAATAAGTCCTTGGCAAACATCTTTCCCTCGACTCCCAATGATACATGCCACTGGACTGCCGCACATTAGCCATGGATCAGCTGGCTGGGCCCAAATGAAATGAAACTAGATTATAACAACCGTTTAGACCAAGCAACTATTAATCAAAAATGTGCTCTGTAGTTTAGTGTTTACTAGAGCTGCAATCCATACAGCCAGTGATAAAAGAGTGCTGTAAGGTAAAACACTGATGCTGAAAATGTTGCAATGAATATCCTAAAAACAACTTTTGAATGCACATTTTTGAATGTTGGAAGGTAAAATGTTGGACAAACTTTCATTTAATATTTTGCTTCTCGTTCTAATATAATAGCAGGTTTTGATTGCACAGTCAGAAAGTTCACTGCCACTTACAGAGAGTCATAAACTGTGATTACACTGTTTATGATGCTTTTTGAAGAGCTCTCCTGAAGACTACTGAGTAAAGGAAAATTGCTTTCCTAAAATGAGATGGAAGCTGTTCCCTGTGTCATGACATCAAGGGGAACGCTCCATTTCCTTAGAAATACCATCACACCAAATCCATTACCAAGTGTACCTTTCTAGACTCTGTAGAGAAAGGCTTCCATTAATTTCTAAGGAAAATGTTTTTGTACATATTAAACTGACAAACCTTGAGGATTTTAACCAGCTTAAAGGCATGCCAAGATTACACTCTGAAGATAAACACCATACCCTGGTCTCTTTTGGTTTCTGTTTGAATAATAGTTTTTTTTCTCAGTATGAAAAAAAAAAAACTTGACACTAATGCTAATAATTTTAGTCGCATACAGTGTTTTGTACCTTATTTTGTTTAAATTAATACACATTGTATGTGTCAGACAAGTGTGCTAAAACATTCACTCAAGACATAAATTCATCTGCATCAAGTTTTTTTGTCTCCTGACTATTTTCCGTCCCTACACCAATATCAGAATTTCTAGATTTCTTTCCTGCATCATGAAAACATCCTTGTCATGCTGTTCTCACCTCAGTTCGAAGGATTCTGTCATAGCCTTGGGAATCTTTGGATTAGCTGTGTAGGTTTAACCGCAATATGTTTTTACTTATAGGCCTAAATATATTTGTTTATATTGATTTTTTTAGATCCCCTAACCTAACCCCACCTTTAAAGCTAACCACTTATAAACAATATAAAATATGTAACATGCAGATAAATTTAGTCACAATCATTTTAGTTGCATTACACTATAATATAGATACTTTGGAGCACATAACATTAGCCAACGCCTAAACCACTTCTCAACAATACAAAAGACGTAACGGGTAGATTAAAGTAGTCACAATAATGTATTCCCCCCAAAAAAAGAAAAAAGAAAAAGCATTAAAATTATTCCAAACAACTTTTCTGCATTTAAAGTCTTCTGAAGCCATATGATAGCTCCGGGTGAGGAACAGAGTGAAATTTATAGTTTTAGTTGCTGAAAACTTTCCTTTGCAGTTCAGTGTTAGGGGTAAGGTTAATAGTGTAACAAAAAAATTAATTAAATGCAGGTTCTTTAAATGTAAGTACAATGCAACAACACAGACGTACATAATAACTACATTGTATCAATTGCTTAAGTAGTAGTTAAAGTGGGATTGATTTTCCAATTCATTTCATTTTATTGAAATCCTCTGAAATGAGAGGTCAGCGCCTCTTCTATGAGTTGCGTGAATGTCCCGATCTAAGGGGGAGAGATTAAAACTGCGCCTGGCTGAGGCACCTTCTGTCCTGTTGATAACACACTATATCGTAAATGTGAACTCATTTAAGCAAAGTAAAGTCAAACCCATGGGTGGGGTCAATGAGCATCAACATTAAAGCAAGTCTAAATATCTTATATGTTGCTTCTCAAGTAAATTTATCTTGTTTTAAGGATTTTTAGACCACATTAAATTGAAAACGTCATGGTTACTGGTGTAACCTCCGTTCCCTGATGGAGGGAACGAGACGTTGGTGTCGATGTAGTGACACTAGGGGTCACTCTTGGGAGCCCGAGGCACCTCTGGTCTTTGATAAAAGGCCAATGAAAATTGGCAAGTGGTATTTGCATGCCACTCCCCCGAACATACAGGTATAAAAGGAGCTGGTATGCAACCACTCATTCAGGTTTTACGCTGAGGAGCCGATATAAGGTCCGGCCATTTTAGCGGGTAGTTCAGCGTTGTGGCAGGAGGGACCAACGTCTCGTTCCCTCCATCAGGGAACGGAGGTTACACCAGTAACCATGACGTTCCCTATCTGTCACTCACTCGACGTTGGTGTCGATGTAGTGACACTAGGGGTCCCTATACAAAACGCCACAAGGCTGAACTGTGTTACGTGAACTGGCGGTGTGTGGTGGGCAGACTTGCTGTGTGCCTCATAGCCAGCACACCAGGTCAACACGTAACCTCCCCCAACACAGTTATGAGTGTCGAACGGCCCTTTTTGGGGACAAGTCGACTACCCAGAGATAGAGACAGGCTTAACCCAGTCGTGGCCTCTTTCCCCTTCTCTTTTTCCACTCCCTAAAAAAGAAGGGGGATTATCCGACTGGGCCGCCAGGTCTAGTCGGGGGGTGTCCCTCCCAAGGGGAGGACACCGCGGAGACCACACCTCACCCCAAGAGAGGGGGGGATATTTAAGTGGAAGAATACATCACATGGTCTTTCCAACCATGTGGAGAGCCTTCAAGGTAGATCCTACACAATGGGGGAGGAGTTACTACAACATGGAGACTGAGGGGCTCTGCCCAAGGAAGACGCAGTTTGCCAGTAGGGAAACGAACTAGCGGAAGATATAGATCGCATGGGGTTAGCCTTACAGGGAACCGCCACATGCGGAGCACCTACCCCAGAACCGGGCTCTTAGTTAGCGCGTGTACTGGGCCGGCAGCGAGTCTCTCCGAAAACTCGACTGCCACAGGGCTCGGAGGAAGTCAACCAGGGAACAACTTTTGTGAACACTACTGGGAATTAACAGCGCACGTCTTCAGCTCAAAAGGAGGTGGAAGGCGCTATGTGCAAGCGATACACCCGGCCGGCTATCCCGGGCTTATCCGCTTGTGTTGCGTGCCACTACCTGGGACGAAACCGGTTCACCCGGAGGTTGTAGAACCTTGCAAAGGTGTTGGGTGTTGCCCAGCCCGCTGCTCTGCAATGTCTGTTAGAGAGGCACCTCTGGCCAGGGCCCAAGAAGCCGCTACACCACGGGTAAAATGGGCTCGTAGCCCTACCGGGGGCGGCATGTTTTGGGCGAGACATGCCATAGTTATGGCGTCAATGAGCCAGTGGGCGATCCTCTGCTTGGAGACAGCGCTTCCTTTCCGCTGTGCACCAAAGCAGACAAAGAGCTGCTCAGAGATTCTAAAGCTCTGCGTGCGATCCAAATAGATGCGTAAAGCGCGCACCGGACACAGCAACGACAGGGCTAGGTCCGCCTTCTCCTGGGGCAGCGCTTGCAGGTTCACCACCTGGTCCCTAAAAGGAGTGGTGGGAACCTTGGGCACATAGCCCGGTCGGGGGTCTCAGGATCACGTGAGAATAGCCCGGACCGAACTCCAGGCACGTTTCGCTGACAGAGAACGCTTGCAGGTCACCTACCCTCTTGAAGGAAGTGAGCGCAGTCAGGAGGGCAGTCTTCAAGGAGAGTGCCTTAAGCCCGGCTGACTGCAAAACTCAAAGGGGGCTCTCTGTAGACCCTGAAAAACTACAGAGGTCCAATGAGGGAACAAGGCGTGGCCTGGAGGGATTCAGCCTCCTGGCGCCTCTTAGGAACCTGATGATCAGATCATGCTTCCCTAAGGACTTACCGTCGACTGCATCATGGTGTGCTGCTATGGCAGCAACGTACACCTTCAAGGTGGAAGGGGACAGCCTCCCTTCCAACCTCTCTTGCAGGAAGGAAAGCACTGATCTGACTGCGCACCTCTGGGGGTCTTCCTGATGGGAAGAACACCACTTAGCGAACAGACACCACTTAAAGGCATACAGGCGCCTCGTAGAGGGAGCCCTAGCCTGAGTGAACGTGTCTACCACCGCAGGTGGGAGACAGCTTAGGTCTTCCGCGTCCCGTCCAGGGGCCAGACATGGAGATTCCAGAGGTCTGGGCATGGGTGCCGGATGGTGCCCCTTCCCTGAGAAAGAAGGGCCTTTCTCAGGGGAATTTGCCCGGGGGGAGCTGTCACGAGGAGCGTGAGGTCCAAGCACCACGTCTGGGCAGGCCAGTAGGGTGCTTACCAGGACGACCTTCTCCTCATCCTCCCTGACCTTGCACAGGGTCTGTGCGAGCAGGCTCACTGGGGAAAACGCATATTTGCGAATGCCAGGGGACCAGCTGTGTGCCAGCGCATCTATGACGAGGAAGGCCCCTCATGCACCTGTGCCTGACTGAATCGACTCCAAATCAGCTGGACCAACTGAAGGTGGAGTCTCCACTCTCCCTTGAGGGTAACCTGTTGTTACGGTGCGTCCGCCGAAGTGTTGAGGTTGCCCGGGATGTGAGTGGCTTGCAGCGACTTGGTGCTCCTCCGTTGGAGGAGACGGCGGGCGAGTTATGACATACAGCGGGAGCGCAGACCGCCTTGGCGGTTGACATATGCTACCGCTGCCGTGCTGTCTGTCCGAACTAGCACGTGCTTGCCCTGGATCAACGGCCGGAACCTCCGCAGGGCGAGCAGAATTGCCAGTAACTCGAGGCAGTTGATGTGCCAACGCAGCTGTGGACCCGTCTAGAGGCCGGCGGCTGCGTGCCCATTGCCAACAGCGCCCCAGCCCATTTTGGAGGCGTCTGTCATGACCACGACGCACCTGGAGACCAGTTCTAGCAGAACACCTGCTCGTGGAAACGAGAGGTCGGTCCAAGGGCTGAAAAGACGGTGACAGACCGACGTAATGGCCACGCGGTGTGTCCCGTGGCGCCATGCCCGTCTCGGGACTCGAGTCTGGAGCCAGTGCTGAAGCAGCCTCATATGCATCAACCCGAGCGGGGTGGCCACCGCCGAGGACGCCATATGCCCCAGGAGCCTCTGAAAATGTTTCAGTGGAACCGCTGTTTTCTGTTTGAACGCCTTCAAACAGGCCAGCACCGACTGGGCGCGCTCGTTCGTAAGGTGCGCCGTCAAGGAGACTGAGTCCAACTCCAAACCGAGAAAAGAGATGCTCTGAACCGGGAGGAGCTTGCTCTTTTCCCAGCTGACCCAAAGCCCTAGTCGGCTGAGGTGTGAGAGCACCAGGTCCCTGTGTGCGCATAACCCGTCTCGAGAGTGAGCTAGGATTAGCCAGTCGTCGAGATAGTTGAGCATGCGAATGCCCACCTCCCTTAACGGGGCAAGGGCAGCCTCTGCGATCTTCGTAAAGATGCGAGGAGACAGGGACAGGCCGAAAGGGAGGACTTGTACCGATACGCCTGACTCTCGAACGCAAACCGCAGGAAGGGTCTGTGTCGAGGAAGGATCGAGACGTGAAAGTACGCATCCTTCGGGTCTACCGCCGCGAACCAATCTTGATGCCGGATGCTTGCTAGAATGCGTCTTTGCGTCAGCATCTTGAACGGGAGTCTGTGTAAGGCCCGGTTCAGTACTCGCAGGTCCAAGATTGGCCACAACCCACCGCCTTTTTTCGGTACAATGAAGTAGGGGCTGTAACCCCTTCTTCATCTCGGCTGGAGGGACAGGTTCTATCGCGTCCTTCCATAGGAGGGTAGCGATCTCTGCGCAAGGTAGCAGCGTTTCCATCTTTCACCAAGGTGAAGTGGACACCGCTGGACCTGGGCGGATGCCCAGCGAAGTGAATCGCGCAGCCGAGTCGGACGGTCTGGACCAGACCTCGCGACGGACTGGAAAGCGCAAGCCATGCGTCCGAGTTCCACGCAAGGGGGACCAAAAGGACAACGTCATCGGATGTACCGGCGGGTGGGGCCTCGTGGCGGGGCGGAGCTTGAGGTGCCACACCACATCGTGGCCGTGCTGAGTCCGAGGACATCGAAGCAATTTCCTGGCTCCTTGTGACCACCCCCAGAACAGCCTGGGACGGGGGAGGAAGAGGCCTGTCCTCATGACCCGTGGAGACTGTCACATCGGGGGCGGATTTGTGCCACAGCTGGGCGCTCAGGGCGGGAGACCGCCGCTGGAGCGCCAACCTGCCAAATGGAGTGGTGGACGGTGGTCGTGATGCCAGCCGTACACACCGAATATGTGACCCAGGGAACAAGGAAAACACTCTTGCGGAGCTCTTGAGTACTGCAGCCACTTGGGCATGCAGCGCAATTAAATGCAAAAGGTAACAAAAAGAAGATCTGCTTACCAGCTCCAGAGCAGCGGGTTTCGTTGTCCCTGGGTCGCCCGTCTCAGGGGCGCTTCGAAGACCTCCGTGGGTTCTTCGGTGCCGGCTGTGAGACGGGTGGCGTCGGCTTCCTGCGGTGGGCTCCACGCCGGGGCCGGGCCGGAGGGGCGGGCTGCGGCGGAGCTGGTGCAGTTACCACAGGGGGACGCCCTCGGCGATGAGTAGATGGGGGGATCTTAAGCCACGCCGGGGCAGGACAAGCCGGCTAGCATCCATCTACTGCTCTACCATCGAGAACTGCTGGGCAAAGTCCTCGATGGTGTTGCCGAATAGGCCCACCTGGAAAATGGGGGCAGCAAGGAATCGTGTCCTGTCGGCCTCACCCATCTCGACCAGGTTGTGCCAAAGGTGGTGCTCCTGGACCACTAGTGTGGCCATCGTCCGCCCGGGAGACCGCGCTGTGACCTCCGTCACTCGGAGAGCGAGGTCGGTCGCCGAGCGCAGTTCCTGCATCAATCCTGGGGCGGAACTACCCTCGTGCAGTTCCTTTAGCGCCTTGGCGGACTTGCAGGAGAGCCATGGCGTGCAGGGCGGAGGCGGCTTGTCCAGCAGCGCCGTAGGCTTTGACCGTCAGAGACGACGTAAACCTACAGGCCTTGGACGGGGGCTTTGGGCACCCACGCCAGGAGGCGGCGCTCTGCGGGCATAGGTGCACCGCGAGCGCCTTTATCCACCGGGGGATTGCCGAATAACCCTTGGCCGCCCCACCATCGAGGATAGTGAGAGCGGGGAAGCTGAAAAGATCGGGACCGGGCAGTAAAAGGTGCCTCCTGCGACCTTGTCAGCTCTTCATGCACTTCCGGGAAGAAAGGAACGGGGGGGGCGTGGCTTTGAGCGGCGCCGCGAGCCCAGGAACCAATCACAGAGCCGCGAGGGTTCAGGGAAGAGCGGTGAAATCCACTCTAACCGACGCTCGCGGCTGTCCGGGAAAGCATGTCGTCATCTCCGCGTCAGCCTGTGACTGGGCGATCGACCCCGAAGGGAGGAGCCCAGCCGAGGCTTCCGACTGGACGAGCCCGCTCTCCGATGCTGCGCTCGAGGGCTCATCACTTTCGCGGGCTCCGAATAAGAGGTCGAACTCGCCGTGAGACGAGCCGGCGGACTCACCCGGAAGCCCGATCGGAGCAGACGAGCGTGCTGGGGAATGGGAGGTCCGCGGGGGATACCCGGCGGAGGCGGTCCCATTGGGGTCCCCAAATCGCCCCCAGTGCTAGCCGCGCTGGCCTCAAACCCGTGGGTAAAAGGACCGAGGCGGGAGCCTCTGGGGTGGCTCGCTTCCTTACGAAGGCGAGCCACGACCGCAACGTTGCCATGGACACATTCTCGCAATGAGAATGTGACCATCCACGAACGCTGTCTCCGCGTGAGCAGTGCCCAGACACGAAAGACAGTGATCGTGACTGTTAGAAGGCGAGAGATAACGAGCACAACCAGGAATAACACACAATCGGAAAAGCATCTTTAAAAAGACGCGTCTTTAAAAAGACGTTCCGTGTGTGCGCTCTTTTAGAGAAATATATACTCTTTTAGAGGGGAAAAATGCTCTTTCAGAAAATATACTCTCTAGTTTTTCTGCCGAAGCGCCCAGGGGCATTCTCTGCAGTGCACCAGTGCAGAGGAGGGAGAAGCCGCTGAAATGCGCCGTCAGATCCAGCAGGTGAATGAACAGTAGTATTCAGCTCAATGAGCATGACCGTTCGGCTCCGAAGAGAAAATCTGAATGAGTGGTTGCATACCAGCTCCTTTTATACCCATATGTTCGGGGGAGTGGCATGCAAATACCACTCGCCAATTTTCATTGGCCTTTTATCAAAGACCAGAGGTGTCTCGGGCTCCCAAGAGTGACCCCTAGTGTCACTACATCGACACCAACGTCGAGTGAGTGACAGATAGGGAACAAGACAAAAACACTTGATAACAATAGGATTTATTGCAGTGAATTTCTTTACTAAATTAAACTTAATAAAAAGTACTTTTAATTCAGTGAATGTCATTTAGAGGTATTTTTTAAAAGATTATTTTGTCCTCTTTATTGTTAGTAAGCATGTTTAATGCAACCTTTTAAGTCGGGCACAAGCTGAATAATCGGTTAAGAGCTAATGATTAATCATTTCAATAATTGTCGAATAGTCGAATAATCATTCCAATAATCTTTGATTAATCGATTATCAAAATAATCATTAGTTGCAGCCCTATTTCCCATATCCCGCAGAGATACAAGAATATCTCTAATATGCTGAAAGTAAGTCAATAAAGTAAATAAGCTCCCCCAAAAATCTATATTCATCCACACTTGATTAAAGCAGACACACCAATCTTTAGACACCGGTAATGAGCAACCTTACATGTTTTTCTCTGTTTAATTGCAGTTTCCCACATAATGTCTCCACTTATTTCTGATCCCACTGTGTTCTGCTTTTACTTTTATTCATAATATGGCTGCAAAGGTTTATGGTTCTACTGTTTATGATTGTCAATGACTATGTTTACACGTACACAAAAAGTCTGATTATTGCCAATGATCAGAGTAAGGCAGTGTGTGGATTAAGATGTTTGCTTGCCATTTTAACATAATTTTGTTGCCACTCACTTGCATCCCAATTCACAGCATCATTTTTAGACTGTTTGTTACTGCTGTTTTTTTTTTTTTTTCATAAAATATCTATGTCACATAAAACTGTGCATAAACTCTTTCCTGAGCTCCACAGAGTGTTACTAAATATCTGAATGAACGGTTAATAACACCATTCGGCAGCGTTTCTTTGGTCCGTTCTTTGTTGAATTCTTTTTTATTTTATTTTTTTTTAAACTGCATTAAACATTCAACATGTGTGCTTTTTTAATAGGCAACAACACAATTTTGTGTCAAGGGGCAATATGAGATGATTTACGGTCACCATAATGGAGGGCAGATGAGGCAAAATTACACGCCTCAGCCCAAAAAGTATCTGCACATGTCCGGTTATTAACTTCTCACTGTTAACACGGAATCCGTATGCAATACTAGCACATGAACACTTTGGTTAGAGTGGAAAAATGCAATTAAAGTGTATACATGCTTGTATATTGCGATTAAAACCACAGTACTGCACATATTTGACTGCAATTACGGTTACTCTAATTATGAGAATAAACACATTAACATAATCACAGTATTTTGTTAACATATTCATGATATTCTGATCATTAGGTTGCATGTAAAATAGTGAATGAAAAAGATAGAAAAAACAAACAAACAATAACAAAATCAGATTTGATAGTGTTTGTTTGTCCCATCGTAAGTGTCCATAAATTACTCCAGCATTTACATGAACATATTAAAGTTTTGTTGGCAGTGCAGTCAGCACAGTGTCCTGTAGCAAAGATCTAATGTTTGAGGTCCACTAAAATCCATTAAACTCAGCTTGGGTGTGCTTACAACTGCTCATGATTCTGACTGGATGTAATGACTGCAGTAAACCTCTTGATCATAGTTCCCATGACAACTAAATGGTCTGTTTGTTGCATGCTAATCTATGGGATCTACTAAAGGGGCCTCTGAGTGCATGTGTCTATGATTATGCTTGGTACAGTCCTATACTACATAGGGAGCAAAAGTGAATAGTTTACCTCAGATGTCTTGTTGACTGCAAAAGGTAGGGTGACCTTTAGGAATTACAAAGGTGAACATTTTTCAGGAAAAGATGTCAGTTATGTTTCATTTAAACATCAACTGTGTCAAATTTTTGTAAACTTTCTCATGTGAA
Source organism: Myxocyprinus asiaticus (assembly GCF_019703515.2). Classification (NCBI taxonomy): domain Eukaryota; kingdom Metazoa; phylum Chordata; class Actinopteri; order Cypriniformes; family Catostomidae; genus Myxocyprinus; species Myxocyprinus asiaticus. The sequence goes on along the minus strand of NC_059347.1, from coordinate 50,686,264 downwards.
ATAAAAATAGAAAGACATACCAGTATGATGTACATTAGAGTATATAGCTCTAAAATTAAAGTGCATAGCTCTTATACTTTGGTCTTGGAAAAATCTGATGAGAAATGTTCATATCTCTGACTTTCCATTGTAATGTAGATCTTCGGAAATCTGATCTGAAGATACAATTTGATTTATTGTGTTTTAAACAATAAATGAGATATTTAAAATGATTGAATTTTCTTTCATGTGGGACACAAATAGGAGAACTTAAACTTGAAACCTTTAGTTTCAATTCTATTCTAAAATGTTGTTGGCTCAAAACTAGCTTGACATTGGCAATGCTGGCAACCCATCAGCTAAACACTAGCACTTATCCATAATTTTAACAGGCGTCCGAGCAGCAGAAACCACTGTATATCTCTGGCATTAAGGTGACATTCTATATGGAGATTAATGCAGCATGACAGGAATATTGATCAGACAGTGTACATTTCACACCAAAGTATTCTGTGTTCTGCAGGCAACTGCTACAGGACTCTGCCTAATCATTCTTTAACCTTCTCTGAATGTAGTCCATGCTCAAAAACATGCACTATGATTTTCTTACTCCTTTAGTTTTTGAGGAATATTATTTTTTATTAGTTTTAGTAGGCTTTGAAGCTGTTCCCTATCTGTCACTCACTCGACATTGTGTCGATGTAGTGACACTAGGGGTACACCTCTGATATTTTTTAAAAAGCCAGTGAGAATTGAAGAGTGGAATTTGCATGCCACTCCCCCGGACATACGGGTATAAAAGGAGCTGGTATGCAACCACTCATTCAGATTTTCTCTTCGGAGCCGAGTGGTTCTATTCATTGAGCTGAATTCATCCGCCGAGTTCATTCACCTCTCTCTGCTGGATTTTACAGCGCATTTCAGCGGCTTTTACCCCTCTGCATCTGTGGTTTGCAGAGAACGCCCCTGGGCACTTCGGCAGAACATATTAAAAGAGTATATTCTAAAAGAGTATATTTTCTTTCTAAAAGAGCGGCACACATGGAACGTCTTTTTAAAGATGTGTCTTTTTAAAGATTCCTTTCCGTTTGTGTGTTATTCCTGGTTGCGCTTATTATCTCTCCGCTTCCGATGGCCACAATCGCTGTCTTACGTGTCTGGGCGTTGCCCACACAGAGAGATCGTTCGTGGATGGATCATGTCCTCTTTGCGAGAACATGACCATGGCAACGGTGCGGTCGTGGCTTGCATTCGAAAGAAAGCAAGCCAACCCAGCAGTTCCTCTTCTACCTACGGGTTTGAGCGCGCACAGTCGGTGCTGAACTGTCTGGAGGTGTTCAGACAGAGAACAGCGGTTCCACTGAAATACTTTCAGAGGCTCCTGGGGCATATGGCATCCTCAGCGGCGGCCACACCGCTCGGGTTGATGCATATGAGACTGCTTCAGCACTGGCTTCGGATTTGAGTCCCGAGATGGGCATGGCGCCGCGGGACACATTGCGTGACCATCATGCCGGTCTGTCACTGCCTCTTCAGCCCTTGGACTGACCTGGCATTTCTACGGGCAGGGGTTCCCCTAGAGCAGGTCTCCAGGCACCTCGTGGTTACAACAGACGCCTCCAAGACGGGCTGGGGCGCCGTATGCAACGGGCACATAGCCGCCGGCTCCTGGACTGGCCCGCGGCTGCGTTGGCACATCAACTGCCTAGAGTTGTTGGCAGTACTGCTCGCCCTGCGGAGGTTTTCGGCCATTGATCCAGGGCAAGCACGTGTTGGTCCGGACGGACAACACAGCGACGGTAGCATACATCAACTGCCAAGGTGGTCTACGCTTCCTTTGCATGTCACAACTTGCCCGTCGTCTCCTCCTCTGGAGTCAGCAGTGCCTCAAGTATAGAGCCTTTATATCCCTTTGAGCCCTTGGAGTCAGCTGAGCTTAAGGCACTCTCTTTGAAGACTGACCTCCTGACTGTGCTCACTTCCATCAAGAGGGTAGGGGAACTGCAAGCGTTCTCTGTCAGCGAATCATGCCTGGAGTTTGGTCTGGGTTACTCTCACGTGATCCTGAGACCCCGACTGGGCTATGTGCCCAAGGTTCCGACGATCCCTTTTAGGGATCAGGTGGTGAACCAGCAAGTGCTGCCCCAGGAAGAGGCAGACCCAGCCTTGGCGTTGCTGTGTCCGTTTACGCATCTATTTGGATCGCATGCAGAGCTTTAGAAGCTCCGAGCAGCTCTTTGTATGCTTTGGTGGACAGCGGAAAGGAAGCGCTGTCTCCAAACAGAGAATCGCCCACTGGGTCATTGACGCCATCACGATGGCATATCAGGCTCTTCCCTTGAAGGGAAGATGTGTGCTCTTGACTCCCAGTAGTGTTCACAGACTGTGATCCCTGGATGACTTTCCTCCTTAGCCCTGCAGCAGTCGAGTTTGCGGAGAAACTCGCTGCCGCCTCAGTAAGTGCGCTAATGAGGCCCTTTACTGAGGTAGGTGCTCCACATGCGATGGTTCCCCCGAAGGCAACCCCATGTGATATTTCCCGCAAAATTGTTTCCCTGTCGGTAAACTGCGTCTTCCTTGGGCAGGGGCCCCCCCCCCTGGTCACCATGCTTTGTAGAAACTCCTCCCCCTTTGGGTAGGACCTACCATGGACCTCTCCACATGACATACTTCCGACAAGGCTCGGTAAAGACCATGTGACGTATTTCCACTCAAAATACCCCCCCATTTTTTGGGCGGAGTGTGGTCTCCGCGGTGTCTTCCCCTTGGGAGTGACACCCCCCCGACGTAGACACTTAGGGCTCCCAGTCAGTTAACAAATTCCACTCTTTTTGGAGAGAAAAGAGAAGGAAAAGAGGCCTCGGCTGGGCTAGCCTGTCCACCTATTCGTTGGGCAGTCGACTTGTTCCTAAAGGAGAGTTCGTTGCTCATAAAGAGCTTTGGGGGAGGTTACGTGGCGGCCTGGTGCACTGGCTATGAGGCACACAGCAGTTTGCCCGTCACACACCACCACTTCGCATAACACCGTTCAGTTAGTTGTGGCTTTTTGTATAGGGACCCATAGTGTCACTACATCGACACAACTTCGAGTGAGTGACAGATAGGGAACGTCATGGTTACTTTCGTACCCTCCGTTCCCTGATGGAGGGAATGAGACATTGTGTCCCTCTTGCCACAATGCTGAACTACCTGCTGAAATGGCCGGGACCTTATCTTGGCTCCTCAGCACAAAACCTGAATGAGTGGTTGCATACCAGCTCCTTTTATACCCGTATGTCCGGGGGAGTGGCATGCAAATTCCACTCACCAATTCTCATTGGCCTTTTAAAAAATATCAGAGGTGTTTGGGGCTCCCAAGAGTGACCCCTAGTATCACTACATCGACACAACATCTCGTTCCCTCCATCAGGGAACGGAGGTTATGAAAGTAAGCATGACATTTTTCCTTTTGTTTTCATTGGCAATGTTTACATACACATCATTTTTTGATTAAGGTAAATATTCTTGCTTTATTTAAAGAAAGAGTTTATATGCTTCATTGAGGGTACAACTATTTAGAATGTTTATTTATACACTTTCTGTGCATCTGTGTACATATTTCTCAAACTCTTGTTCCAAAATGTGTGTTTGCCATCTTATAACTCTATGAATTTGTATCGATATCCACTAGGAGTGTAATGGTTCTCTGTAAAAAAAACAAAACAAACTGAACGGTTCGCCACCCCACAGTTCAGGAAGCAGTGGCACCGCGGTCGGTTCACCTCAAGTTTAATGACACATCTGGAGCACAAGTTTTGGTCAAGAAAACAAAGTGTCAAACAGACAGGCACAGTTACAACCTCCGAAAATGCACCTGCATGGATCTGTAGATGGATAAGCTCTGCCTGTGTTTCCCGTGGGTCAACTTGATGACATCACTGTTCTGCGTTGTGTAATTGAAAATGGCAAGTGGAGAAAATGAGCCGCAAGTGAGATGAAACTGCACACTCTCCCTTGAAACAATAACTAACGTGCTTGGGGTGTTCATGTGGGATTTCCACTTATGATTAAAATACTAGAGCAGCATTATCACAACATCCCTTCTCATATGCATTTTAATAGCAAGGTTATTCCTTTTAAATGTACAACTTCCGAATATTAAATACATGTTGAGATTAATTTGAAGTGCACTTTATGTTGATGCATGGAGCGTATTATTGCAGGTATTAAGTTAAAATGTTGATTTAGTAATTAGAGAAAATGTTTATTCTTTTAGTTAAGGACCCTGATGAAAATGAACCATGGTTTTACTATAGTAATATTGTAGTAACCATGACTGCTGTCACCATTGTTTTCTGAACAGAAATCATGGTTTTGATACAATTAACCATGGTTTTATAACAGTAATACTGTAGTTTCTGTATAGTTACCATGATTTTACTATATATTTATGGCAGGGCGGAGGGCGGGGCCGGGTCGTGATTCCCTTTAATACATTTCTAAATTCAGGCAATTAGTCCCCAAAATCAGTGGATGGGTGAGGCGGGAACTAACCGCGGCCTCCACTCTATGTTTTGTTCCCCGAAATGTAATCACCAGGGTCACCATAGGGTATTTGTGAATATCCCCATGCACACACCTCACCCTCACCGTTTTAGCTGTGCCCAAAGCCTTGTGTTGAACCAAGCATTGGTGGACCGTGGTTTGATTACAACCTGTGTCCAGCAATGCTTGGTGAGTATCCCCCTTGATTCTTACCGGTATCCGGTACGCTCCGGCTCGGTCGGAGGCAGCCTGCGGGGTGCCGGGGATCCGGACCACCGTCTCCAGCTCCATCACAGGGCATTGATCCCGGAAGAGGCCCGGATCCCCGCAACCCCAGCAGACCGGCCCAGACATCGTGCCTGCACCTGCGTCGGCGGGCATTTCCACCTGAGGGGGAGAGCCAGTCCTCTGCTTGAGCTCACAGGATCTCAAAAAACCATCGTTCCTGGTCATGGAGTAGCTCAAGCAGGGATTGCTGGTTGGACTGATGCAGGCTGGCGAGGGACTGGAGGATCTCGGCCACCTGGGAGGACTCCATGGGGCGTACTTCAGTTCCCGGTTTTCGGCACCAGTGTAACACATTCAATGGAAAGGAGGCAAGAACCGGCTTGACAATATAAATAATATTTTAATAATGAACTTAACCAAAAAGACAAACACACACAGGTGTCGGACAGCTGTCCGTAACTCTCTCTCTGTCGCACTGCCGTCTCCGGTCGGCCTTATCCCTCTCAGGCTTAATCAGCCTAATTAGGGGCCGGGTGTGCGGAATCACGACCTGGCCCCGCCCTGCCACAATATTGTATCCATGACAGTATTGTGGTTACTATGATTTTACTACAAAAGCCATGGTTAAACTATGGTTACTATTGTAAAAAAAAAAAGATTGTTATTCAAGGGCAAACCTGTTGAAGTGTTTACCAAATAGAGTATTCTTTGGATTTGGCAGTAATATTTTTTTCTGAACATAACAAATAACGAACCGTACCGAAGCAGTGACCCTAAAACCATGATACAAACCGAACTGTGAGAAATTCGAACCATTACACCCCAAATATGCACAGATATAAATTAATATTTTGTTACTGTTATGGTAGAATTTCTTAATATCTGAAGTTTTTTTCCTCCTCAAATCTGCATTGCATAAAAATAAAAAAAATAAAAAACGATTTTAAAGGACTTTTAACTGCTGATTCAGAATATGTTCTTTGATTGTAATCTTAAACCATCCGTTTTGGAGATTTCGGTCTTTCCCCATTCAAGTAAATAGGAGCTGCACTTGTATGCTGCTTGTTTACATAGAAATATAGCTGCCCGGGAGCATCCCAAAGATGGCCACTGAGTGAACGGACTTGCTAAAAAGACTTTTAAAAAGACCTGAGAGAGTGTTGAACTGTGAGCTCGCATTACGCAGGAAACCCGGTTAACACGTGCGTTCGCTGCATGGATAGCAGAGCGCATTTTGGCTTCAAAGACACCGCGCACATCCTTGTCCCACATGAAAAGCATATTTAGCGCTCATAAAGTGAAATTAATGTAATAAGTTTGCTTCATTGCCTGACGGAAATGCGTACGGCCGTGTTTGACATGAGAGTATTAAAATATAGATACAGTACATCTTAAAAAAAGGTCTATATCGATATTTACGCCTTGTATCGATAACATTGGATCGTTGGTTATTGGATCGATGCATCGATCCACATCAGTTAATCGTTACACCCCTACTACTGGTTAGGTTAGGCTAAAGTTTTTGGTTAGAGATGTACGTTTTACTCATTAAAACATTCATCTAAAATTCACCATAAAAACCTCGTCTGATTATTCCAATCGCTTTTAGCACCCCTGCTGGACATTTCACTAGGAAACTGCAGCCAAACATGTAATACAGCACATAGTTTTGGTTTGCAAATGTATTGCCATGGTCACGTAAATATTTATGAGATCAGGCTGAGTAGTCTTGTTAGTCCGACTTGACAAAAAACGGACTGGTACAATTTCAGCCAGACTAAAGTGTTTCAATGACATTTTAAAAGACAAAATATTGTTTTAGTTTGACAAAAATCTAACTTTTAAATTGCATGTACATAAACGTACTGACTGTTGCAAAGCTGGTCTGAAAATGTACGCAAAATTGGCCTACTTACTTGACAGACAAATAATGCTGTGAGGAATTTATTTCTAAATCTTTACTCATATCCACGTGAACAAACATGGACAGTCATTTTCTAACTCAATACACCTTGTATGCATTCAGCCTTTGACTTATTACACCACAGCACACACACACAAGGGAGAGGGTGCATGGCAGCCTGGTGTTTTGAGGTTACACAGCGTTGCTCAAATTGCCCCCCTCTTGTGGCCATCTCCCTCTCTCCGTAATGGAGCTCCCGCAGTGGCGACCCCAAGAGATCCCAGCCTCCTCTCTATGCCCGACACCATATCCATTCCCCTCCACCCCCTCATCACCCACAGCCAAACCACCCAATGCAATAAAACAAGATGAAAGCCCTGCATGGAAAGTCAATACGAATCTTTCAATAGCTCCTGTCTCTCTGGGGACTGAGAGGGACTGGGATCATAAATACAAGCCTCTCTTTTACTCTCTCTCTCTTTAGGATGATCCTGGGAGAATATTGATCAGAATGTGGATCTAAAAGGCTTTAATTGACCATCTCTTATTAGTGAGAGTGAAAGGTACAGTGAGAGAGAGCAAGAGAGAGAGAGACTGCCTTACTCCATTCACTTCCTGATCGGCTTACAGAGTTACTAAATTTCTCCAGTGAGAAAGTTAAAGGAATAAATCACCCCAAAATAAATTCACTTTTCACTTTTATTGCATCTTTTTTTTTTTTTTTTTTTTCATACAATGAGAGTAAATGGTGATTCAAACAGTCATTCAGCCTAACATCAACTTTTGTGCTCCACAGAGTCTTATGGGTTTGGGACAACATGAGGGTGAGTAAATGGTGACAGAATTTTAATTTTTGGGTGAACTATTGCTTTAATTCAATGTAAAATGTTCTTGCTTTTATGTTATTTATCCCCTGCAGCAATGAGAGTCATGTGGTAGACATAAACAAGAAAAAGCTGTGAATGCGTCCTCATTTCCTCACGGAGCCCTGCCACCCACTGCAGAAACACCCTCAACATGAAACACACCCTAGAATAGTGTGCTGGTTAATGCCCACAGGCTTTTCTGATGACTGTGATTTGTCTTATTCCTGTGGTAGATATCTTTATTCCTGTACTATCTCCTCAACATGCTTCCCTTATTTGGGAGCAAGGACAAACTGCTGCACTGTAGATATAAGAGATTAATTAAGTACTTTGAATTAGGACAGTCTAATTCAAATGTGTGTTTGGATTATGTTCATTTAAATTAAAGATGAAGTGTATAGCTTTGTGTCACTAGCTTTACCAACGGAATTGCAAAAACAATTACTGCTTTCAAACAGGTTCTAAAACTCAACCATATATTTTAAATGTTGTCTGTAAAGTGTGCTGTACATTAAATAAAAGTTTTAAAATGTCCTTTTGTAGTTAGCTTTTGCAGGTCCAGTTTGTTTTGTTTGTTTGTTTGTTTGTTTGTTTTTTGGTCCAGTGCATTGCACAGTTAGACAAGGTTTCATACTGTGCAGGCAGTGGCAAATTCTCAGGACCAGCAAAGCCTTCTCTGCTGGCCTAACATGCCAAATAAATAAATATTTTTCATCCTTTCATTCTCAATCACCTATGCATTTTTAATCGCTTTCCACTCTTAATTAATCTACAAACAAATAGAGAAAAACGAAAAGTTTATCCAGTCAGAATTTATTCCTTGATGCTTACAAGCGAAGTGTGACAGCTGTTTCTCAAATAACACGCCCAAAGCAGCATGTGAGTTTTAGCTCCACCCCCTCAGGCCTTCAGAATTTCTTCAGAATCCCTCAACAGTGCAAATGAATAGGCAACTAAAGTCAGATTGTCAGATTAATCAGCCAATCAGATTGATCTATTTGTTCTTGGTGGGTGTGATCTTTAGGATATGTCCCGGTCGAGGCCTTCTAGCTGGTCTTGAGTGATTTTATGCTTTAAGTGATGTAATTTGAAAGCGAAGAGCGCAAGATCTTGCTGATGAGTCGACTGTCATTACTGCCGCTATCGTCGTTGAGAAACAGATCCTATGGATTTAAAAACACCAGATGTTCTGCATGACCGTGTGATTGCTTAATTTATTAATCAGGAAAGGAGGACTGATTTTCACTTCAAGTAAATTGATTTTTGCATTGTTATAGCAACATCAGGAGTTTTCTAAGTGTAAATTAGACTGCTTGAGCAAGTTTTGAAAAGTAGTGCTGTGTTCCATTCAACTCGGAAAGTCGGATTTTACAACTTCCTACTAGGATTAGTGCAATGGAATGCATCTTTAAGTCAGAATTACAACTTGTAGGCTCGTGCAGAAATTCTCAACTCTGATTTCGCCAAGATGCAGGGGCATGATGTCACACAAACATGTCCACACTCAGGGAGATATACAAAGTAAGTGATAAACATTCACTTTATTAAGTAATATTGATAAATGAGTTCGTTTCCACATTACATGATATTAAAGCTTGTTTAACAAACGCCTGCAGAAACAGGTGTATAAAACATTATAATCTCTTTTGATAATCATACACCTGAAGCACAAATGCTAGCGCTGCAGCATTGTTTATTAGTTGGGTTGCTAGGAGACATCTCTAATGAGAGTCAAACCCCTGTAAGCTAATGGGAGCATTGCAGTTCCGAATATCGGGGAATGGAATGCATTTATAGTCGGAGATATCAAGTAGGAATATCCCACATCCAACTTGAATGGAACGCAGCATAACCGTGTACCCTGACGAAACAAAATTTATTGCAAGCAACATTTAGGATATGATAGATTTATAAATAGTATTAGATAGATTTTTCCAGGTATTATAGACCTCTTTCGTAGATTCATATGAAAATGTATGATTTTTGAATGTCTGTTCGGGAGACGTTCATTTCACAAAACAGTCATGCTGCAGTTAAAATTAGACTTGCTTGAGCATTAAGTGTCATTTCAAGTTCTGGCTTTGGTGCGTGGGTGAGTTTTTAAAATGTCAGTTGGTATTATTAGTTAGCTGTGATATAATATATGATGCCCAAAGGCATAGGGTGTCTTATTCATTGTGAAACTGTGTAAATTCTGTCCGAAAGCAGCCACATAAAGTAAATTAGCTAGTGACAGATATTTTTAGTTGCCTAGCGCTAAATTTGGTCACATATGCAAGTGAGTTACTGGCATTGGGTTGGTGTGTATCCACATCGACATTCAGCAACATCATAGAACCACAGACCTTAGTTGTTTACTAGCCCAAAAATTGAATGTAAAAAACAAAACAAGTTGTGGTTTGTTGCTTTTCATGCCTGTCAGATAGCCCCTTCCATTCTTGAGCGGTGTGGGTGATAACGTGAATATCATAAAGGATGCGTGCAAAATTTAAATTGGTTTCTTACTTACTGCATTGATAGATAGTGTGTTTTAATTTCAGACACTTCCAAGTCCTTTGAAAATTTTACTTAAATTTCTAAAAGCTACATTCAAGCACTTTAAGCACTTCAGAGACCTTGTGCAAACCCTGTATAGTTCATTCAAGTACAATATATGCTGCACAAACAGGGCATCCTTCATCCAAGTGTTGTGGAAGGCCTATAATCCATGCTGGTAACACTGAAGCTTATGAGGAAACAATCCTGATCTTGATGTTGAAGGTCATATACAACCTCAAACATCTGAATCAAAATATATGTAGTTTAGTACAATCACTGCACTGAAATTCGTTCAAACTGTATTGTTTACATGTTGCACTCCTGCAGGGAGATTTTCGGACCAACAAGCTAGCTTGTTTGCATTATCAATAGATAAAAACCAGATTAAAAAGTTTTCATTTTTAAGATATAATGTCTAACATAGATTGTCATACTAGACATTTTTAATATTTATTTACTCAAGGTGTACATTTTATAAGTACATGTGTTCTGGAATCTGCTTGATTGTTTTTGCGATTCCATCTAGTGACCCTAGTGGCCCAGAAATTGCATACTCGAGCTTTAAAGCAACAGCCATTAAAGACACAACCAAGTTTGTGAATATTTTAGAATATTTTACAGTTTCATCATCAGCAATAACAACAACAAAAACTGAATAAATATCCTACTTATTAAATTCTCAATTGTCATGCAGAAAGATATAAAAATCAGGCCACTCTGCAATTAAATCAGAAATGAGAACTGGGGGGTGAAATTAGAGTCAAACACAAAGTAGCCCAACATAAATCAGCTATCTTACAAAAGAGGGAAAGAGGAACACATTTCAAAAGCATAAGCACTGAAGGACCCAGTGATTTGAGGGACAATTACAAGGAAATGCAATTTAGATACTAGCCTCCCAGCCAGATGATTGTCTTACTACTGACTATGTTAAAAGCTTTGAAGTACAGGTGAAGGGCAGCTTATAATTACTCTCCTCTCCCCCTTCCTTCTCTTGTTCTTTCCACCCATCTATCTCTATGCCTCTCTCCCAGCCACAATGATGCATTCAGAACTTGAACATGGCAAAGTACTTGTTCCCCGAAACAAGCCACACGAATCAGTCAAACATTCTTCTTCCACTGCTTCAGGCAGCAGAACAAAGTGGTGAACACTATTCAGAATTGCTGTGGCTTGTTGCAGCCCCTGTGGCCATGTTGTTACAGCTTCTCATTCTGTAGAATAAAGACAACTGATAAGTCACACTGGCTTGGTCTTTCCTTTAGGCCATGCGAAATGTTCAATAATGCAATTTAGAATGCTCAATAGTTGTTTCTCTCAAAAGGGTTGGAGTACCATTGGTGATATCACAATGGAGTGCTGTGGAATGATCTGTAACTATGGCATCTTGCAAACTGTTTGTGGTAGTGTCAGTACAGATAGCCCTGTAAATGCCACCATGTTTGTTATGTTAAGCAGGCCTGTGTTTACTGTAGAGCAAAAGCAGGAAATAGCTTTAGTGAAGCTTTATTTTTTATTTTATACATTTTAAATATACTTCTTTAATGTTCTGCTTTCTGTTGAGTCAGTAGCAGTGCAAAGAAAAAAATGAACAATTACACAGTGCAGGGTGTAATTTCTGCGCCGCTATCGGCACCAAATGGAGTTGCAAAAACAATGATTCTTTTCAAACAGTTTTCCCAAAAAAATGTCCTGTCTTCTATTGTTTGGAAAAACAGGCAGAGACAACTATAAGTTAGCCATTCATAGGTTGAATATCATGAAAGGTATAAACACTGGCGCCCCACAGGCGCATCTCACTGTAGACGCTAGAAATGTCCCGCCCTTTACTGAAACAGAAAAAAATGATTGGTTAGATAATATCCAATTGTGTCTAAAATGAACGTTCTGATTGGTAGCTCAGCTAAGTCGAACTGGCTTTTTACACCTGTGCCTTCAGTTGCGGTCCCGCCTCCCGTTGTTCTTTGAAGATCATCTCTGTACACTTATTAAAAAAATAAAATAATAATAATAATCACAATTCAATCAACGGTGCTGCGGCATCACCTCAGTATAATTAAAAGTTATGGGTCAAAAGCCTCGTCACTGTTCTTACGTATCATAACTAATTTTAGGTGGGCATACGCAAAATCCTTTTAAAGATAGGTGGGCATACGACGTATGCTTGCATATGCCCTAGACTACACTACTGATTTCACCCTCTACAGTGCACAATATAGTTAAAAGATTCAAGGAATCTGTGTGTAAAGGGCAAGATGAAAACCACTTCTGAATGTGTGTGACCTCTGATCCCTCAGACACCACTGTCCTAAAAAAAACATCATACATCTGTAATAGATATCATGAACATGGGCTTGGGATTACTTTAGTAAACCTTTGTTAGTCAACACCATTTGCCGCAAGTTAAGACTTTACTATGCAAAGCAGAAGCCCTACATCAACACTGTCCAGAAGCGCTGCCGACCTCTCTGGGCTCAGTCTTATCTTTGATGGAAAGTAGAACAGTGGAACTATGTTTTTTGGTCAGATGAATCCATATTTCAAATAGTTTTTGAAAAACATAGCTGTCGTGTTCTCCGGGCCAAAGAGGAAAACGACCATCCAAGCTGTTATCAGCATCAGGTCCAAAAGCCAGTGTCTGTATGTGCCAGGGGTGTCTGTATGGGCCAGGGGTGTGCCCATGGCATGGGTAACTCGCACATCTGTGAGGGCACCATTAATGCAGACAGATATGTAAAAATTTTGGAGCAGCATTTACCGCCATCCAGCACCGTCTTTTCCAGGGACGTCCCGGCATTTTCAGCAGAACTTCAAACCACATACTGGCCGAATAAGCAGAGAGTGCAGGTGCTAGATTGGTCTGCCTGCAGTCCTCACCATGTCCAATTGAGAATGTGTGGTGCATTATGAAGCACATGTAACGCGCGCATGGCGCGGGTGTAGGCCACCCTGAAGCTCGTGACTCAATGAGATTTACTGCAGAGGGATACACTTTTCAATATCTCGGACCAGATACCAGAAGACCACGTTTGCTCAGAAGCCAGTGATTGCAGCTGAGAGAAGGGGAAATGATCACATGAGACAGATGTGCAGTTGAACAAGTAAGAACTATGTATTATCTTGTTTTGTTGCAGAAAAAATTAAGAAAACAATAACCAATGTCAATAACAGTTTCACATAAACAATTAGTTCTGATGACAAAACAAATGACTCTTTATGACAGACAACAAAAGAAATAAAATTCACAGGTAAGATACCCAATGTTACATCAACTCAATGTATATTCAATTAAATGTCTTTGTAAATTGCACTCACTCTCAATGTGCAATGAAAGATGGAATTTGTACCAGCATCAGTATAAATTTAACTCAGCTCAGTTACTCGCTCCTATTCCTCTGCGTTTCAGCTCAATTTCGTCACAAAGCAGTGTAGCAAGGCGAAAACTTTGACTTTGATCCAGAATAGGATATAGTTCTTGCTCTTCAACATTTAGACAGATTTCAGCAAAAGTATGTGTAGTCCTACCACTCGGACATTCGTATGGTGAAATGTTTCCGTTCCAGGCTCTGGTATACAACAGATTGGCTCGCCAGCTCCTGTACAGCATTGAACACTATTTTTTAGTGTTCAATGTACAGCATTGTACAGCATTTGCTTGTTAACAGGAACAATTCAAATCCGGAATTTCTCCAGGGAAATCATCATCCAATGTCACCGGAATATATTGGAAAAGATAGGAAACAGAACCACAAAGAAAGGCAAAAAAGAAAAGAAAAACCCAACCAAGAAAACTTGATAATTGTCAGAAATAATGCTCAATAAAGCGAAGAATTTCTGTTTTTCAGGACATTCATCGAATGCGTTTCATCAGATCATGTTCACCTCGTGGTTTCAACACACTCCTCACGTGGAGTGCAATATACGGCGATTTTACCGAAATATCTCTCAAATATAACTCTTGTTACTCAATTGACTTGTCTATTTCCTAATATATCGATTTAGGTCCTTCTCACTCTGATCTATTTCTTTATTTCTAGTCTTAGAGACAGTGCGTGCAATCTCTCCAGCAGCTAATGCTACCCCAAAATGAAAGAGCAGGATCTAGCAGCCTGGGATGAAGAGGTCAAACTAAAGGCAGAGTTAACCTTAGTTACTCGAATTAATATTTTATTTTCAGTTTGTTGCATTTATTATTAGTTTCCTCCACAAAACATCAATACTTAATTTCAGAAACATTAAAAATAAAAACATATAATGTATATATGTTTATTCTAACATCCCTTTTTCCACAGGTTTTAGCATGGTTATAGTAACCTGGGTTACACACACAATACAGCAATTAAGACCCCGTACAATTGTGCAGCTGAAGACCTGAAGATGATTGTTCAAAACAGCCTATTGAATATCAGGAATGTATCATATATGTAAACCCTGATATTGCACCGCATCAGTTCTACTTCAATAGCTGTGCACACAGCATATACACATCGATGGATGGTCCTTGTACTAAGACTGAAAGTTTCCCCCACTATTTGGTGCAGGCTGCCAGCTTGAACAAGGCCATGATGATTCGCTTTCGGGTCGGAACCAGTGGCAACCTGTGATCAGGACCAATATTACAGTCCTATCAGATGGGCAGCTGCTCCTTGCATTTATTTGTGAAATTAAAATGATAGTAAGCTGGCTAATTTCAACAAATTTTCTCAATACTTCCCCCATTTTACCAAAACTTCGGTGGAAAAGAATTAGGGACATCTGGGAGGCGAATTAGCGGTAAACACTCATTTCAGTATGGAAACGGCTGAAGGGCAGATTTCTTTTGCGATAAACAAAAACGTAAAGTGTTTTTTTTTAGGCATGACGTCATCACGCACACCATTTTTATCGATAAAAGGCCATTTGAATGGAAACAGGCAGAAGACAGCAAATTTAGCAAAATTTGTTTTACGCATTTTCACTTTGTCGATAACAAAATAGAGCGAAAAGTGGATGGAAACTAGGCTAATGATATTCACAAGGTAAAACATTATATAATGTTTAGTTGTAGTGCTTTCAATATAGCAAAGGGTAAATATAATTTACAAATCACTCCTTTTTGTTTTTACTAGCATTTTTCATACAGTCCCAACTTTTTCATACTTGGGGTAAGTAAAACAAAAAACAAAGCAAAAAATAAAATAAAAAACAAACAAACAGATAAAGCATTTCTTTTAAGGACTCCCTAAGCTCTGAATGATTTCTTCGAAGGCCCATAGAACGTATTTCATAGCATCTCTCTCTGCCCTATTAAATGTGAGAACATTCATCTGAGCAGGCCCGAGCGAAAGATGGCAAAGCCTTTGACTGATAATATCTGGCACCTTCTCTTTAAATGCAATCTGACAGACAAATGATCCTTCAATGCCTTCTCAACTGCCCGAATCACCCAAGCCAGCTCTCACTACCTCTGCAGTTTGACAATAACTCTCTATTTATCGCCTAAATTATTTCGGCATTGACAAAACACATTACTCAGATTAAACGCCTGTTCCGCTCCTCAAATAGACTGGGGCCTTTCTGTCAATCAGAAGCAGGCATTGTGCGGTGACAGCTTCAACAGGTCATTACGCACACCACCCTACAACCACAAAGCCACTAAATCAACGAGTCATCGGACTGAGGAATGATTTTCCCGCCCCACCGTGATATACGAGCCTTGACATATTTTAATACTGTGGCAGAGTATGGCAGAAAGAGTTTTAATCCAGTAGCTAACATGATATAAGTGTGAGGCTGTTTAACATGACAGCTTGCAAGCCCCTTAGCAGTCTGTAAATATTGATCAGTGGTTCCTGCCTAACTGAAACAGTCTTATTACTATTGGAAAATCTGGAATGTTTGACATGGAGAGAAAGCCAGGAGAGAAACTGTACTGTGTGTGTGAATGTAAATGAAATATGGATTTATTGGAGCCTTCATAACAACACACACAAGACTAAACTTCTCCTGACACCAAATGTCATCGTTAAATGTTTATGAGATTTTTATACATTTTAAATGGTCCTTTTCAGGGAATCTTGTAAATCAGTGATTGTCAATTGGTGGGTCACGACCCAAAAAATGCAGTTCAAAGGTCTGTTCTGACAACATAATCACATAGAACATCAACATGTTGCTTCTGAAATTGCTCTGATGTACCCTGAAATTCACCCCATGCCGCAAAATTACTGACAAGAAACATCCCCCATCAGTTTTTTTTGCATTATTTCAACTCTGGTCACATTTCCTTTTAGAGCTACTGAAGCGTGAGCAACTTCCAAGTCATGGGTTCTAGTCCCGTGGAAACCAGGAAGTAATCACATTCACATTAACAATTATAAGTGCAATTCGGAGGCTGCATTTTTGCTCTAAAATTAAATTTTTTACTCCACTGACAGTTAGGTTTATGGTTGAGGTTTGGGTAAAGGTGTAGATTTAATAAAATATGCATTCCTGTTGACTGTATTACATAATTTAAAATTAAAACTAAAAATACATCTTGCTTTTTGCGGCACTCTGCGTACAATTCATCCGGAAACATTAGCTCACTTGTGTACACATCTTCAACAATGCTTTCAGTTTCGACCACTGGAGTCAGGGATTCAAATTCCGGTAAGCACGGAACGATTTCAGCAGCAGAACATTCAACCTACTTTTGTTGAACTGACAGTGTGATCATTCTGGTTCTGATAGGGTCACAGGTCTGTTCTTATAGTGAAAACAGGGGAAACAAATGCTAAATGTAAATAATTAATTGCAAACTAACCATGTAAATGTATTTAGTTAGCATAGTAAAATAAAAAAAATACAAGGCAGAAGAAAGCGCTTCCCATATTGTTTGTTGTTGATGTCAAAGGCTGTGCATCCAATCAAACTCTACAGTATTTTGCCGCAGATTAATCTGTCACTTGGTAAAACTATATGGACATGTTGCATGACATGTCCCCTTCTTTAAAGAACCACAAACAAAACTATGAAAGGTAAAAGAAAATGACCCAGACTTACTATATTAAATACGGATTCACTTACGCCAAAGTTTTACATGGTTTGTGCTGACAACTATGTGTTTTGTGATTTTAATTATTAGTATCTGAGGAAAAAAACAAATGGCCTGATCTCATGAACATTACGTGGCATTTTTTGAAAAAGAAATAATGTGCTTCATTACACGTTCCACTGTAGTTTTCCTGTGAAATGTCCAGCGGGGTGTGCCAAAAGCTGGGGATTTAAGAGGTTTTAATGAGTAAAATGTACCTCTCTAACCTAAAACTTTAACCTAAAAAGGTGAGCAAAATAGACATTTTTCCCTTAACCAACAACTGAACCTAACCAAAAGTGTCCTAAAAGCAAATGTGAGATGAAAAGCTTATTTGCTGATGCAACCACATTATTTCATTTCATTGCTTTGACACTTTCATCTCGGTTATTAACAGTTTTTATTAATTCCATCCACAAGACAGACAAACACAACATAAAATACGGAATTAATTATATACATTAAACCCCTCCCCCGAACATCCCCCCCCAACCCGACACAAACACGTACTACAGTGGTCACTTATAGTTAAAAAAATATTTTATTTATTATGTTTTAATAAAAAATTATACTTTCAAAAACAAGAATGCACATACACATCAGACTAAAAATTTAAAATCCCTCTCCACTGCCCCTCCCCGAGAACCCTCCAAAAAAGCCAAATATCCACCCCCACTTACTATCAAACAAATCCCGTTTTCCCAGCCTTCTAAAAATCACCTCCTCAATTAACGACCGCCCCATCACCTCACCAAGATGCAGAGTCTGGGGCAAAATGAAAATTGAGTGTCCAATATGACACTGAACCCTCAACAAAAAGTCTTGGATCTTAACACATCCCCAAAAAACATGGGTTGTGTCCCCGTCTTCTGATTGGCATCACC
Organism: Myxocyprinus asiaticus; assembly: GCF_019703515.2. Taxonomy (NCBI): domain Eukaryota; kingdom Metazoa; phylum Chordata; class Actinopteri; order Cypriniformes; family Catostomidae; genus Myxocyprinus; species Myxocyprinus asiaticus. Next base: position 50,668,288 of record NC_059347.1, on the reverse strand, counting down.
AGCAGGTGGGTGTGTCTTTAAGACCAAGCCTATACAATCTAGAGGGTGTCCAATAGAATCGATGCAAAATCTTAAATTGCATCAGACGCACCCTTGAATCTCTAGATGTAGACTTGATGTTTTTTTAGAATTCTAGCCCACACTCCCTCCTCCAATACCAAGTTTTAATCTTTCTCCCATAATCTCTTGAGAGAAGTTGAAGCTTCATCCCCCAGACTCTGAATTAACAGGGAGTAATACACTGATGCCTCACAACCTTTTCCAAAAGCAGTAATCACCACTTCTAGAGTATCTGCCGCTTTAGGGGGGTGTATGCTACTCCCAAAAATAGTACAGAGCAGGTGGTGCAGCTGTAAATACCTAAAGAACTGAGATCTGGGAATCCTGAAATGTTGAATCATAAATTCAAACGATTTCAACACTCCACTCTCATTTAGGTCACCGAGCGTATTAACCTTCCTCACAATCCACTCTGACCAGCAGAAAGGGGACTTATTAATACATAATTTTGGGTTCAGCCATATGCTCGAGGCAACATTTAAATAAATGTCTGAATTAAACTCTCCGGACACTTTTATCCATACCGCGTGCAAATGTGAAATAACGGGGTGTGACTTAACTTCTCCAGTTAGTTTAATAGAAAGGCTTTGCAATGGCAAAATAGGGGCAAGAACTTCCTGTTCAAAACAAAACCAGGGTGGGGCTCTCTCAGGTGGAAGTGACCAATGAGCCAAATGTCTGAGACCGAATGCATAATAATAAAACAAAATCTTGTGTAGGCCAAGCCCACCTTTGTCAGTCGGCCTATGTAATTTATTGAAATGTAATCTGGGACGTTTACCATTCCAAATTAAGGACGTCGCTATGCTATCAAAATGCTTGAAATAAGAGAGGGGGGCATCTACAGGGAGAGACTGTAGCAGGTAGTTGAATTTTGGAATAATAATTCTGTGGAGGCAAGGCATAGATCTAGCGGGGTCGGAGACGAATAATAAAATATCATCTGCATAAACCAAACGCTTATGCGCCATACCTCCCGCCACTACCCCTGGAAAATCATCTTCCTTTCTTGTCACGTCTGCTAATGGTTCAAGGGCAAGACAGAACATTAATGGGGAAAGAAGTATTCCCGAACATGTATATTTCACTGTGGGAATGGAAGAAAAAGACTCTCTCTGCTTTATATATCCAGCCAAACGTTTCCCTGCTTTGTCACCCGACTAAAAGTATGACTGTCTTGCCCTGAATAGCCAAAACTCCACTTTCCGTGACAAAATAGCATTATATAAGTATTTCAATCAGGTCAATTCTCTTAGGCCATCAGACGACATTCGGCACTTCAGCTCTGCCTCAGCACTTTTAATATTCCCTTCCAACTCCACGAGTTCTCGTGCTTTGGATTTCTTTATGATTGAGGCATACTGTATGATCCGACCCCAAGAGCCGCTTTAAGTGCCTCCCAAGCCACACCCACAGAGGATACTGAGGACCAGATGGTCTCCATATAAACATTGATTTCAGCCTTTAACATTTGTTGAAATTCAGGATTTTGCAAAAGGGATACATTAAAGCACCAACTATGTGATTTTTCTCCATATGTGGCAACACCTCTAAACGAAATCAGGGACTTAGATATAAAAAATAAATAAATAAATAAATAAAATTAAAAAAAATCTATTCTAGAATAAATCTTATGGACTGATGAAAAAATGTATAGTCCCTTCCAGATGGGTTCAAAAGTCTCCAAATATCTGTAAGACCAAGATTTTTACACATCCTGTGAAGCGTCAGTGTTGCTCTAGGGGGCTTACACGCTTTTGCTTCACTATGATCAAGGACTGAGTCAAAAGATTAAAGTCTCCTCCCAATTTTATATCATGAGGGGTGCCAGCAGCTTGCAACATCCCTTCAAGACCTATAAAAAAGCCCTGATCATCAGCATTAGGTGCTTAAATTTTAGCCAAAATCAACCTTTGTCCCTGAATTTCTGCTAAAACAATAATGACCTAATTTATCCTTAATCTGTTTGAGACATTTGAATTGTAGATATTTACTTATCAGTGTAATGACTCCCCTGCTCTTACTTGAGCCAGCACTAAAGAAAACATGTCCACCCCATATCTTCCCACATTTTTCAGCTTCCTACGGGGAAAGATGCATTTCTTGAAGAAACACTATATCATATTTCTTACTTTTAAAAATTACGTTTAAAAATTAAAAATACGTAAAAACAAATTATAATAAAGAATAAGTGTTTCAAAACTTTTGACCGGTAGTGTGTGTGTGTGTATATATATATATATATATATATATACAGTATATTACTTTTATGCTGTCTTTATGTTGTTTTTGGACCTTCTGAGCTTCTTACTTACTAGAAAGCTCCATTCACTGTAGCTCCAATTCCTTAAAAGTTGTTCATTCTCAAGCTGCAGATTTACAGTTGAACATTTATTCTTATTACTTTCAGAGAGGCCTGATTGAATTGCATCGTAATCAGTAAACTGCCAGCACATCTATCAAAGCAGGTACAAATAAAATGTCCTGTTCTGTAAGGTCGCAGAAAAAAGAATAGCCAAATAAATGATTGTCGCAGGTATGGTCGTGGCTATTTGTTTTTCACGGATGATGAAAACGAAGGCATATTTGGGGAGACAGGAGGATGCTGGGTAGGAGAGGGTTGTAGCTTGTTCAGGTGCCCAGAAGATGAGGGCAATTTCTCATCAGAGGCTAAGACTCCGAGGCCCATTCTCTCTCCTCAATGAGAACTGAGAGAGATGAAGGGATGGAGAGGGAGCTGGTTAATGCCACTCTGCTGTGGCAAACAGCCAGGTTTTGCTCAGCAAGAGCAGTCAGAAAAACAGGAGACCTCAGGCGGCTGCTCGACATTCAACCACAGGCTTGTTATTGATTGTTCAATTAGTGATAAAATGTTCTAAACATTTTTAAACAGAGAGCATTTCAGCACTGCCACTCGCAGTTATTGCTACAGAAATGCAGTTAAGGTTGGATGACTACAGTCAAGGCTTGTAAAATGACCCAAAATAAATAAATAAATGCAAAATAAAAAAAAATAAAAAAATAAATAAAAAAATGCTGCAAACTGCTAGAGTGATTGGAAATTTCCTTTCCAGAAAACTTTGGGTAACACTTTACTTTGTGTATATACCTGTAGAATGCATTATAAAGCCATACATTCCATAATACTTTAAAATCTGTTTTACATTCTAATAAATAACATTAGTTAACTTACCTATTCATATTGAGACTTTAAAATAGGATAATAATGCAACTAAGCATGACAATCACCCAATGCCATGACGTTTTATTATGTTGTAATGCATATCTTCAAAGGTGTAACCATGAATAGGTAATTATTCTAATGTATTATCATTGTGGTTACAATTATTTATGAAAATATTTAATGCATTATAATGTATATTATAAGGCATTAAAGCTGAAGTGTTTTTTTTTTTTATGTTAAAATACTTTCTTCTCTCACAGAGTAATATGCAAAGACATCTAAAAGTAAGCTATTTTCAGGTTTCTTTATCAGGAAAGCATAAATATTGTGGCACCATCAAAACACTGCTCTACTTGTCTGAGCATCCCGACAAGCCCCTCACAGCAAAACTGGCTCAACCAATGACATGAGCTGGGGGTGGGACAAGTTTTTGGTCTGAACAATGGCAGATGTGGGAGTGTTCGGGAAACATGTTTGACAACAATCATTATTTTTGCAATTCTGTTTGATGCTAGTGGTTCTGAAATTACACACTTCAGCTTTGTAAATACCATTATTTTACAGTACATTATTTATACAAGCTTCAAGTAAAGTTTGTGTTTGCTTGCCAAGCTATATGTCCAGTATGACAATACTAAGCAAGCATCACAAAGAGCACTTGCATAGCTGGCATCTTTCTGTATTAGGATAAACAACAAATATATGATATTACAATGCCTTTACAACACTTGCACCTTGCACAGTTGCACCACTAAAAGTGAAGTCCATGCAAAGTCTCTGACAGATGAGAGACAGAGGGGCAAAAGTGATTATTTCATCTGCTCTACTGAAAACTATTTCTCCTCTCATTTGTATTCGGTACACAGAATCCATTCATGAACACAGAAATCATCCTTTCTCTTTCACAGATTGAGGAAAAACCAAATGTGAAGTGCAGTGTGGTGTAAGTGGGGACACGCCATTTAAAGAAGCCTGACACAAGTCCAAGGCACAAATAGAACTCTGCTGGAATAACTGGATGCTTCCTCCACAACAAAAATCCTCGAGAGGTCACTTCAGTACATTTTTTAGAAAAATGTGCAGCAATTTTTTCCGTCCCCGTATTAGTGCACACTTCATGCTTGTATAAATGTAAATGAGTCTGTTTGTGTACGCGCCTCTGTGTGCATCCATGCAGATGAGCAGTTTTGGGTGTGTATACATGTGAGTTGGCTTTTGTAAGTCTGTAGGTTTGTCTAGTCTGATAAAGGTGAGCTATAGAGGCCACTGTTGACAGATGTTTGAACAGGTTTCTTGTCTGAGATTCTTCTACTGTTTCAGTAAACCCCCCAGCAAAGCTGCCGTTCATTATCCAGAGACCCCCTTGCAACAAACAGGGCTCAGAGACTGTTATTAATATAGCACCTGTGAGAAATGCAAGACTTTAAAGCCCTTCTATTAGAGAAATGTATTAACTGGATTCCAAAATACACAAGAAAAGGAATTTTATTGGAAAATCCTCCTGTGTATTATACGAGATTTTTCTATGAAATATGCATTTTATAAGGTAATAATTTAAAGGTTAAGCTTATTAAAATTCCATTCTCATGAAATGCTATCCATTAACTCGTCTGTATTATATCAAAGAACATTAAAAACAAATTTACAGTAAAACAGTTTGTATTGCATTGAAATTGTTAGAATACTGTCAATTATTAATTGTCAATATGACATCAAAATTGAAGATATTCTGGCATTTCAGAATAACCAGAGCAACATTTCAGATGCTGTGCGATGATACTTAGGAAATTATGTATTCATAAGGTTTGTTAAGGAAAGATTCCCATTACTTTTTTGATGCACATCTATATACTGTAAATTCCACAGGAATATATTAAGTAAATGTGTTTCCATTGTAGTTTATGCACGTCTTATAGAATAAAAAAAAAAAAAACAATCTACTTCAAGCGTGCGTAAACATTTTTAATGTATATTTTGGATATTTTATAAATAAATAATCAATCACTGATTATTTAACAATCAATAAATAAATAATCAAGCAAAATCCTACATATCTTTTGCTGTTTTTTATTCTGTTTTACTTGGAAATATGCCACTTTGCAAAAGTAAAAAAGAAGGTTGCGAACAGGTATTCACTTTAATTTTAAAAATGTCTTAAAGTGTGTCATGAAAATTGATGGGCATGCACACATTCCTGCATACTGGGCTCCATTTATGGTTGAATTCCTTTCTCTTAAGATGCCTGGAATCACCTTAAAGTAACAAATCAAAAACATAGAGGAAGAAACTTTAGGAGGGAGCGGACACACCAGGGGAGCTCTAGAACTAAAAGAGTTGTGCTTTTCCCTGAGGGAGAAGGCCAGAACACACCCAGATGTTGGGAAAAAGGCTCTGTTATTTTATCACTCAGATTTGACAGTGACAGCAACTTTGGCTTTGATAAAAGGTCTTGTCCAAATACACACACATATACTGTACACAAATTGACTAGGAAGGAGTAATCAGAGAATTGGTAATGCAGTACTGTAACAACTGGGTCATGATATGATGATTTTGCGATTTTTATTTTTATTTTTTATTTTTATGTTTACTGTTTTGTGATTCAGATTAACTGATCAATTGCAATCTTTTGCTTGCTTATCAATTACTAATCTTGATTGGACTTTGTGCAACAAGTTCTAAACTTTCTGCTATACCTAGCGCAGAGTGTCAGTGTCAGTAAAAACAAAACAAAAACAAACAACGTGACGGAATAGTGTACCTTGTTTCCAGCTTTTTTTTTAATCATTATACAAAACCTTTGCAGTCCAGCTTTATGGAGGTATATCTGTATAGACATCCATACAAATTAAACAAGTTATAGCCTTAAAAGGATAGTTCACCCAAAAATTGCCCATACAATGTAAGTTAGTGGAGTCCAAAAACTTCCAAACTTCGATAAGGACATAAAGGTAGCATAAAATAATCCATATGACTCGAGTGACTTAATTTCATGTTTTCTGAAGCGACACAATCACTTTGGTCCTTCCTGACTATAAATCTTGATATCCGCAATCTCCTTTGCACGTTCATGAGAGAAGCATATTCAGACACTTCCACACGCTTGACGCATATACACTGTACACTAACCAGACACTGTGTTGCCAGGTTTGTGACTTTTTTTTAATGCCCAGTTAGTCTATTTTTAATAGTCAATGGTTGAGTTTTTTTGTGATACATTTTAAGTGTTATGCGGTTATCAAAAAGTGGATGATAACAAACGAAAATTAAAATGCAATGTCTGTTTTATTATGCATAATGATAACGGGATTCAGTACCTGGCAACCTTGTGCAGCATCAAAGAATCAACGTCTTGAAGCCTGCACTGTGTTCCATTCGGGCTGAATGTCAAGACTGATAGTGAATAAGGACTTAATTTTTTATCTGTTTCTCAAGACATCCGTGTGACACATGCATACTCTACTGTCAGGGGCAGTACTAGGATGTGATCATTGGGGAGCATTTAGATATTTGGTGTATGCTACTGTTTATCTTTTTGTCAGAACGTGGAGTGATCTTTGATAATTTCACTTGGGTTGGTTCCCTTAAAGGGATAGTTCAACCAAAAATAAAAATTCTCTCATCATTTACTCACCCTCATGCCATCCCAGATGTGTATGACTTTCTTTTTTAAGAAAGGCAGCATAAAAGTAATCTATAAGACTCCAGTGTTTAAATCCATATCTTCTGAAGTCATATGATAGGTGTGGGTCAGAAACAGATAATTAATTAATTCCTTTTATACTGAAAATATACACTTTTACTTTCACTTCCACATTCTGGTGTGGAAGTGACTTTCACTTTCACATTCTGGTGTGGAAGTAACTTTCACTTTCACATTCAGCCACGTACTGGTTGGGGCTGGTCAAAGGTGGAGATTGCTAGCCAAAAAAAAAAAGGACTTAAAGTGTTAGTTCACCCAAAAATAAAAATTATCTCATGATTTACTCACCCTCATGCCATCCCAGATGTGTATGACTTTCTTTCATCTGCTGAACACTAAAACTAAGCTTTTTAGAAGAATATCTCAGCCATACAATGCAAGTGAATGAGTGCCACAATTTTGAAGCTCCAAAATCCACATTAGGGCAACATAAAAGTACTCCAGACGACTCTGGTGGTTAAATCCATATCTTCTGAAGTGATATGATACATGTGGGTGAGAAACGGAGCAACATTTAAGCCCTTTTTCCTTTACTTTCTCCTTCTGTTTTTGGTGATTCACACTCTTCGTGCATATCGCTCCCTACAGGGCAGGGAGAAGAATTTATGATAAAAATTTACTTTTTCTCACCCACACCTATCATGTCTGAACACATGAATTTAACCGCTGGAGTCGTATGGATTACTTTTATGCTCCCTTTATGTGGATTTTGGAGCTTAAAAATATTGGCACCCATTCACTTGCATTTTATGGACCTTCAGAGTTGAGATTTGTCTATAAAAACCTTCATTTGTGTTCTGCAGAAGAAAGTCAGTCATACACAACTGGGATGCCAGGAGGGTGAGTAAATCATGAGAGCATTTTCATTTTTGGGTGAACTATTCCTTTAATTTTTGATCTGTTTCTCACCCACACCTACCATATCGCTTCAGAAGATATGCATTTAACCACTGGATTCGTTTGGATTACTTTTATGATGCCTTTATGTCCTTTTTGGACCTTCTTAGTTCTGGTCAACATTCACTTGCATTGTGAGGACCAACAGAGCTGAAATTTTCTTATAAAAATATTTGTTTGTGTTCTGCAGAAGAAAGAAAGTCATAAACATCTAGAATGGCATGAGGGTGAGTAAATGATGAAATAATTGTTATTTTTGGGTGAACTATTCCTATAGTCATGTTTCAGGGTTGGTCCAGGGGGCGTTAGACCCGACGGCCTTTAGACTATATAGAATATATTGTAAGCTTGACTATCTCCTTCTGAGTTTGCACTTTAGTTCTGAATATACATCTGAAATAATAACTTTCTTTTTTTTTTTTTTGAGTGTTTCTTGATCTAATGCTGCAGTATGCTTCCCCCCAAAACTATTCATATGAAAAATGTAACTAAAAAATTTGATATGGTATTGCTAGGTACACATAGCAATACTATGAAATATCATTTTCCCCACCCCCTCTAGCATTGATGCACAAATACTACTTGAAATAATACAAACAGACAAATACTGCAGAGTCATCACAATTTCTATTTTCACACTTTGGGACAAATGAGCACAGAAGCAAATTCAGCTCGCTCTTGTTTACTAGATTGCTTGTGTTGCGAACTTGTTACAACTGTGACCCTACTTTAAGGGCAATATGCAAAGATAAATAGCAGTCTAACGTATCTGTGTAAAAGCCGCTGGTCTGCAGGGGTTTTCTTTTGTTTTTTATTAGAATCATGACAGCGCACCCCAAGCATGAGCTCCGTACTCTCAGCAAAAGCAAACATGTCATGTGTACCAATACGGCTGCAGAGAGGAATCAAGTGGCATTTGAAGTGATTTCTCGATCGTGTTGAACAATGTCAAACACATTTTCTCCATTATCTTCTGCTCAGACTGCAGCGTGACAGACAATATCGAAATGCAGGGACGTTCTTCCCAATTTCCCCCTCTAATCCACCACAGATGTACTGTATAGTGTGGTGCTGTTTATCAGTATGTGTGCTCTTTTATTACTCTGTATGAGATAAAAGAAGATTGCCTGAGGTTTCTTTCAGGTAGGATGTGTGTATGGGGGGAAGGGTATATTGGCATTTGGATATATTAGGTGCTATTGAAGGAATCTATATTGTTGAGTCTTCGACTCTTATAGGAGAAGGAAGATAAGAAGCAGTCCTGAAGTTTATTGAGTATGCAACTACATTTATTATTATTTGTATTTGGCCTGTTCTAGACACTGTGTGTAACTGCTTTACTAGTATTCCAGGATTTTAATATATTGTAAAGATTTAAAGTTGTGTATATAAATATACGTTTTAATGCAGGCATTTTATTTTCATTTTTACATTAGTGTTTGTTCTGTTTTAATGTAAGGAACACCACAGGCCCCAATATTTTCCCTCTGCTTCTGCAAAAATTATTATTAAGGAACATGCTGAGTTCATTATGAAGACAATCATACATATACAGTTGTGCTCAAAAGTTTGCATACCCTTGGAGAATTGGTAATATATGTACCATTTTTAAAGAAAACATGAGTGAGCAGGCAAAACACATTTCTTTTTTTTTCTTATGGAATTCATATTCAACTGTAGGTTATAACAGAATGGCACAATCATAAAACAAAACATGACAACAAAGCAAAAAATGAAATGACCCCTGTTCAAAAGTCTGCATATACTTCTTGCATACATATGTTCTTAATACTGTGTATTGCCGCCTTTAGCATCAATGACAGCATGCAGTCTTTTGTAATAGTTGTCTATGAGGCCCCAAATTCTTGCAGGTGGTATAGCTGCCCATTCATCTTGGCAAAATGCCTCCACGTCATGCAAAGTCTTTGATCGTCTTACATGAACCGCACGTTTGAGATCTCCCCAGAGTGGCTCGATATTAAGGTCAGGAGACTGTGATGGCCACTCCAGAACCTTCACCTTTTTCTGCTGTAACCACTGGAGGGTCAACTTGGCCTTGTGCTTAGGGTCATTGTCATGCTGGAAAGTCCAAGTGCGTTCCATGCACAGCTTTCGTGCTGAAGAATGAAAATTGTCTGCCAGTATCTTCTAATAGCACGCTGCATTCATCTTGCCATCAATTTTCACAAGATTCCTCGTGCCTTTAGTGCTCACACACCCCCAAAACATCAGTGAGCCATCCCCATGCTTCACATTGGGGATGGTATTCTTTTCACTATAGGCCTTGTTGACCCCTCTCCAAACATAACGCTTATGGTTGTGACCATAAAGCTCTATTTTGGTCTTGTCACTCCAAATTACAGTGTGCCAGAAGCTGTGAGGTGTGTCAAGGTGTTGTCGGGCATATTGTAACCGGGCTTTTTTGTGGCATTGGTGCTGTAAAGGCTTCTTTATGGCAACTCGACCATGCAGCTCATTTTTGTTCAAGTATCGTCGTATTATTGCTCCTTGAAACAACCACACCATCTTTTTCCAGAGCAGCCTGTATTTCTCCTGAGGTTACCTGTGGGTTATTCTTTGTATCCCAAACAATTCTTCTGGCAGTTGTGGCTGAAATGTTTCTTGGTCTACCAGACCTTGGCTTGGTATCAAGAGATCCCTGAATTTTCCACTTCTTAATAAGTGATTGAACAGTACTGACTGGCATTTTCAAGGCTTTGGATATCTTTTTATATCCTTTTCCATCTTTATAAAGTTCCATTACCTTGTTATGCAGGTCTTTTAACAGTTCTTTTCTGCTCCCCATGGCTCAGTATCTAGCCTGCTCAGTGCATCCACGTGAGAGCTATCAAACTCATTTACTATTTATACACAGATACTAATTGCAATTTAAAAAGCCACAGGTGTGGGAAATTAACCTTTAATTGCCATTTAAACCTGTATGTGTCACCTTGTGTGTCTGTAACAAGGTCAAACATTCAAGGGTATGTAAACTTTTGATCAGGGCCATTTGGGTGATTTCTGTTATCATTATGATTTAAAAAGGAGCCAAACAACTATGTGATAATAAATGGCATCATATGATCACTATCCTTAAATAAAAGACAGTTTTTTTGCATGATCAGTCATATTTTCAAAATCAATGCCAATATTTCACAATTTCTGCCAGGGTATGCAAATTTTGAGCACAACTGTATGCTGTATGAGCAATGACATGCTATAATCATGCTCCAAATACACAATAGCAAAAGTTTCTGTAGTCTGAGCACCTGTCCTGAATGATCAGCCATAATTATTTCCCAAGTGCCCTCAAATTGCTTGTCTAGAGGAGTCATCAAACACTGGCCTTGAAATTGCCTTGCAAGAGTGTTTTCCACACAGTATGCTAAAATGCAGTGAATGTACACAGTCTTCGCATCCAACATTCAAAGACAGAGTTTGTCTGCTATACAACAGTATGTTTGTGTTTTGTCATTCATTCCAGGAAGGAAATGGTAGAAATGTTCCAGTACTTCACAGTTTCCTCTATTCATCAGCTTACAACAGTCCCTGTCATTAAACTCCAATTTTAATTGTAATAAAAGTTTGTATACTACCAGTCAAAATTCTGGACACACTTGACCGAAATGTTCCTCATTATATCAAAACCTTTTCATTTAAAGGCATATGTTACACAAAAGAAGCCAATGAGTGTCCAGCATACAACAAGAACTTCTATAACAAAAACTACTAGTTCTAACAAGAACTATTACAATGCTGTTTAAAATTCTGGTAACACTTTATAGTAAGGTTCCATTCATAAACATTAGTAAATGCATTTGGTATCATGAACAAAAACAATTTACCATATTATTATTTATTTTTTTTTACACTATTTATCTTTGTTAATGTTACTTAATAAAAATACAATTGTTCATTGTTAGTTCATGTTAGTACATTAACTAATGTTAACAAATACAATTTTTGATTTTAAAAATGCATTATTATTTGGTTAACATTAACTAAGATTAATAAATGCTGTAATAAATAAATAAATAAATTATATATATATATATATATATATATATATATATATATATATATATATATATATATATATATGAGTTAGTTCATGTTAACTAATGTTGTTAACTAATGTTAACAAATGGAACCTTATTGTAATGTGTTACCAAAGAGGATACTGAATACCTCATGAAGTTGTTTAAAGGAAAATTCCCAGAATTCGCAGAGCCCATTTCCCCCTCACCACAATTTCCTGTCATCTCTCAAAGACAACAATGAGGTAATAGCTTGAGAAACAAGATTCCAAACTCTATTCGAGTTCCTGAGACCACCACAACCTTCAAGAAATCTGAAAAACACCTCTTCAACAAACACTTAAAAAACCCAATAACCATAAATATACAATTACATTAAGCAACTGTGTTTGTCTTTCTCTCTTTTCTCTACTTTTCTGCTTGAGCTTTTGAAATTCATTGCTGTCTCCTGTATGATAAATTGCTAATGCTTTTCCTCATTTGTGAGTTGCTTTGGATAAAAGGTGTCTGCTAAATTAATAAATGTAAATGTTAATGTATTGACTATTTGAACTGATAAGTTCATTCTATTCCACAATGCTCACAGAAGGCATAATTTCATTTGTGATGGGTGGTACCAAGCGTTGAGTCATCCTGGAGTGGATTGCTCATTTATCAAAGGGCAGTGATTCAGGGGGTCAGTTTTTACAATACACAATAAACAAATGAATAAATATCTTTCTTATTTTCTTACTCAGTAAATGGCAGTAAAAATGTACAGTATAAACATTATTACAACAAGATTAATTTACTTGTATCTTGTTCACCCAAAAATGAAAATTCTCTCATTAAGTCCAAAGGCTACTGCTTTTTACTGTAAAATCAATGCAGACTATGCCATTTTCTGTTATAACACAACAAATTACTGTGAAAAATTAATAACAATATCGCACTGCATTGTGGGATAATTGTGTTTCATTTGAAGTCACCATTATTTAGTGTTCCCTTTGAATGGGAACTTTGACTTATTTAAAGTAATAATTTTCACCTAGCTGATGCAGTTGTGTTTTAAGAACATTATTCTTCGCACTGTACTGTAGGGAGAAAACTTGTTCAATTTAGATCATCTTGACTAAGTCTGATCAAGATGTATAGGCTACAGTATATGGTGCATTTGTAGGACAAAATACATAGCTGCAATTTAACAATGAGATAGTGATGCTTGTAATGCCATGCAGTGACATGATTGATCTGTTACTGCACATAAACTTTTAGCAGAGTTGGCAACCAGTTACACACAGAAATCAACACTTAGCATACAAAACTCAACAGTGGTGACACTTAACAAATATTGCAGGTTAAATAGTTTTTACTGTTGATAGGCTAATTGTGATTCTACAATCCAGTACTGATACATTACAGCAATTTCATGGCCCTGTTCACTGTGAAGTCACAGTATACATTTATCTTTTAATTGTAATAAATTGTAGAAATAATACTGTAAAATATACTGTGAAAGTCATGCAACTGGTAGCCAGGAATTTACTGTAAACTCACACTATAATTTTTTTTACAGTGCACCTTCAGATGTGTCTGACTTCTGCAGAGCACAAATTAAGATTTTTAGAAGAAAAGCTCTGCTCTGTAGGCCCATTCAATGCCAGCATAAAAGTAATCCATAAGACTTCAATGGTTAAATCCATTTCTTCTAAAGCGATTTGATAGGTGATGGTGAGAAACAGATAAATATTTAACCTTTGACCAGCCCCAGCCAGTAGGTGGTAATACACACGAAGAATGTGAATTGCCAAAAACACAAAAGAAGAATGGGAAAGTGAAAATAGAGATTAAAGTCAAAAAGAACTAAAATATTGATCTGTTTCTCACCCACACCAATAATGTTTCTTCAGAAGATATGGATTTCACCACTGGAGTCTTATGGATTTCTTGCATGCTGCCTTTATGTGATTTTTGGAGATTCATAGTTCTGGCCACCATTCACTTGCATTGTATGGAACTACAGAGCTGAGACATTCTTCTAAAAATCTTAATTTGTGTTCTACAGAAGGCATGCATATATGGGATAGCATGAGGGTGAGTAAATGATGAGAGAATTTTCATTTCTGGGTGAACTATCCCTTAAAGCTCGACCGACAGCATTTGTAGCATACAGTAATGTTGATAACCAAAAAATAAATAAATACAAATATTTTGACTTATCCCTCCTTTTCTTTAAAAAAAGCAAAAATCTGGGTTACGGTGAGGCACTTACAATTTTGGTGTTAAGTCATATCCAATTTTACAACTTCATTGCCATGACGAGGTAACACCATAAAACCTTTTGCTGGAAATCAAGACAAAAATATTGAGTAAGAAAATATTTGTATGCAGTGTGCTCCGTCACTTTATTTCAAAGACCTGTTAACATCCACACCACTTTTCCTTACTTGCTCTTATTATCTTTCCTTATCTCTCGCTGCCTGACTCAATTGCAGCTATTGAAACTCCCTCACACAAATGAATGGCACAAAACACCATTTCAATTAAGATTTTTTTCCCCTTTTTACTTCTCTTTTCTACACTGATAACTGGAGCCATTTAGTACATCCTGAATTACTGAAAGTAGGTCATCATTTTCTTTGCCAGTTTTCCCATTTAATTTCAATAAAGTATTGTGTAAGCCCTGAGAGGTGCTTGGCTCTTGGCATCTCTCTGCATTCATCCACAATTTAAAAGCAAACACTCCTATAATAAATAAATAAAATTGCCGTTCCTAAATGTTATAGACATCTAATTACAATCATCTGCTTTTCATGCCTGTGCCCATTTCTGCCAAATAAACTTTCTATGAATAGAGCAATAAAATACAGTGAGGAAAGAGATCATCTAAGGCTATGACAGTGGGTCCCATTTACTAACCGTGCACTGTGATTCATTAAAAAGTTAACACTTATGTTGTTTAAATTTAGAACCTAAAATGTATGCAAAAATCACAGACCTACTATTAGCAATTAAATACCTTACAATAAGTCTTATTCTGGTGTAACAAAAATGATGTGTGCTATAAAGTAGCTAGACCTGGGATTCTACATTCAATGCAGTTGATCATTTGTAGTCTAGGCCTATATAAAAGGTGTTAATTGTGGTTTCCTGAATTGCACGCTTGACTTAACGAATCCTAAGAGCGCGCAAGGATACGTTCGCAGAGAGTGACGAAGGCAGTACTGCTGAGGTTGTGCAAAAATCCCTTATAAGGAGACCAAGTGCGGCTGGTGCTTTTTAAAAGTGGGGAAGATATTGAGAAGCTGGGCTTCCAAATGGGACAAAATTGATTGAAAGCATTTTTCCAATGCAAATAACGCTCATGAAACTCCCATAGACTCCCAAAAACACTACTTTTGGGAGACTCGCAGAGAAGCATGACACCCGGGCGGGACCCGAAATTTCGTGTTTATAGCCTCTTCCTCAATAAACATCAATCTTCCCTCTTTTACATTATACTGGTTGAAGTATCCCCAAAGACTCACATTGAAGCATGGCTTCAATGGGGATCTATGGGCCGTGCATCATACTCATGTAGAAAAAAGAAGATCTGCAAAGAAGTGCTTTGCAAAAAAATCTTATTTTAGAAGAAATAATAAAAAATAAAACGTTTTTTTTTCTTACCCTATTGGCAAGCATTTTGCTTGTTTTAACCATTAACCATTATACAATTTTGTTAATTTTATCTGCAAACAACATTTACTATCTTATGTAATTTGCTTCTTAAGTAAATGTATCTTGTTTTAAGGATGTATACAGCTGAAGCTCTTGCGGGTGCCTAAACTAAATCTAATAAAAAACATGGTGGTGTTTCTCAGGCACGCTGTGTGTGGTCATTAACTTCATTGACGGGAGGCAGGATGACACAGTACAGGGTCCTTAGCCAGCTAACAAGTCCCCCTTACTGCTCCCAGATGGTGCTCCATTGTTTTAAGGAAGACTTATGTCCTCGTTAGACCCACAGTCCCAATGTAAATCCAGCCGACTCACACCATCTGTCCCCTTGAGAGATGCCTCATAGCAGGACAGAGTTAGCAAGGACATCTGACCATGAGACCGTTTCATTATGGCAAAGAATTCAAATTTCATGCACCTGTCACTTTGGTGTGGTCAGTGAAGTGATATACAGTGTGTTGGTTTTACTTTACTGAACACTCTGTCTCTGCACACAGTAGGAAAAAGCTGGAATGTCCAGCTTTCTCTTATATTAATTAACAAGAAATATTGTATATCCCAAGAAAACATTGTCAGGCATGTTTGCACATCTCATAGAATGTCCAAATGTCTAGCTTTGATGGCAACAAACCTGGTACTGTTGATGCTTCACTAATTTCAACTTGAAAACGTAAGTTTAATTGTGGCCTTCAAGTTTAAAGTGCAATCAAAGTGGTGCCAAAGTTACAAAAAAACAGTGTTAAAGGTATAGTTCAACCAAAATATAAATTTTATCATTGTTTATTTCCTTTTATATTGTTTCAAACCCATTAATTTGTCATTTTTGCCTAAGACCACATCCAAAATAAAAAAGAAATTTTGTTTGAAAACTCCATTTTCAGTTTCCTAACATCATCATTTTCCAATGAATGCTGTACTAGAGAGCATTTCCGAAAGACCTCATTGTCAGTTAAGGAAAATGCTTTTCCAGTGTGGATGAGAGGAGTAAACATAGCAAAATCAAAGCATTTTCAGCTAAAAACATTTTAGATTGGACATTTTTGGGTGAACTGTCTCTTTGTTGAAACTTTGAAAAGTAAGAAAACGTCTCAGTTCCGAACATAACCTTGGTTCCCTGTGAGGGAATGATACATTGCGTAATGACGCAATTGGGACTATGTCAGTGGTCTCACATGGTCTGAAGCCTATGGCAATCATGCCGATTTATTGGCTGATGGCGCTTAAGCGACACCCATAGGGAGCCACGTCACGGGCTCCATATAGGTGAAAGTTTGGTGCCAATTCATCAGATTTTCTGCAACAGGCACGAGCCTGTGCAGCAACTAGAGAGTATGGCCAGCCATGCAATGTCTCGTTTCCTCCAAGGAACCAAGGTTACGTTTGGAACCGAGACGTTCCCTTTCAAAGAAACTTCGACATTGTGTAATGACGCAATTGGGATGAATACCATCACACCATACAAACAGTAGCTGCCAAATCTCTAAGTGTGGCAAGCTTATAGCAGCGCATAAGCGAGCTAAAACATATAAATCTCATGAACTTACTCCTGTTCCAACAGAAAGAACTTGGGAAGCTTGAGTCAAACTCTCGTCCAAATCATAAAAGCTAACAAATGTATGTGGAGGACCATCCTGCTGCCATACAAATGTTTTCCAAGGACGCCACTGGCTAGTACGGTCAACATAAACCTGCAGAGCCCATACTGGGCATAGCATATGCAGCCTCTTATGCTCCACAGACTCAAATGGTGGAGGAGAAAAGGACCGCAAATTAACAATCTGCGAGCGAAAGGACATAGAGATGACTTTAGGCAAATAGCCCAAACGAGGTCTCAGAAACAACCATAGATAACACTGGCGCGAAATCCTTACACAAGGGATTGATCACGCAGAATCACCAACCCTCTTAAATTATGCCAATGCTAATAACAGGGCAGTTTTAAGAGTCAGAAATGTATCAGATACTTATGTTAAAGGCTCGAATGGAGCAGCCAAGAATGACTCTAACACCATGGATAAATCCCATAAAGGGACGTGGATGGGATGAAAAGGTCTAAGCCTGTGTGCTCCATGCATAAAATGAGAGACAAGAGAATGTCTTCCAACAGAAACTCCATTCACCAGCACATGCCCAGCCACGTAAACTTTAATCATTACAGCCCCAAAACGCTTCTGCAAAAAACCATCACTGAACCAACTGGGCAGTGAACTGGATCTTCACTCCACGCAGCACACCAAGAAATTAAAATACGGCATTTAAACGTATATAACCTTCTCATTGATGGAGCTCTAATATTTAAGATGGTATCAACCACAGCAGAGGATTTTTTTATACACAGCACTCCGGAGGACAGGGGAGGCGTATGTCGTTATCACTTTGCGACGACAAACCTGTTCCAATGGCACGCCCATCCACAGAGAGTGGATCCGTTTCCATGGTAACAGACCTGGTAGCACCCACACGTCACTCTTATGGGATGGGACGAAACACATGCTTCAGTGGTTGAAGTCATTTATGGAGTTCATACAGCACTGAAAAGGTCTCAAATGCAATATGCCCAGGAAAATGACAGCGGATGCCACGATAATTGACCCCAACATCATGTGAAATGTTCTCGCAGGGAGAACATGTCCCACTTGAACATTGCTAGACACTGGCGTAATGACAGAATCTGAGCTGGAAACAGGCGTGCCTGCATTGTTCCCGAGTCTAGCTCCATCCCTAGAAACAGAGTCTGTTGCCTCGGCAACAAGATGCTCTTATCTAGGTTGACTCGCAGCCCTAGACTGCTTAAGTAACTGAGAACGGCATCTCGATGTTGGGCAGCCAAACTCTCTGAGTGAGCTTACACCAACTAATTGTCGATATAACTTAAAATGCGGATGCCCTGAAGACTCAAGGGTTTCAGTGCTGCATCAAGGCATTTTGTGAACGTATGAGGTGCTAACGCAAGTCCGAAAAGTGCACAAAATTGGGACGCTTTGCGCCCAAAAGTGAACCTGAGAAAACGCCTGTGACTTGCCGTAATTTGAATGTGGAAATAAGCATCCTTCAAATCTATTGTCACAAACCAGTCACCCAGCTGCACTCGTGACATTATACTGAAAAAACTACATTCTTTCTCATTCGAATTACCCAATTCGGAATGCCATGTAACTGCTACCAAGCCGTCAGACGGGCAGACAGAGGAATTAATGCATGATTTTCTATTGCTGCGCAACGAGTAACCACTAGATGGTGATCTTGGTTTACTTTTGGCCGCTGCCTTGCAATCAGTGGCACAGTGGAGAGAAGCCCTTGCACCTCCATCATTGTGGCTGATTGAATGGGGTTTAACCATGTTTTGTCTTTATTGTATTTAGGCATAATGACTGTTGTCCTAAAGTGTGCTTATAGCAGGAACGTTTACAGAATTTTTTTTCTTTCCTGGTGTTTTGAATGAGAAAGAGTGTATGACCATTGGGGGAAATGCTTTTTGAAACAATGAAAATCCTCCAAACCAGCGTTTCCTGATGGAATCTGCCTGCGTGGTGCGTAACGACGGCAAACTAGGCCGTGCGCCAGAACAAGGACCATGTCTCAACGGCGAGAATGGTGCATCAAGGCTCACATGGCTCATCTCAGAGACCGCATGGTTTGATAGAGCCTCGATGAAGAACCATCGGACCTGTTTTACAGTGCGGTTGAATCCACAGATGGACTGCTCATTTCCAACGATGTCCTCATGTGTTGTCACTCAAAAGGGAGAACATAGTCCTCGCTTCCGTATGAGTTGCTAGTAGCCAACACGGTCTTAGACAAATTTGTACACTGAAGTAAAGAAAATCTGACAAAATGACGCCAAGCGATCACCTATATGGAACCCATGACGTGGCTCCCTATGGGCGCCACTTAAGCGCCATCAGCCAATAAATTGCCGTGATTGTATACAGGCTTCAGACCACATGAGACCACTGACGTAGTCCCAATTGCGTCATTATGCAATGTCGAAATTCCTTCGAAAGGGAACCGAGTAGAATTGACAGAAATTATTGTGATGAGTTAAATGGATGAAAAAAAAAAACTGTTGTTAGAAAATGTGATTTTTTTTTTTTTTTTTGGCATGTGTGTAGTCAAAAACTATTTAACTACAAGTTAAAGTGACAGTAGCTCTTTGTTCTTCCTTGCTGAAGCTATAAAAATGAATTTGTCTAGTAAATAATCACATCCTATACTGTTCAACAACACTGTGATGTTACCTATTGTATGTGCAATGAAAACAAAACATGTCCTCCAGACTCATCCAGTGAGATGGGAGTGAAATGTGCTATATTGAAAGAGTATGGCTGGAGTTGTGTGAGTGAACACTAAATCCCATCGGCTCAGGGGCAAAGATGCAAATTGTATTTTCCGCTATTGTTTTTGGAGGTAAAGCATTGGAGTCAGCAGAATTTTCTCCCAACAGAGGGGGACACAGATATAGAGAAAGAAACAAGGAAAAAGAGGAAAAGAGAGAGAGAATTATCTGTCTGGCCTTGGACTGGATTGAAGCCCCTCATAATGTATTCATAACAAAGATACCTGCAGATTCTACCAGCTAAAACCATATGCTGACCTGGCAACATTTAGATTTTCTCTACATTATTGATAACATGTAAATACTGTGTATTTTGTGCTTTCTGTGCCCTACCATGTGCCCTACCATGGCTCAGAAGAATCATGTGTCAGAAGAATCATCAATGTTTTGGGGCTAAAAGTCTGGGTTCGTGTAGCATTCCACCAATCAGAGCACACCTCTGAATCCAAGTGATCAAAGCCTACAAATTCTGAAATGTTGGTTTTAGGCTGCTGTGTGAACTTTTTAATCATATAGACATATACATTTTTAGAAATACCTTGAAAATGATGAACACACATTAGATGAAGACTCCAGTCATATCAGTAACCCAATAAAAGATGTTTAATTTTCCATTGAGCAGGTCGCCCCCTCATGGGCGGTGCCATGCTGACAGCACAACAAACTGTCATGCAATTGACCTAGTTACTACCACTATAAATAGCAATAATAATTACTATTTACTTTATATAGTGCTTTCAGACAATGCTCAAACAGGAAATTACATGTAAAAAAATAAATTAAATAAATTAAAAAATATAACAACTACAGACAACAACGGAGCCCAAGTCAGCAGTACAGTCCAGAGTGATGGTATGGATCAGCAGGAATGTCATCCACCAGACAGTCCAAACAGAATGAGTGCAAACGAAAAGACAGATTTGGAACATAAAAAGGTTTTGTGTTCCATGTCACAGTCTCCTTTGGCTTTCTTACTGGGAATCTAAAGACAACTAATATTTTTTAAGGCAAAATCTACAATCACATTTTTCATCAAACTGCACAATGATGACTTTAGGACATTACACCTTCATTTTCTGTTAAAGCAAAATTTTCTGTGAAGCTGCTTTGAAACATTGTTTGTTGTGAGAAGCGCTATACAAATAAAAATGACTTGACTTGAAGTGGCATTTAGTAAATAAACTTCCAGTATCCAGGATGACGGGTGTCAGTATAGAGTCCAAAACTACAAGTACTACTGGGACTGATGGGATGAGTGAGTGCCAGCTAAAAACTTAGTAAGTGTACCTTTGAAGGCTTAAATGTTGTTGTATGGAAAAGATATGCATAAAGATTCTTCAAAATTTCTCTTATTCTGTTCCACCGAAAACAAATAACAGCAAACAGGTTTGGAACCACATGAGTGAATAATGCAATACCAACTTCAAACTACAAACTCACACAAGATGTTTATATAACATATAAAACATAAAAAAGCATAATTTTCTTGGTCATTTTAAATTAAGGGTTCAATCAACAACAATCTCTCCAATCTCTCGCAGAAGTTGATGAATTCCCAGGTTTGGCCCAAAACTGCCCTATCCCACGAGGACAAACAGAACCAAAACTCCTAAAGCTTGCTTTCACTGTGTTTTTATCAAGTGGGCTCTTATATCACAGAGAGCAATTAGACAGCATTGATTTTCCTTGGCCTTAGTGTTTTTTTTACAAGGCAACATTCAGCTGAGATTACAATTAATGGATGAGATCTACAGTCTCTCCTTCTTCACCTTCCCACTTAACTGAAGGAAAGATAAACTAACATTAATTACCAATCTGAATCCAGGATAATTTCCAAGGCCTTTATCTTTCTCTCCTCTCGCTCTGAAACTGTCCTGTCCTCATTTCATGACACTCAGAGTTTTCAGAACAAAACCACAATTTAGCCTGTCAGTATGACTTCAGTGTTACGCAGCCACAATGCTTTAGTCTTTATTTAATATGACAGCAGACTTTTGTGTCAAGTACAGACACTGCTGTAACATCTACACAGGGGATCTGTTCTGAGTGCCAAAGCCAAAAATTCAAATGTGGGTATGATTTCTTTTGATGTTACTGTTGAATTTGCGAAAAACATATTTTCAAATGCAAAATGAATGTATCAAGTTGTGATCATGGGAAGGTCTTATAATTGTTTGAAAGTAAATCTTTTAAAAGCCTTGGATTAGTTTGACATATTGTCAATGTTGTTTCAGGCTGTGTAATTTCCGATAACATTAGATCAGTCCAGACAATTGTTTTTTTTTTTTAGCAAAATTCAGATCAAATCTTTTTAGTTCAGTTAATTTAAAATCCTCTTAGTTCAGTTCAGTTCAAATATTTTACATCCAGTTAAGTTTATGTCACAGTCCTGTCACCTAGTCAGGTTTTGTTTCTGTCTGACGGGACCGTGGCATCATCATCCCCTGTCTATCTTGTGTTTCGTGTACATGCTTTGCGTGGGCGCACGGGTCCGGTTGCTGGTTACCATCGTGCGCCCTCCGTTGATGTCAAAGTCCTGTCACATTGTCAGGTTGAATTTTTGTCTGATGTGGACTGTGGCATCATCGTTCCCTGTTTGTTTTGGTCAAGGCGTGTTTATGTTTTGCCCTCATGTGTTTCAGGTGCTGCTAGAACATGGCATCATTGTTTCCATGGGAACCCTGGTTGTTTCCACTGGAACACTGATCATGGCAACTTTCAGCTGCGAGCAGCACCTGCCCCTTGTTTGTTTCCTGCTTATTTAAATACCCTCGTGTGTCATGTCCGACGCTGGATCATTCATTGTAGTTTAATGTTGAACGTAGTCTTGCCTATGCTGAATGTTTGTGCTGTCAAGCGGCTGACCTTGCTCTCTTTGTCTAGTTGGTGCTGTCTCGTGTATCTGTTGGTTGCCTGTCTCTGCCCACGTGTCGGGAAGTGTGGTTGCCTTCAAGTTTGCTGTACGCCTGTCCGTGCCGCCCACGAATTGCCAGTGGAGGATTCCTCGTCTCTGCCCGCGTGTCGGGAATATAATTGCCCTCCTTTCTCCAGGCTTTGTTCTCCGCACCACACCACGCTTCAACGGACACTTCCTATGGATCTGCTCCTGACTTCCACAATGCATACACCTGTCTACGAACACACTCCTCCTTTGCCCACTGCGTGGCCACTACACGAACACAGGCTCGTTCTTTGCCTCCTGCTACTGCAGCCGCTGCTGGGATTCTTACTTCACCAGTACAGTTTGTTGACATTTGTTGTTAATAAATCCTTTGAACTGTTCTTCCGCTATTGGGTCTTTGTTCTCACTAACGTTCTGACAGTTTAATTGAAATCTTTTGAGTTCAGTTTTGTTTATATCACATTTTTTGAGTTCAGGTCAGTTCAACTCTTTTGGGTCCAGTCAGAGACTATTTAGTAGAGACGGGCCACTTCTATTTAAATGAAAGGGTGAAAGTGGAATGCCCAACCAAGAAGCGAGAGTGCCCAACGGTCAACAGATGTAGAAAGGAAGTCCCACCTTACAGGTAAATGATCCAATCACCTTTTAGATACAGACATCGCCTGTCAATCAACTCACTTACACGCATGTGCATTAGCTATACAAGACGGTAAAATTGCGTGTTTTAGCGTAATATTTTAGTGAAGCACAAATTATGATTCCAATATTATCAAATTTTATTGCTGAATTGAAATATGTTCTTTGATCGTAATCTTGAACAACCATTTTTGAGACTTTGGTCTTTCCCCATTCAAGTAGATAGGAGCTGCACTGTCATGACTGGAAATAGCCTCCCGAGAGCATTCCAAAGATTGCCGACATTGGACTGACTTTCTAGAAAGACTTCGGTCCAGTTCAGTTCATTTCAAATGTTCTGAGGTCAATTCTTTTGAGACCAGTTCAGATGAATTCAAATCTTTTGTGTTCAGTTCAAATACTCTGAGTTCAGTTTAGTTCAAATCCTTTTGAGAAAATCAAAGGGTTCCCTGGCAAGTTATTAGCTGCATAGGTAAGTGGATATTTCAGAAAATTATAGAAGTAAACAATTTATGTCACTTTGTTTATTCCAGGACTTTCTGGCAGATACCTTAAAGGTGCCCCGAGCTGTGCCTGCAAGGCTACTCTACCCTACAGGCTCTATTTGGTTGGGATTAGGGGTGGGGGCAAGTTAGGGCCTTACAAGCCTGCCAGGAAGAATTTGCAGCACCTTCAATGGATAACTTTCTGTTTGCATATGAGTTTCTTACCTGTTCTGAAGCTCTTAATACCTTTAAATGAATTGGTCAGCTACTGCCAATGGCATGTGTTACTGTTAGCTTGAGGAACATGCCGTTCTTCCTGTCTGGCAGCTGTGCCCCTCATCGTTTCATGCCTTTGAGGATTGGCTGATGTCTCTGAGTGGACCAGCCTTCCATCTAAACTCTTCAAACCCCAATACTGAGCAGTGCAATAATGAATGCATTAATATTCTCTTCAATATTTATGTAGCTGCTACTGTATCTCAGACCCCCAGATCAAATCTATATGGAGAAGAGCAGGCCACAGGATTCCTCTTGGGAATCAATTTTAAATCAATTTTGGTAATGAATAGCTCAACATGCTCATGTTTTTTCTCTGCTGCTCAGCAAATGGCAGGCAGAGCCTTTGGATAATGGCTCAGAAAATAATATGTAAGAGCATGCTTCCATCTCTGACTGCTCGAGGACATATATTCTACAGCAGATACTCTGAACAAACAGATCATGGTGGACATGTGCATGCAGGATACTTTGAGCTTCAGTATGGGCTTTCAAAGCTTTTAAAAGCATTATTGAAAGACTAAATAAGTATAAATCTCACAGAGTGAAGTCAACAGTTTTTAACTTCAAACATTTAATGAATGGTGTTCTTAGAAGTAGGCACCTTGGCTTTTGTGTTTGGAAACACAAATATTCAAGCCATATTGCCTTGTTCCTACTTGAACTCTTCTGTGAACCCACTTGAACCACAAAAAAGACAAAGGATAACAAACAAACCCAGTCAATATTCACTTTTATTGCATGGGGAAAAAGATGCAATGAGAGTGAATGGTGAGTGAGACTGACTAACATATTGCTTAACATGTCCTTTAATCTTCCACAGAAGATAGGAAGTCATACAGGTGTGGAACAATATAATGGTGAGTAAATTAAGACAGAATTTTTATTTTAAATAGGTATTATGGGCAAATGGAAAAAGCATATTGATAAACATCGAAATACATCGAAATTACACACTTTGCCAAACTACTTTTGTACCTTTATTCAAGTGGAAATGAAAAATGAGTACTTACACTTTTATTTGAGAAATAGTTCATCAGATTATCTGTACTTTAAGTGGACAGTTCATTGAAAAGTGAAAATTCTGTCATAGTTTTCTCACCCTCATGTCATTCTAATCCATGTAAACAACACAAGTTTTCATGTGAACGAGCATCTCTCATAGTACTCATGAACGTGCAATGGACATCAAGATTTCCACTAGAAAAGACTTAAATTCTGGATTGTTTCTCACTAAAAACTATCATATATCCACAAAATACTTGGGATATGACACATGGGTCACAGGGACTACTTTTCTGATAATTTTGGGTGCTTTTTGAAGCTTTAAAGTGAGTCACTATTAACTGAAAAAAAAAACAAACAAAAAAAAAAACATTTTAATTATTAATTACAGTTGAAGTCAGAAGTTTACTTAGGTTGAAGTCATTAAAACTAATTTTTGAACCACTCCACAGATTTCATACTAGCAAACTATATTTTTGGCAAGTCTACTTTGTGTATGACACGAGTAATTTTTCCAACAATTGTTTACAGACAGATTGTTTCACTTTTAATTGACTATATCACAACTCTAGTGGGTCAGAACTTTACATACACTAAGTTAACTGTGCCTTTAAGCAGCTTGGAAAATTCCAGAAAATTATGTCAATTGGATAATTGGATGTTAATTAGCCAATTAGCTTCAGATAGGCTAATTGGAGTCAATTGGAGGTTACCTGTGGATGTAATTTTAGGCCTACCTTCAAACTCAGGGCCTCTTTTCTTGACATCATGGGAAAATCAAAAGAAATCAGCCAAGACCTCAGAAAAACAATTGTTGACCTCCACAAGTCTGGATCATCCTTGGGAGCATTTTTCAAATGCCTGAAGGTACCACATTCATCTGTACAAACAATACTACACAAGTATAAACATCATGGGACCACGCAGCCATCATCTCACTCAGGAAGGACATGCATTCTGTCTCCTAGAGATGAGCGTAGTTTGGTGCAAAAAGTGCAAATCAATCCCAGAACAACAGCAAAGGACCTTGTGAAGATGCTGGAGGAAACAGGTAGACAAGTACATTTACGCATTTGGCAGACACTTTTATCCAAAGCGACTTACAGTGCCCTGATTACAGGGACAATCCCCCTGGAGCAACCTGGAGTTAAGTGCCTTGCTCAAGGACACAACAGTGGTGGCTGTGGGGATTGAACCAACAACATTCTGCTTATCAGTTTAGTGCTTTAGTCCACTACACCACCACCACTCCACAAGTATCTATATCCACAGTAAAATGAGTCCTATATCAACATAACCTGAAAGGCTGCTCAGCAAGGCAGAAGCCACTGCTCCAAAACCACCATAAAAAAGCCACACTACAATTTGAAAGTGTACATGGGGACAAAGATCATACTTTTTGGAGAAATGTCCTCTGGTCTGATGAAACAAAAATTGAACTGTTTGGCCATAATGACCATAGTTATGTTTGGAGGAAAAAGGGTGAGGCTTGCAAGCTGAAGAACACCATCCCAACCATGAGGCATGGGGGTGGCAGCATTATGTTGTGAGGGTGCTTTGTTGCAGGAGGGACTGGTGCACTTCACATAATAGATGGCATCATGAGGAAGGAAAAATATGTGGATATATTGAAGCAACATCTCAAGACATCAGCCAGGAATTTAAAGCTCGGTTGCAAATGGGTCTTCCAAATGGACAATGACCCGAAGCATACCTCCGAAGTTGTAGCAAAATGGCTTAAGGACAACAAAGTCAAGGTATTGGAGTGGCCATCACAAAGCCCTGACCTCAATCCGATTTGTGGGCAGAAATGAAAAAGTGTGTGCGAGCAAGGAGGACTACAAACCTGCCTCAGTTACACCAGTTCTGTCTGGAGGAATGGGTCAAAATTCCAGCAACTTATTGTGAGAAGCTTGTGGAAGGCTTATGTGATGAAGTTAAACAATTTAAAGGCAATGTTACCAAATACTAAGAGTATGTAAACTTCTTACCCACTGGGAATGTGATGAAAGAAATAAAAGCTGAAATAATTAATTCTCTCTTCTATTTTCCTGACATTTCACATTCTCAAAATAAAGTAGTGATCCTAACTGACCTAAGACAGGCAATGTTTATATGATTAAATGTCAGGATTTGTGAAAACTGATTTTAAATGTATTTGGCTAAGGTGTTTGTAAACTTCTGACTTCAACTGTATATATTATTATTAATATATAATTGTATTGAAAAGACAGAACAGGATATTCATTAAAATGTCTTCCTTTGTGTTCTGCATAGGAAAAAATGTCATACAGGTTTGGAACAACATTATTACGAGAAACGTTTGACAGAATATATATTTTTGGGTGAACTTTTCCTTTAACTCAAGTACAGTATTTGTGTACTTCATCAACCACTATTGTTAAGGCCTGAATAAAATACATACAAACTCTTTTAACAAGAGGGATGACTGTGCCATGCTCTTTCAAACATTCAGTCTTTTACAGGTATCTGCAATCTGCTCTCTTCTTTTCATTTATTATCTGTACTAAAGTTTCCTGCATTCCACTGTAAATGCCAATCAATAAGTAACCGATCCACTTTTACTTTGGGAGGCCATTTGTCAGACTGAGTTGTCTTTCACCAGCCAAAGTAATCACATTTCACCTTCTTTTCCTTTATTCTTCTCATTTGCTTTTTCCTGTGATATAAAAGACTGTGAAGTGGGCATGTTCCAGCACTAGTTCCTGTTGCACACAGAATGAATGTCAGCAATGCCTCCTGTCTTGCGTACAAAGACTAGCTCTGATTCATCCTAGACCTCCTGCAGATATCTGCTGTATCGCTCACACGGCCTCCATAGATTCGGATACAGTCAGTTTACTTGCTCGAAGGCCCAATCTAGGCTCATTATCTGAGACACTTGAGCTAAATAGAAGTTGGTAGCTTTAATGGACAGGATACTGGAAGTTTACTGCAGTAGGGGCTTATTTGTAAAGATATCATTTACAATTGCTGTCTCTTTGTATCTGCAGATCTTCTCAAAAAGACTACCAGTGTGAGTCACTATGGCATCATGTTACAGTATGATGCATAGCACCTTTCCTTCTTAATCAAACTACAGCTGTGCTGTGCTCATCATAAACATTGTGTGGGGCAGTGAAAACATGCAAAGTAAGGCCTCCAGGGCACCCTATGCTGCAAAATTGTGGGCAAAGCCTTGATCACACCTTCTGGGTTACTGTTTTGCGGGGGCGTAGGGACTATTTAAAAAATGGGGAAGACAAATTCTAGCATGGGTCATTGGAAATTAATGGGCCTATTTACACTTGGTCACAATGCATTTTTTTTAATTTTTAATTTTTTATTTTTATTGAGAAGTGATCTGGTAATGACAAGACCAAGTAAAAATGCCCTACAAGACACAATCTAGACAGATATCAATCCAGCCAAATGTAAATGCTATTTACATAAGCTTTCCTCCTCCCAAACAGAATACTGGATTTACAGTATATCCATTTTGGAAACACATTTATGTGGCCACGTGTAAATGGAACATACAAATCCTATCAGATAGCAACCCGATTGATCAAGATGATGCATTGAAGTGTAAATAGGTCCATGATTATCTCCCAAAAGGTTACACAGTCAGAGCACATTGGTAGTCAGTGAGTACCTCTAAGGCAGATTTGGGTTAAATGACTTTCTCAGGGGCAAAATGTCAAAAGCAAAAAATTTCATTAATCCTGAATCTCCATGTACAGTACATGGTGCTCTAACTACTGAGCTGGATATCCCTACAGCCTATAACTGTTAGTGCAAATGGAGAACTTTAACTGATTGCATGTTCAATATTTAAATGTATATAAACTTAAACTTGATTTTTGTTTCTCTCAGAATTTTTCTGACTATGTGCAGCAAAGCTTTTTACATAAGCTTTTAGAATGCATGCCTCAGACTGAACTGTTAAAAATACAAAACATTTTCAATAACAATGCAATGCAACTGTCTCTTCAGAGCAGTACATAGAGGAAAACATCAGCATCAGTTTGAATATTTTTTGTGTCCTTTGTCTTCTGGGATTCTGTCCTTAGTACTTATCTCTCTGTCCATGGTGCTGAAACAGCTGACTGCAGCACTTTGATGGAATGGTGTAAAACTATTCATAAAACAAATCTCTCGATCATCTCAGTCAAACTTGTTTGATAGATTTTACCTACTGTAAACAAATTTGATTTGTTAATTGACTCTGGTTATTAGCGATTAGCTATCCATCCATCTATCTATATACTGTATATAGAACAGCTGGTGAAAATGCGTGAAAGGTGTGAAATGTTTTATTTATTGAAAACTTCAGAATACCTGATCTCCTAGGGGGTTCTTCAGGTAAACTGATTTTGTCATCAGGGTTCAACTGATTAAAAGCTTGGGGAGCCCTGCCTTAAGGTAATAAAGATATTCTGTATGATTTTCACTTTTACAGTGTGAAGAGGCAAATTCATGGGTGATATCATTTTTATGATTAACCTACAGTATATTAAGATATTAGCCTGCTATATAATGCACCTGGACCCAATACAAAAAGCAAAGAACCTCATGGCCAGACAACTACTGTATTTTATGCATCTTTGTTGCACATGTTGGCTTATGTTCCAACATGCTTGAAGGCTTCATGGCTGTTTGCTCAAACATGGGCTTTGGACTTCTGTGGTTGTGCATTTTTCACCTCTGCCAAGGAATATTCATCAGAGAAATCCTCAAATTACACTTCTGAGTGAGCTCTAGTCAGTAAACTGCCAAAATGTAATGCTAATTCTACATCTATTCCCAAAGTATTGCAAATGATTTTGAAGCTTTCTGTTTAGTGGCTATTTGTGAAATCATTCTTTAACTGGTTCATAGTGCTTGCCCTAATAAAATGGCTTCCTGGCGATTTGAAATCCCCATCAAACCCAACCAGTTACTGGTAAATTGTATGCCTAATTCTTGGCAATTGTTTGGTGCCATTTGTTTCAAATGTTCAGTCGTCCAAAACAAAAGTCTTGTTGTGGTACCTACGGACCATCTGTCAGCCACGAAAACTTCTAAAAACACAAAGACAATATTTTAATTACTCCCAAGAGACTGTTTCAAAGACAAGCAGGTTTAAACCAAAACCTGGTATAGCACAGAGAGCAGGTGGTGGGGTGACTCTTACTCTTGGATAGCAGAGCAAGTGAAATTGTATTTTTATGTGCCGTTCAGGCAGCCAACCTTTTATTACAATATTTTTAGAGATGTGTCTGTGGATCTTGGTAAAACAATGCAAAATGAAAACATAGAAATGTGTTAACATTTATATATTGATATATAAGTAAATAAAATGTTATGGGCATGTTTCCCAGAAAGAATAATGTCTGAAATTTAGTCTGTAACTGTTTGTGAGGACAAATAAAATATATTTCAGGACATTACTTGCAAGTGCTAGGGAAAGAGTTTATCTAGTTCATCTTCAGTTCACCAAGTTTTCAGATTCTTACCATTAGGAGTACAGTATATGCTGCAACACTGAGATAAGTGTTATATAAAATATCCATGAATGTCATTGACCTGGATAATAAAATATCCAGCTAGGTGGGACTTAAGGTAGCACAAGAAAAAAAAAAAAAAAAAAAAAAAAGTGTTATGATAAAACAACAGATGTACTGTTCAAAATTAAGACAAAGTATTAGGGAACTTTCTGGTTGTCATACATTTTGACAATCCATTGATAATGTGATGAACTTCAACTTGAGGGGAACTGATTTTATACATCCACAAATGAACTTGGTACTAGTTGGTTAAAAGTAATTGTGAAAATGGCAAGACGTGAAATTAGTTCTGAGAAAAATCTAGCACCATTTGTTTGCAATTGCTACTTGGTTTAATATTTTGTTTTCTAGCACAATAATATTCATACATGTTTAGATGAAGTGTCCAAATATTTTCTTGGGGCCACTGTACATATGAATGTCATTGTGTTGGTTACTATATATCTTTCTAAAATGCATTTGAACTGCATTCAGAGCCATTTATGAAGGAAACAGCGTAACTGGTCTTTCATATGCCTACTCGTGAGATATCTGTAATTAGTGTGGGTTGGGTTGCCTCTCAAAGTAGCTGTTTAAAATTTAGAGACCCTGCTGACATCATTAAATGCAGCAAAGACCATCAAGAGGCTTCTGTGCAAGACTCCAGTTGAAATTCAGTAATAGTTAACACGTGTAAGAAATGTAACATTTCCCACAAGCTGTCAAAGCATCAAAAGCCCTTCTACTTTGAGCTTTAAATCTTGGTAAATTGCTGGTTAATTTGCATTCCTTTCACACACACAAACTGATTGTAATTATGCACTGCTAATATCTTTTGTTTAATTTATTTTTCCCGAATCAAATTTTTTAGGTCAATGAGCAATAATGTCAAATACACCGAACACAACACAACCTACAATCAATAAACGCACAGATTTGTCACCAGTGAATAATTTATTTTTTTTAGAGTCAAAGGCGTTGTCATTTTACGTGTTAGCGAATGGCCTAGTTGTCGCTCCCTAAATCATGCATTAATGCTCTGGTGACCTATGTCTCAGTAGAGCAGCAGTCTGCGCTGTCAAACAGATACTACGGGAAAGCTAATCCTGCCGTAAAAGTGCATAAAATGCCATAATTAATGCAGACAGAAAGGAATAACGCATGACTGTGTAATCCCAGTTTTTAATGCCTCATTAAGGATTGCTAGGATTACAAGAAAATCTGCTGCCTTCATAAGGGAATATTAAGTATGCTGCATGCATACACAATTGTTAAATATTGGAGGAAAGTACATGGCAACGCAACACATGCAACTCTGAGCAAATAAAAGCTCATGTGAATCACTCCATTATGGAACAATGAACTTCTAAACACAAATTTCACTGTTTCACATTCAATTTAGACTGCAAACTCACAACTCGGATAAAATATTATATATTTTGCCAAGTCACAGTTGATTCGGTGGTGGTGGAGCTACATGCTAAATGCAGTTATTTCTTTTCTGTTTGCATCATGGCTTCCAATTTGACAAAGCATAATTTAGTAGTGCTTAAATAGTTCAGCTAAACATTTTATCATTTACTCACCCTCATGTTGCTCCAAACCTGTATGACATTCTTTTCTCCATAAAAAGCAAACAGAGAAAATAGGCAAAATGTTAGGGACTGACAGCCTCAGTCACCATTCACTTCCGTCTTTTTTTTTTTAATTGTATTGACAGTTATTGGTGACTGATATTGTCATTCTGCTACACATACTAGTTTAAAACAACATGAGGGTGTTTTTTGTGTGAACTGTCCCTTTAATTCAGAGATTGATTAAGGTTACCAAGCTCAAATGAGTCTAGTAGTGGAGGTGGGTGGAAGGAGGTCTCTCTGAGTTTAGGGGAAATTGTTAATTTCACTTTGTGTTAAATTGTTCTTGAAGTTTGCCATTTTGCCTGTGCATGGACAAAAAAGAAATTAGATAAGAGCAAATAAATGAGTAAAAATATGGGCACTTGCAGGGGGCTGACGATATGAGAACATCAAAAGAATCACTTTCCTTTTTCTCACTCTGTTTGTCTTGTTTCTCTCATTGTTGATCTCTGTCACAAATGTGTATCCACAGGCCAAAAGAAAACAGTAGTGCTGCAATAAGCACTACTTTTACTAAAGAGACCCACAACTATTCAAAAACACTCATTCTCTCACGCTCTCTCTTCATTGTAGTTACAAAGCAGCAAGGCTTCACTTCAGAAGTTCCTGGAAGCTGCAGCTCTGTACAAAGCTCAAGGGAGAAACTTACAGCATCCAGTTAAACTGTGGGATACAATCTTGCTCTGTGTTCAGCATTATCAACAAAATGACATCTTTCTCCCTCTCTCTCAATCCTATTTGTCTAGATTCTACAAGGGAAGGAAAATCTCTCCCTCATGTTTGGTGAAGTCAGGTCATAAACGGCAGTCTGAATAAAAAATTAAAGCAATGTTAAAGCATTGATTGGATGTTCTAACAGATTTTATCAGACTTCTAGGTCCTTAAGGTCATCAAACAACATGCTGCTGTTTGTTCCCAGGTCCCGTCTAAAACTAAAGGATGAATGTGCCTTCTCAGTAGCAGCCCCTCGCTTGTGGAATAATTTTACGCCTTCATATCAAGTCTTGTCCCACTATTCATGTTTTAAATAATCTCTTAAGACTCATCTTTTCTCCATAGCCTATGGATCCGAGTAGGTGGATATGTGTTTGGCTTTTTTTTTTTTTTTTTTTTGTGTCTACATGATTGTGCTGTTTGTAATTTTCTTACTGTTGATGTTTTTAAATAATCTCTTAGATCTGTGTTGGTGGATATGTGTTTGTGTTATAATTTTGTGTGAACTTGTGTGTAATTTTCTTACTGTCTATTAATTTTATTGTACAGCACTTTGGCCAGCACTTGCTGGTTTTAAATGTGCTTTAGAAATAAATGATCGATTGATTGACTGATTGATGTATGGGGGACTTGGAAGTGATTGTACTCTAAACACCCTTGAGGCCAGGGGAGTGAGGTTTGCACATACCGCACAGCTATCACGTACCAGTTAGCTCCCATTACACTCATCCCCCTAAACCTCACTCCCATCCGGGTCACGGCACCACTGTAACTGGTCCTGCTTGACCCGCTCCGAGCGGGATTCGAACCGGTGTTAGCCGGCGTGGGAGGCGTGTGTGCTACAAGGAGGCTAAAGGCTATAGCCTCAAGCGTCAGTCGCTAGTGCGCCTCTTGAGGCCAGGGGAGTGAGGTTTACACATACTGCACAGCTATCACGTACCAGCTTGCTCCTGTTACATGTGAATGTAAAGTTTTAGAGGTAATCCAAAGGAACAAACACTTAGAACAGAGTGGAACTTCTGAAGTTGTTACCCAGTTACATTGGTAAACAGCTGCAGCTTGTACACACGGTGTTGCTCACGCTGATGACACAATCCTACCATGGTTTGAACCCTGAAAATTGGACCTGAAAAGAGACCAGTGGGGGCAGGGGAAAGAATCAAATTCGGGTTCGAACTAACTAAGGGTGTAACAATTCATCAATCTGGATTGATGCATCGATCCAATGACCAACGGTCCAATGTTATCGATACAACACGTACATATCAATATAGACGTTTTTTAAAGATGTACCTTTATTTTAATACTCTCATGTCAACCACATCTGTACGCATTTCCGTCAGGCGATGAAGCAACCATATTAAAATCATTTGACTTTGAGCGCTATGCTTTTCATGTGCAACACGGATGTGCGCGGGGTCTCTGAAGCCAAACTGTGCTCTGCTAGCCATGCGGTGAGTGCACACGTCAACCAGGCTTCCAGCATAATGCGAGCTGAAACATCTTGACAGCGCCGACATTCTGAACAGCACTAACGAGGGAAAGAGAAACACCTGCTAATCTCCAGCATTAGTTATAAGACTTTACACATCTACACCCTTACTAACATTTATCCCAGTAAACTGTAACTGAATTTTTCATTACAACTGTGGAAGTTGTAGCCAAGAAAACAACAGATAGCACAGATAGTTGGAAACAAGTCATGGGTATGTAAGTATTTTGAATTGGACTAAACTGAAAAATTAGCTGTCATCAAATGAGTTTTGATCACTTGTGTGTGACTTTATTTTTTATATTATTTATCTGTATAATTTTTTTCAACATCTGAAGTACCTTATTTTGTTGTGGATGTCCCAATGTGTATACAGAGAGGAATAAAATAATCAAATTATATTTTGGTTGCATTTGGGGGCAAAAAATAAATAAAATAAAATAATAATAATAATAATAATAATAATTGTGTAAAATAAGCACATAATATCGGAATATCGATCGCAGGCCCCTGAATCAAATTGTATCGTAACAGCATATTTACCTATACTTTTTTTTTTTTTTTTTTATAAAATAACTCAAAGTAATTATTTCCTTTTGTTCATTACTATCATGCATAACTATTTGAGTTGTCAATTTCTTAGCATTTTATTAACTATAATTTTCATGTAAAATAAATAAAATTATTGGTAAAAAATCATTTATTATGGCATGTATTATGTGAAAATCTATTATAGGGTGACCAAATGTCCTCTTTTTCCTGGACATGTCCTCTTTTTTGAGGACATCAATTAAATTAATGTATTTAATTAAATACATTTATTAATAAATAAATGTTATTAGTGTAAATGTTAATAATATTATTAGTATGAAAATAATATTGCCTCATTAAGTAGCTTTAATGTAGCAAGCTACTTTTTGATAATAAATTGTAGTGTAGCTAAATACTTTTTTAGAAGAGTAGCTTGACTGTATCTTAACTACTTTAAATTATGAGTAGCTTGTAGCTTGTCAAACTACAGTTTCAAAGTAGCTTCCCCAACACTGGCTCCCTTTATGTGGATTCTGGAGCTTCAAAATTTTGGTAACCATTCACTTGCATTGTGAGGACCTACAGAGCTGAGATATTCTTCTAAAAATCTTAATTTGTGTTCTGCAGAAGAAAGAAAGTCATACACATTTCATTTTTGGGTGAACTATCCCTTTAAGCTTGCGATGCTTTTGGGAAACAGCCCTGGAGAGTTTGGTTTTAACCCTAATCAAACACACCTGAACAAGCTAATCAAGGTCTTCAGGATTACTTGAAAATTACAGCCAGTTGTGTTTGATTAGGGTTGAAAATAAACTCTGCAGGATGGTGGCCCACCAGGGCAGAGTTGAATAGCCTTGTAATATACTATTTTATTAAATAAACCAAAAAAAATTGCAACTGAACTTTACAACCAGTTATCACCATGCATGTTTGTTACATGGAAATAAGCAGCTTTGACATTTTGAACATTATACCTGTTGTGTGGCACAGGACAATATCATATCATATGAGTCTCAACCAACATGAGGTAAATGACAATTTTTTGTTTAAAGCCAATGATCTGCAAAAGGTGTGACTGGTCTGGATTGGACTGATCAAATCTAGACATTTGAATGGTTGATTTCTGCTACAATTGTTTTTTTTTTTTTTTTAAGTTAGACAGTTTACTTGCAACAATCCTGTAACTTAATTATTAAAGACGCAAATTTTTCTTAGAAGTTGCATTCAAGATTTTTTGAATGGACATGACACTTTTGACTGTTAGACACTTTATTTGAAAGCATTTCTAAATGACTACTAACTAAACATGAATAAATCATAATTAGGCTGTGTCTCTAACATTAATTTCATGCAAAATAAAAAGTGACAGGACATGGAGAATTTACAGCCCAGATTAAAGTTGGGTTAAAATGCTGCTTCACCTTATCTGGTACTATAGAACTATAAGTAGCAAACACTTCAGGTATCACTCAGTTCTTTTTCAACCTCTCAGGTTCACAGTAAAAGCTGTTGATCATTTCCTACCAGGGGTGGAGGGCTGCATTATATGAAACTAACCTTTCTGCCCCAGAACAGTTTCAACAAACACACATCAAAAATAATAAAATCAAAATGGAATAATTCAAGCAACAATTAAATTTCAGTCACAATTTACACTCATATCATTCCACACCTGCATGAGTTTCTTTCTTATGCAGAACACTCACTTTAAAGCTTAAAAAGGATCCAAATGTATAATAACAGTAGTCTATATGATTACTATGAAGCCATATGGTTTTGGTGTGAACTATCCCTTTAAACAGGTGAAACTTGTTAAAAGTACCAAATATGCCAGTTTAGCAGTTGCATGATAAACACTGTTTATTGGACAGTTCTGGGTAAGATGCTGCCACTTTAAAACCAGATGCAGCTTTCTGCATTTCCCCCATATCGCTTTCCCCTACCAACCAACAAAAATCGCTGTCCAACATTTGATATAAATGCACTCTGGCATTTCCAAGGCTTCCGGTTGAGCGTTCACAAGAGTAAACTGTACAGGGATGAAATGAGACTTAATGATATTTGGAGTGTTTGGATCGCTCTAACCCTCCTGCCATCTGCTTCCCTTGAACGCAGGCTTGCCGAACCCATATGGCAGCGCTGGACAAATACAAGCGCTAATGCTCTATTAATGAGTTGTGCCATGCTAGCAAATACATGCTGACTGTAAACACAGACTCTGCATGCTTACAGTTGTTGTGTGTGCAAGGATATTGCACAATGTATATCTCAGCTTTTTGAGTCTGGGAAGTGTGGACATACAAACACAAGCACACAAATAAATTCTCAAGCCAACGGTTCACAAACTTGAATTACTTGGTTAAGCTGTGTCTATGTATTCTGAGACAACACACCCATAGACCGTTCAGTGACTGAGTGATGGATATTGCACAAGAAATTGCAATGGCTTTCTAAAAGAGGATAGTTTCAAACTGATTGGTTGACTTTACACAATTTCCTGTTGTCAAGCTGCAAAGTGTTTTATCTGTTTGCCTGGAAATAAAAAAAAGATTTCTAAAGAGTTTAAAAGTTTCTGCACTGCAACAATGAGAGCTTCTGAGAAAGAACTAGTCAATGAATTTGTGAAAGTCTGCCAGATTCATGGCGTTAAATCTTTTAAATAAATCCAACAGTTTAGTTTTAGACACTTAGTACCAAGTAAACAATATATACACTTGAGCTTACCTAAATATTCCACTTTGGTCTCTGATCTCCAATTTTAGATTATCCCACCCACAAACATGTTAATATTCTCAGGAGACCCCCCTCAATCAGCAGTCTTCCCACAAACCACAGGCTCAAACCACAGTTTTAACATTAAGCAACATAGCTATCTATTGATTTATGCTGTACAATGTTAAGACCCATTCCATCTAATTGCATTCAGTGCTCACAATTATGTCCATAATAAAACAATCAATGTTAAACTTCCATCACATCATCATTTTTATCTATTTTGGGTCTTTATGAGCCTTTTGCTGACCTCAATTGCATTAGCATAAACAATCACAAAAGGAATGGTCTTAATTAAAACCACAGCACAACTCTACAAAAATGTCTTCTACACTGCACAGACCTATTTGTGTATCTGAGACAGACAATCTCAGAGTTTGACATGAAGCAAACATGGCAGTAGATGATTTCTCCCCCTCAAGTTGTTCTGATGTGTCCAATCTCCAGATGACATATTGATAAGGGGATGAATAACAAGACTGAAAATCTCTAGATCCGTCCAATTTCTCTCTGACACCAGCTGCTGAGAGGGCTGTACACCACAGAGTCATTGGAAATGGAAATTAATAAGGAATAATTGGGCATGACAGATCAGAAATTTACCGTCAGACCAATTAAACCGAATTGGTTTGACACACTCTCACCTCTTGATTAGCAGAAGAGGGAACAGAATTACTGGCGTTATAGAGAAGATTTGGCACAGCTGTACTCAATGTGGCTGGGGGAGAAAGAAATATTTTGAGGGCAGTGAAAGTAACCCAGAGAGGCGTTTATTGAAGAGAAGAGAAATTACAATAGAATTGGTTAGAAGCTGAAGTGAGTTTTTGCTTTTTAGGTGCTATTGGCAGTTAGAACCTGTGTTAATATTGTTAACAAAAACTAGCAACTAAAATACCTTAAATAATAAATAATAATCCTAAAAATGTCAACTAAAACACATTTTCATAATTCCACTAATTACATTTCATTTCAGATTTAATAACACAGTATATTATTAAATGTTAAACCTACCAGCCAAGTCTTGCAATATCTTTTTCGCCATCTTGTGCGAATTATCATATAAAATAATGTTGTTTAAATTAATGCAGTTAAATATATTAATATTATATCAGTTAATGCATTGAATTTAGCTGCCCTTAAACACTACAACTAAAACTAAAATAAAATCTTAATATACTAGTAACCACTAAACTAGTAAGTTAGTAAAAAAAATAAATAAATAAATAAATAAAAAAAAAAATACATTCAAAGAGTAACAACTAACAAAAACTAAACTAAAAGACATATTTAAAATAGCATAGAAATAATATCTTAATGACAAATTCAAAATTACTATAATAATCCTGGTTAGGACGGGATGCGGCATTATTTGAGAGCTCCTGGTCAAGTGTACAGTTGTTGTTTGTGGAAGGTGTCTCATAAAGCTCTCTTACCTTTTTGGGCTTTTTTTTGGTGATGATTCTGGAATGTCCTAGCGAGAACATGATGTGAGGTTTGTTGCAAGTATAAGCAGTACAAGTCATTCTTTGGCAGTTTGTATCAGACTCGTATGTGTGTGAACTACAGAGATCTACAACAAACTTTTGCAGTGTCGTAGTCATAAAACAACTGTGACCTTACTTGGCAGCTTCACATTTCAAAGCACTGAAATTGAGAATTTTAAAAGTTTAATTTTTTTTTTTTTTAAATGAACTGAATAAAATAACTGAAAATAAATGTTTCAAAAATAAATTAGAGCAACAGTTTTTAACAAATGTGTGTTATCAAATTAATATTTTAAACATGAAATTAATTTTCAAATATGATTTGAATGTAATGTTTAGTAATACAATATTGTTTTGTGGGTGCTACAAAAGCATCAGCATGCGTAGTGTGCTGGGATGATTTGCAGTAAACACTCTCTGTTTTTGATATAATACTGGAGAAACGTCTCTGCCAGCTTCCTCCCTCTCTGTGCTTTGTTATACTGTTGCATAATTTTAACACTGGTTCCATTTAAGCTAATTGTTTTCCCATTCATTTATATGTGTGTGTGTGTGTGTGTGAGTGTGTGTGTGTATACATGTTACAGCTGTAACCATACTGCTCCAGGAACATTATCCAGAGAAAATGAAACACCTCTAGACTGCCTGAGACTGTGAAAACATAACCAAACCCCCCACTGCAAAGAGAGAGAAAGAGAGATTTTCCTCCACTGGAATAAGAAAAACACATAAGAAAGAAAACTGGTATATCTCAAAGCTAAAGGAAATAACAAAGCATCAAAACCAAAGTCAGACCACAGGCTCTGCACTTTTGAACACTGTTTGAAAGACCAAAGCAGATCTTGTCTCAGCCACAGACGGCAGTCTCTCTGACTGTCCACAGTCCGTTAAACAGTCATTTTTTTGTTTTTGTGACTAACTTTTTATTGCACACAAAAACGACGAGCTTTCTAAAACTGACAAGCTCTGTTCTGATTGGCTGGCTGCTACTGTATGCAGTTTCCGGGAATCAGGATGCACAGCTTTTTAGCGGTCCATGGGGAAATAAAGTCTTGTTTACCGAGTACCGGGCTGCTTCAATGAGCACATCTGAGGAAGAACTGATCAAAAGTTTGCGACAAATTTTTCTAAGAAATAGTCTTCCATAGATAAAGAGTTTTGTCTGGGGCAATTAAACAGTATCTTTGAGCACATCTGTATGTTCATCTTTGTTGTTAAGTTGTAAGTCTTATTAATTTTGGATGGGCAGAATGTTTTTTTTTTTTTCACTAATTTCTCTAGTGTTATACAAACATTCACAGAGATTCACGTTACATGTTTGTCAGATGTTCTCTTCGTGTCTAAGTGGGTGGTTCTGTTTCTAAACAGACCAGACTTTTGGTCAAAAGTCTGGTTACCTGAGCCTAGAGAAGCTTTAGTGTAACGGGAGCCAGCTGGTACGTGATAGCTGTGCAGTATGTGTAAAACCTCACTCCCCCTGGCCTCGAGGCACACTAGCATCAGACACTAGAGGCTGTAGCATTTAGCCTCCTCGTTTGCACACCCGCCTTCCATGCCGGCTGACGCCGGTTCGGATCCCGTTCTGAACGAGTCGAGCAGGACCAGTTACATTAGCAATAAACTTCTAGTTTATAAATAATCTGAAATATAATAGTTTGTTTAACCTCAAACATTTCAAGCTGATTATTACCAGCACTTTGTTGACACCCATTTTTTTTTAAGTGCCAGTCAGAGATAAATATCTTCGGGTATCAGTGCAATTCAAACAGGTAAGCAAATAGCGCAGGTGTATCAAATATGTATCTCTACTCTTTGAGTGTTTAATCTACAGCAAAGCCAGGTGCCAAATATTAAACTTTAACCATAGTTGGCACGGACTCTAAAAGTATTTAACAGTGATGGGATTACGGTAATTTGGTTGGATTTTCTGTATGTTAACCCTTTTTATTTTAAATTGAAAGGAAGTAGCATCCTCCTACATAAAGTATGAATGTGTTCATTATTGGGTTATACATGTGAGGGTCTGAAGTCCCAAAGTTATATATAAAAGAAAGCAATTACAGACCAGTCTGTCCACTAACAACAAAGGAGAGTGCCCTGTCACAAAATCACACTCTTTGCTTTTCACTGTGATTGGCTGAAATGAAGACTATCATGTGATTACAGATCGACCAATTTTGAATTTTGCTAAACTAAAGTGATAAAAATAAGACCAATTAATCACCTGATAGTTTTTTTTTTTTATTTTATTTATTGCAAGTTAAAAAAAAATTCTTAATCTTTTCTTACTATGATGGGCGTCGACATAGTGGCAACAAATTTCCAAAATGAATAAAATCCCAATAATCACCAGAAAAACATGAAGATTTAGTGCATAACGTGGGACTTTTAACATAAAATACTGAGGGCTCTTATATGAAAATATCTGTACTGCCATGAACACATAAGGGAAGCAAAATATGAACTCTTTACAATCATCTAAAATTGATTACAATATAAACACTATAAACTAAACATAATATATTTGAGCTAATAAATACAGTATGAGCAGCAGTAGATCATCATTCATCAAAATAAATCACTGTTCACACTAACGATCACTTGTCATGAATGTCCGGAATACCGTTAGTATACAAACATTTTTTTTTTCCCTTTTCCCTAGGGACAGAGTCAGTGAAAATCAACACAAACTCAACGACGTCAAGTGACGACATTGTTCCATAAACATTTCCTGCTTGTTAAAACAGAGACTATTTAACAGACGGGCCACTTCTATTAAAATGAATAGGAGAAATTAGAATTCCCAACGGCAGCCAACGGTCAACGGATGTAGAAAGGAAGTCCCGCCTTACAGGTAAAATAGCCAATCATCTTTTAGATACAGAAATCGCCTGTCAGTCTACTTGAGGATGTGCATGCGCATTAGCTATACAATACAATTGTTTTGTTTTTAGCGTAATCTGAGGTA
Organism: Myxocyprinus asiaticus; assembly: GCF_019703515.2. NCBI lineage: Eukaryota > Metazoa > Chordata > Actinopteri > Cypriniformes > Catostomidae > Myxocyprinus > Myxocyprinus asiaticus. The sequence goes on along the minus strand of NC_059347.1, from coordinate 50,625,945 downwards.
AAGAAACAATTTATTATACCAGTTATGATGGAACGACAACCCCCTCCCATGGATCATGGTCCCCCCCGCCTCGCTTGATGGGGCTTGTGTGATCCCAATGAAGAGCCTCATCATTGCTGCCTCTTTGCAGGACCCCCCCGAATTTTACTGCTTATTTGAATTATGTTCTTTGATCATAATCTTTACCGACCGTTTTGGAAATTTCGTTCTTTCCCCATTCAAGTAGATAGGAGCTGCACTTTCATGACACTTGTTTACATAGAAAAATAGCTGCTTCTAAAGACAGTGTTCTAAAGACAGCCGCGGCGTGAACTGACTTACCTTGAAAAAGAGACTTTATTGAAAGGATCAGGAAATACAGTTGGACCGTTCTAATTCCTTTGTTTACATTCTTGAAATAGTCTATATAAATAACCATTCAATAATTTATTTGCTTCACATGTGTCTTTTTTATGCCATCCCTTAATTGTGCATTAGTCCATAAACAGTGATGTAATGTAGACGTTACAATGCTCTGTATGAAAGTATTCACCAAATTAAGCTTTTTATATATTTCACCAGATGTTTATTATTATTATTATTATTATTATTATTATTATTATTATTATTCACAAGATGTGAAGTTGGAGAAGCGATGTATGTGCTGACTGTAATGTATGCAGATTCTTATCTTTAATATTGTATGTTTGTGGTCTCTTAGTTTGATAATCTTGTGTTTCCTGTTTCCCATGTCCTTGATTCCTGCTGTTACCTTGCCCAGGTGTTTCTAGTTTGTCATAAGTTTCTTGTGTGTTCCAGATGAAGTTGGAGGTGGGAATATCCAAGTAGATATTTCCCATTTCTGACCTCAGTGCGTTCGCACGTCACATTCACATGAACACATAACAAATGCATTAACACATGCACTTCCAAATGTTTGCTAGCTGGCTGTCTAGTAGCTATTTCATGAGCAAATTAAGTAAAAACATAGTCATTGGTTGATACACAAACAATTCCTTTTAACATCATCTTGTACATATATTGCATATACAGACATTTCCTGCAATGAAAATACTTAAAAGCTTGTTTTTATGCGTCACAAAACCCAGCTCTGGTTTATGCTCTGAGGTCGCACCATCTTGGAAATTACATCAAATGACGCTACTCTCTGAAGTCGGGGTTCAGCGATCTACACTGATTTAACAAGTCGGATGTCTGACTTCAAGCGGCATTTCAGTCATTATTCCAATCATTCAAGTAGAACGTGGGAAAATCCAGAGTTCCGAGTTGTCTGGAATGCAGCATTAAGCCTTCATGTTTTCTGTGCTCTGGTTTTGTCTATTCGTGGCTGTATCGTGAGTATGTTGGTTTTGTACTGTTTTCTTTCCTGTGTTGATGCATTTCTTTTTGGAGGTTTGGTGGGACACATTATAGCCAACAGACTTTAGTTTACAGTTGCAGGTGGTATTAGGTGTAAGGACATTCTCAGTCTATGGAGCATTTAACTGGACAAACATCTGTGTATGAAGTAGGTACACTGGGCCTCATTCATGAAACATTTGTAAATGTATGAGTAAATTCTGAGTTATTTGCGTGTAAAGTAGATCTTCCCAAAAACTTTCTGCCAGATTCACAATGCTTTGTACTCACCAGATTTGTTAGTAAAACTTGTGCATGTTAGTGAATTCCAAATGTCCATAAATGGAGCGCGTGTGCACGTTCATTCACAACTATCAGTACATCAGAACAGTAATAAAAGGTTTTCACATCGTCAAATTTTGATTTAGCAAACACTTGCATGTTTGTTCTAAAAAAGAAAGTGAGGAACATACAGGCATCACATGCTTTTGCTGTTATCAGAGGTTCTTTTGTGAATTAAACAGTCCAAGAGGTCAATAAAAATTTCAGTTCACACCAGCAGGAGAATGTCCACCAATTTGAGCGCATCACCAGCATCACTGGAGAAACTTCGAGTAAATCCAAGACTGTAACATATACTTCCCTACAACAGGAAAAATCTTCAAAGAAATTGATTAAATGCCTGATTAAGTTCTTTGACAGAAACACTGTAAGATATTACAGATTTTCAAGCTTTACGACAGCGGGCATTTTCTTTTTCCCCCTGTTGTATTGTATACGCACCTGCCGCGATGTGTTTATGGATTTAACAGCATTACCATTGAATATACGTTATCAACTAAATGAGATTTATCGCTTATACTAAATTATGAAACCTAAGTTATAGAGCTCACATCAATAATAAAACAAAATCATGTCATGTTTGTGGGCATACATTTTTTATTTTTCAAGAAAATCAAATGCAAACTACGCCTTTCCATGAACCTTTCACCCCATGTCAAGAACTTCTGCTGGAAAAATGATAAGCAGAGTTGGGAATCAAACTATAAATGCAAGCAGCATTTAAGGTTGATTTCACTCAATTATTAATACATTTTTTGATTACTTATTTTATTTCACTTCTATCAAAATGTAGTCATATACTATAGCAGTTTGTCTGAAAGAACACAACATGTTCGGATGTCATATGTACAATTAACATGTGGTCGGGATCAGGTGTAAATTTTGTCCATACAAACTACTTTCATGAATCCGTAAATGTATATCAGAATGGCTTTATGAATGATTTACACAAAAAGTATATATATTTTATATGCTAAAAGTACATTTTTGTCCACTTTTGGGAGTACACTAGCATACAGATAACTTCAAAGCTAAGGACTACAAATCTCCATTTTGATTTCATGAGGCCTTTAATGATAAAGACGTCACATGTTTGGTCTGTGAGAGAGAGACTGAATTGCAGGAAGCCTTTTATCATTTTAAACCTGCCTAATGAATGAAGATTCTAGCCTTCAATGAACAGACGTTTCATCTGATGCCATTTGAATGCCATTTCCTGGTGGCCCTGATGACTTTGGCAGGCCAGACAGATGCGTGCACGTGGGCACGTGGGTCCCCACCGGATGTGTTTATCAGATTCTCACAAAGGCCTCTGGGGCAGGCTGCCACACCGCTGACTCTGACATGTGGATGCATGCTCGCTAAGTGAGATGGATGGGATCGGCACCCACTCAAACAAAAGTCTCTCTCTCTCCTGCACACACACACACACACACACACACACACACACACACACACACACAGACACACACACACACTGATGGACACACACCTCCCAACCTGTCACACACACTTCACCATGTCATCTATCTCATGCTTATCCAGCCTTAACACACAAAAATAACAGCACTGTTACGGACTTGTGTCCTGGTCAAAGAAATCCAGATGACTTCTGTTTTTTCCCCATCTATTTCCCAGATTCGCTTTTTCATTGAAATGCATATATAGACTGGCCCTGTCATTTAACCTTTCTCTCTCTCTCTCTCTGTCCTCCTCAGAAGAAATAAAGACAGAGGGGGGAGATGCCAAATCCACTCTGATACTCGGATATCTCTTTCTCTCTCTCTCTCTCTCTCTCTCTCTCTCTCTCTCTCTCATCTCTCTCTCACACACACACACACACTCTCTCTCTCTCTCTCTCTCTCTCTCTCTCTCTCTCTCTCTGACAGAAAAACACATAGGTTTAAACGATCACAGTAAGGCACATGAAACAGATGAAACAGAGGCATCTTTCTTTAATGCATGAAAAGGTCATTTATTGAAAAATAATTTTTCTGTTCAAGGTACAGGTTGTGGTTTTCTCAGGTATTCCCTGGATGACATTTAACTGAACATCACTGCATGCTTCAAGATGGAAGTTATCTGCAAGCCTCAAATAATATGCCACATATAAATGCTAAATTTGTAACTAACTAGATTTTTACATTCCCCTAAGAAAACGTGAATGGTACTTGCCCATGCAAAACTCGCTGCCACAATGCAAGGGTGTTGTGGGCACCTGCCAGAGTATTACTTTGCAGTTTGCTAGGGTACTTCTGGTAGTAGCTGGTTGCTTAATGAGCCAAATCAAAAGAGCCCAACCCCAAGTCTCTAAGGAAGTCTGGTAACTAGATATGGTTCAGATCACTACTTTAATGCAAGTCTATCGATTTTTTTTTCCTTTTTTTTTTTTTCCTGGCTTGCTGTATTGTCCGACATGTGAAATGTTAAGTCTAATCGCTTAAAGATTAAATGTATAATTCCTGAAACACTAGCGCCACCAAATGGAATTGCAAAAATAAACATTGTTTTCAAAACAGCTTTCTAAATACGCCCCCGTCTGCCATTGGTTAAACAAAGAGATAGTCCCGCCCCCAACTCGGTTGACTAACTTGGGGCAGGTCTAAGCAGGTCGCTCAAAACAAACATATTTTCATAGTGCCACAGAGACACAGTGCTTACAGTTTTCAAGAAAATTTACCCATGAATGGCTTACTTATAGTTGCCTCTGCATATTAAGTTTGGACAGGAGAAAGTATTTTAACACAGAAAAGGTTACATATTTCAGCTTTAAAAGTAACAGCACAGCTCTCCTCAACAAGCCACATAATTTAAGTTATTATCAAGGGGATCTCATGAAAAATTATGTGAGTGTGGAGACATTTTTGCAAAATGATAATATGTGGTTCCTTACAACCACATATTTCTCCCAAACAGAAGAGGGTTTGAAGGTTAATGCTCTTTCTAGACAAAAAATAAAATAAAAAATAAAATGATCTCCCTACCCTAAACCTTGAACCTAAACCTAACTAACCAATAGTGTCATAAAAAGCAACTTTGACAAGAAAAACGCAACTGCTGAAGCAACCACATCATTTTGTGGTGCTTCTATGACATTTTTGACTCAAGTGTCGACTTGTGTGCTCTACAGGACTCATACCCTGGTCTTTTGCATCTCAAGTGCAATGTCCTCTAGGTTTCATTTCACCAGGAAACTGCTGCAATATGTACAACGAGTCACATAAAAAATTACTTTGCAAAAATGTACTGGGGGCCGGTTTGAGTAAATCCAGTTGCTGTTTTGCTGTTTGTGGGTTTAAACAAATAGCTTCACCTGGGCATTACTGTATAAAAAAAACAAAATGTAATGGGAGGTAGCTGCCTCCCATTACACTAATTTTATCTCAACTGTTTGAGAAAAGCAGTTTTTCCTCCTGCCAAGCTTTTTTCCTCACATGTTCAAGAGCTGACTGGTCTTTTATGCTGTCTGTTACATTGTGTGTAAAGTGTGTTGCTTTTGGTAAATAAATAAAAAAAGAAATAAATATAGGTAACGTGATTCTGTGAGACCAGTTTGGATATCATTCATATCTGTTTGAGTTTGGGGTTTGATTCCTAAGTATGTGCAATCATGTGCGGTAGTAAAAGTGATGCTTGCCTTGGCATTTTTCTAAGCATTTTTTATTTTTTTACATGGTTATTTTAAATGCTTATTTTGTTTATTAAAGCAAAATCTGTGTAATGTAACAATCTGCTGTGGAAAATTCATCTTTATTAATGATGTTGTTAAAACACTGTGGCCAGAAGTAATAGTCTCATACATTTTCTACTAAATTAGGAGGTTCTGGAGGGAGAAAAAGGAATTAAAAAAAGAAAGACTCATTACATAAATCATGAAATTAATGAACCATTGCTACATTCAATTGAAATGAAGACTCATAATTTTTAATCTGGGAATGGTAGAGAAATATTTGAGGAATTTCTTAACTGTGTGATAATCAGATGCAACCCCTGAGTGAGTGAAATATGCACTACAGGGAAAGATAAATCATTGTGGTATTTACATATTATATGGCAAGCTCTAATTTGGAATTTAATTACATTTCATGAATCGTGTCATTAACTTTTATATAGTGATATAATTCAGTTGCACGAAAACATATCCACTTGAAATTTTTTGATTCTCATTGGGAACAGTTATAAGCCCAGAGGATTTGCTGACAAATGGCATATGCAAGAGCCTTAGAAAAATATGAAAGACGTAAGTAATGCTTACGTATGCCCTCGACTACACAACAACTGCATATTGTGTAAAATGAAGTTGTGTGCAAAATACTCAAAATACAATAAAACTTTCTTCCCTAGCAACAACGTAACCATTTTTAATAGATTTGGCCTGCATATTATATATTGCACACCACTGTGGAATTCATTTTTATCAGTAACACTCCCAGGGTAGTTGGTCTTCATACACGTCTGTGCAGTGGTATTTCTCAAGATCCCAATTATGTAAGAACTGTCCCAATTTTAACTTGGCTATACACTGCATGTCTGCAATCAGACTGTGTTGACCAGCTAATGGCAAATTTGTTTACTTTGAGGAAATTAAAAGGTGGGCCACTTGGTTAGCTAAGAGGGCATTTAATAACATGAGAGATTGATATGGCCTCTATAAACTACCTGTGAATTTTGAGTAGATAGAAAATACAATACAGTAGCCCCCCCAAACAAACTGACAAGGTCAAAGGTATAGTGCTTTCTTCTATGTCATCTCTTGAAGTATTGTGTAAATGTACAATTTTCATTTTGGACACAACATTGGTTCAATCAAATGTATAAAGTCGATACTACCAAGGTATTCCCCCTGAACCAATTTACTAGTTTGTACTATATTAGTTTGTGGGGCAAGTTTCCAACTGCCTTACTTAGCTAAGAGATCACTAAACAGACACCAGTCCTCTACATTTACATGCAATTGCCTCAGTGTTACTAAACAAAAAGCTGTAAATTTACTGTGTATACCAAACTAAACCTCGTCTCTGCATCTAGGTTTACACTGAAGGTGAGGGAGGTTTTATCCTTCAACATGGTCCAATAAAGCCAGTGTGTCATAGCTGTAAAATAACCTACTTCCAAGGCATCAGCTATAAAAAAACAAACAAACAAAAAAAAAAAAAACAGGTAATAACTATCACATTCAGTCAAGAATCTCAATTATTTTCTGAATTAAAGTGTAAAATATTTATACAAGTCAACTAAATCACTTTTCATATTTTACCTAAAGATAAAGACACACTACATTGACAGCCCCTGAACAGCGTTTCAAATTCAAAAATTTCAAACTCAGTCATTACCATATCATTGTGTAATTTTTTTTTTTTAAATGCTATTTTAATCATGAACACATGAAAAATTTCCATAACAATATTACAGTATCAGTAAGGAAGTGTGACCTGAAAGTATGTTATCTGTTGATACACACCCCCTTTTTGAGCACAAACCATGACAATGACATACCCGAACTTAAATGTTGTCTTTCCTGAACCCTTTGGAGTATGGGCACAGTTGTGGTATCATTTGAAAGAAGACACTTGGGGCTTTATTTCACAAGTTTCAGAATTAATATAAATTTAATAAAACGTTAGAGAAGCAGAATTATATAGCAATGGAAATGTTTTTGTATCATTAAAAAAAAAACAATAATAAATGTGCCAAACCAGAAATACAATGTACTCAAAGCCACAAGTCTAAAGAAGTTATGTTTCAAATTTGCGGATGATCTAACAAAAAATGAGGTTCCTGCAAGCTTTTTTCTCTGACTAGGGACAAAACCTAAAACAGCTACTTGGAGTTTCCAAAGGGCCACTTGGTAACAAAATGATCTGAGGGCTAGAGAAAGCTATTATAGTTACTTTACATACACCACATCTACTAAACCACTTGTTTTTATTTATTTTTTATTTTAAAATGACATTTTTTTTTTTTTTTTGACAAACATTTGTTTATTTTAAAACTGTGGGTAAATATACAGCCATATAGACAACAATCAGCCTCCACAAACAATCTTTAGGCCATACAGATTATTTTGATTGCATACTGTACTGCTGTATCTTACAATGTTACTTATAATAGTTATAAGTACTTCTAATATAATAATACTACAGCAACACTGCGGGATGCAGAAGCAACTTCCGTGTTGAAAGACAGGTGCGTCACAGGATAGCTCGCTGGTTAATTGTGGAACCCCCGTTGCAGAATAGAAATAAATTCAAGCCTACCAGAGCAATATTTACATCACGCACATCGTTGGAATTGTCTTCTCATTGGCTAAACGTTCTGTCCATCAACAATTTACCACAAGGCCAATGGCTGGCGGTGTACAGAGAAAATGATAGGCTTTGCCTTACAAGACGTCACAAAATCCGAATGCACTGTTTTGCTATAATGAATAAAACTACAGCCCCATTTCTAAAAAATAGACTTTGGAGGTGGGCTCGTTTTGTTTGTGAGACTCTAATGTATAAGACCATATATGGTTTTACAACATAAATGCTGCTCAGATTGCATAATTTTGTTGGAGAACGATGATGAAGGGTAATTATTTCAGGCAAAATCTCACGTAAACAATGGAGTACAAGTATATCTATATTTCTCGGATTTATCACTTTTATGGACAAAATGTGCTATTGGATATTTTTCACTGGATGCTTGTCATGGATAATTTACCCAAGTGTGGCGGATTGGATTAATCTGGCGATTGCTTTTTCATAATAAATGTACAAAGTCCCATTTTGATTATGCATGTTTTGATTTGTCCTCCTGACACAAATAACTATATTACTGTTGCTGAAGCTTTTCAATTTTGAAACAGAGACCGGATATTGATGTTGAACCCTTAGACCTTTCAAAAGATGCATAATTTGTCAACATTAATGATATTTATGGATGACAAATTGTATCATAAATGTAAGCAGAGTGACATCAGGCCCGATGGAGGGTACAATGTGTAACAACAGGTTTTAATGGAGTCTCTAGAAAGCATAAGATTGTGGGTTAATTTTACTCGCAATCTCTTTGAAAGTAGGCCGCCTTCACTAAATGGTGGTTTCGTTTTGCCAAGTCCAAATGCTAATGTTCATGATCAACTTTCTCTTCGGCTTAACTTCGCTTAAAGGGATAGTTCACCCTAAAATGAAAATTCTCTCATCATTTACTCAACCTCATGCCATCCCAGATGTGTATGGCTTTCTTCTGCAGAACACAGATGAAGATTTTTAGAAGAATATTTCAGCTCTGTAGGTCTTCACAAAGCAAGTGAATGGTGACCAGAACTCAGAGGGTGTGACAGCCATGATTTAGGACGCACACGGTTTCTTTACTTTATATTTGGACTTATAAATAAACGAAAGGACACTACAACACTGGCTTGATTTACCATCTTTATTTGCCATTATACTAAGTCAGTGCACAGGTGTAGTTAGCTGGCTTAAAGAAAAATATGATTTAAAATCCGTTTAAAATGCATTTTGCCTAAGATGCTACTGAAAAACTTGAATTCAGTTTGACTAAAATATAACTTTAAAACAGGCACTAGATCGGTTATCATTTCTTTGATTAAAATGTTTGGTACCTGCTGTGGGTATTTCAAGATGGACTTGTCCAGCAGCAAAGAGATGTTAACAGGAAACTGAAATGTTTTATAGGAAATCTAAGGGGTGGATGGAATATACCAACTGTGGGACACTGGAAAAGTTGGGATCTAGAATAAATGTATGTTTATCTAACAGAATGCTTTTTACATTAACTAAATTTGTACTCATAGCTCTGATTTTAGTTCATATATAATGTTTGTTCCAGGACATGTGTTGTTAGTGTTTGTGTAATTTTGTGTTTTGTTATTTCCCACCTTTAAATTCGAGACAAAAATGGGCTTTACCTAATCAGTGGGCATTTTCAAACCATTGAGATTCCCTACTTTCATTGGTTAGTTTACAAATGCCCATCCCGGTTTGAAAATGCCCACAGATTTGAAAACACCCATTACTGTTCTGCAGAGACCTATACTTCTTAAATTCAGCGTGTGTCTTGTTTAGTTAGTCCTCTTTGTTAGTTTGTGGCAGCAGGGGCGTGGTCAAGCATCTCTCCGGAGAGAGAGAAAGCGGTAAGGGCGCTTACACATGAGCTAAATTATGTCTAACACCTGTCTCTAATTTCAGTGAGCACGGGGAGAGCGGCTTAAAAGAGCCACACCGCTAGCAGTCGGGGTGAGAGAGAAACAAGTGTGCAGCATGGACGAACTGTTTCCGTTACATGTTTAAGCCATTGAGTGTTTTGTGAAGAAGTTTGTTGATTTTTGAGAGTGAATGATTGAACTGAATGAAAACTCTGAAAGAGTGAATCTGTTGCACAGAATGGAATAAAACGCCTACCTGAACAAGGAAACCTTGCTTCTTGCCTCCTTCCATTGAGAAGTGTTACATAGTTAAAGTGTATAGTCCTGGTCATGCTTACTGTGAGTTGTCCTCTGAAAAGGTTAAGAGGCTTAAGCAAATGCAACTTTTTGTAACTTAGAATACTTTTGTGACATTTTTTTCTTGCATCTGGACCTGAATCGCACTTTTGCAGAATTTTGGACTTTTTCATTATAATTTTTTTCCTTCTCACCAATGGAGATATTGGGCATAATCCTTATACTTGCTTTAGCGAGTCCTAATAAAAGAGACTGTCATTGACCACCCTCATTCTGTCTCGTTTTGTGGTTATGGACATTTTTGTTGTGATTTGCTGGGTAATTCTGATAGCAGATCCATCACAAAAACAACAAAATGGTCACTTGGGGCTCATTATCACTGTTGCAATAGGACTGATGACATTTTGTAGAATTATTTGCCGATTTTTGCACCTGAGAAAACAACGTCTTCAAAGATTGATGCAATCACAGGTACAGGTAAAGTTTAGTTGTAATTTTTAGATGCTTATTATATATCTTGTTTTGTATAAATTAACTTTTTATCAGAATTGTTAGAAATTGATCGACTCAAGATGCCGCCGAGTATGGCTGCTGCGTTGCGAGCTCCGACACAACATTGTAGTTTTTTGTTTACAGTTCTTATGTTTTTTGTCTTGGATGATGTATGCACTTTTGGACATTGGTTCTACAATTACACACCGTAAACCGGACTTCAAATTCCTCAATGACGACCCACTGTTTACAAACACGCCAGCGGAGCCCTTTGTCTGGGCAGCCTGGCTGCGGAAACGCAGAAGGAAAAGGGGAAATAGAGCCGGCGTTCTCATCAGAGTAAGACGATGTGCCCAGTATTCTACTGGCAAATGTTCAGTCTCTGGACAACAAGCTCTGTGAGCTGAGAGCGCAGATCTCTTTCCAACGAGAGATGAGGGACTGCTGGATTATCTGCCTTACAGAAACTTGGATCTCTGCGGAGATTCCAGACTTAGCCATCGAACCCACGGGGTTCTCTGTGCACCGAGCGGACAGAGCGAAAGACCTCTCGGGTAAAAGCAGAGGTGGTGGTGTATGTTTTATGATCAACAAATCCTGGTGTGATCAGAGGACCGTACATTCTATCAAGTCTTTCTGCTCTCCTGATCTGGAATTTCTCATGCTTCTGTGTCGACCATTCTGACTACCGAGGGAATTCACAGCGGTCATTATCACTGCTGTGTACATCCCGCCACAAGCCGACACAGACCAGGCACTCAAGGAACTGTATGGGATTATAAGCAAGCAGGAAACCGCACACCCTGAGGCTGCGTTCATTGTGACCGGAGACTTTAACAAAGCCAATCTCAAATCAATCGCACCAAAATACCACCAACACATCAGTTTCAACTGATACCTTCCGGAATGGCTACAAATCCCTCCCCCACCCACCATTTGGCAAATCGGACCACTCTTCCGTTCTGCTTCTGCCCGCTTACAAAGAAGTTTACAGAAACTGAAACAGTAAGCACCCACCCTCAGAACCATCCATTGCTGATCGGACCAATCAGACTCTATGCTACAAGACTATTTTAATCACGCGGACTGGGAGATGTTCCGGTCCGCCTCTGATGACAACTCTGAACCCGATCCTTCCTATGGGTGAATATCCGTAAAGCTGCGGGTCCAGACGGCATTCTGGGCCACGTCAGAGCGTGCACGAACCAACTGGCTGGTGTTTTATGGACATTTTCAACCTTTCCCTCTCTTTGTCTGTAGTCCCCACATGCTTTAAAACATCCACCATTGTGCCTGTACCAAAGCAATCCAAAATCACTTGCTTAAATATATGGCATCCTGTTGCTCTGACCCCCATCATCAGCAAATGCTTTGAGACTAATCAGAGATTACATCTGCTCTGTGCTGCCTCCCTCACTGGACCCATTGCAGTTTGCTTACCGCAACAACCGCTCTACTGATGATGCCATTGCAGCTACACTACACACTGCTCTCTCCCACCTGGAAAAAAGGAACACTTATGTGAGAATGCTGTTTGTAGACTACAGCTCAGCATTCAACACCATAGTGCCCTCCAAGCTTGATGTGAAACTCCGAGCTCTGGGCTTAAACAGCTCGCTGTGCAGCTGGATCCTGGACTTCCTGTCAATCAGATGCCAGGTGGTTAGAATGGGCAGTAACATCTCATCACTGACCCTCAACTCTGGAGCCCCACAGGGCTGTGTTCTCAGCCACTGCTGTATTCCCTGTACACACACGACTGTATGGCAACACACAGCTCCAATGCATCATGAAGTTTGCTGATGATATGACGGTGGTAGGTCTGATCACTGACAATGAAGAAACAGCCTACAGAGAGGAGGTGCACACTCTGCCACGCTGGTGTCAGGAGCACAACCTCTCCCTCAATGTCAGCAAGACAAAGGAGCTTGTGGTGGACTTCAGGAGAAGATAAAGAGAACACAGCCCCATCACCATCAATGGAGCACCAGTGGAGAGAGTCAGCAGCTTCAAGTTCCTGGGTGTCCACATCACTGAGGAACTCACATGGTCTGTCCACACTGAGGCCATTGTGAAGAAGGCTCATCAGCGCCTCTTCTTCCTGAGACGGCTGAGGAAGTTTGGAATGAACTGCCACATCCTCACATGGTTCTAAACCAGCACTGTAGAGAGCATCCTGACTGGCTGCATCTCCGCCTGGTACGGCAATAGCACCACTCACAACCGCAAAGCCCTGCAAAGCCCTGCAAAGTGTGGTGCAAACTGCCAGACACATCATCGGAGGTGAGCTTCCCTCCCTCCAGGACATATATACCAGGCGGTGTGTGAAAAAAGCTCAGAGGATCATCAGAGACTCCAGCCACCCGAGCCATGGGCTGCTCTCAATGCTACCATCAGGCAGGCGGTATCGCAGCATCAGGACCCGCACCAGCCGAATTCATGACAGCTTCTTCCCCCAAGCAATCAGACTTTTGAACTCTTGATCTCTCATGATCAATATACATCAGCACTGCACTTTATTAATCTTATTGTCTCACACTGGACTGTCATAAATTATATTCTCTCTTAACAACACACTGGCAACTGACTATCAACCGACAGCCTGAATGTCAGTACAGTACAATACAACCTACTGTACATTTTGTATATACTATATATACTATTTTTTTTATTGTATAATGTGTATTCTTTATTGTTCGTATTGTATACTGTACATTGTATTTTATTATTTGTATATTGTGTTGTGTGTAATTATGTGTATATTAGATTGTAAATTGTGTTTTTTAAATCTAAAGTTTATTGTAAATTGGTATATGTCTCATCACTGTCATGACTGCTATGTTGCTCGGAACTGCACCCAAGAATTTCACACACTATTGCACTTGTGTATATGATTGTGTGACAATAAAAGTGATTTGATTTGATTTGATTTGAAAGGATTAATCAAGTTTTACACAAACAAAAATTGTAACATTTCATTTTAATACATATTGCAATATATAATACATACTGACTGTGTCAGTTTAAGGAAGCTGTAAGTATTATGCAGTTAAATCTCAATAGAACTCTTCTAAACTGCTTATTTAACCTAACTTCACTTACAGCTGTAAACAGCTTTCTGGCATATCGTTCACTAGATTTGTGTGGGGTGGGGTTGATGAAGCACGATCTGCTGTGATGTCACAATAGAGTTGCATTGCATTGTGGGATGTAGAGCTGCTTGAATCGCACATCTGAATAGGCTCGCTCTCTCTGTCAAAATCAAGCAGTTGAGGGTCTGTCAGCAGAAATTTCCCTCACTTACTTAACGAAGTGGAATAGACTTAGGGAAGAGGGGAAGAGGTTAAGTGCTTAGGGAAGTTTGCGAGAGGATGTTAAAAAGTGAAGCCCTGGTTGGGGCTGATCAAAGGTGGAGATTGATATTAAAAAGGACTTAATTAATCTGTTTCTCACCCTCACCTATCATATCACTTCTTAAGACATGGATTTAACCACTGGAGTCATATGGATTACTTTTATGTTGCCTTATGCCCTTTTTGGACCATCTGAATTCTGGTCACCATTCAATTGTATTGTATGGACCTACAGAGCTGAAATATTCTTCTAAAAATCTTTGTTTGTGTTCTGTTAAAGAAAGTCATACTCATCTGGGATGGCATGAGTGAATCATGAGATAATTTTCATTTTGGGTGAGCTATCCCTTTAACCCATACTTGCTTTCTTTTCTTTGCTAGCAAACTGCTCCTTTTTAACAGAGGACTTGACATCTGTTCTTGTTATTCTCTTGCACCACTTCTCACAATGGCCCATCGCTATGGTTGTTTTATTGTCTGACCAAACCTCATACACTCCATTAACTCGTCATCTCTCACAAAAACAAAAAACTCCTTCAGCCAAGATGGATTAAATGTGTGTTGTGCTGCCATTTAGCTAGCTACATCAACTAACTGGAAAAAATGTCTCATTTGACTGGAGCTTGACCTCTGATCCATAGGAAAACATTAAATCTGACTTGTAAAGTCATAAAATCTTTGTCTGGTATTATAATTTGAAATTCACATACTTTTTACCTATCCACAGATAAACAAGCTTTCCACAGAGACATGTGAGACTTGCCACAGATACGTTTGTCCATGTATGGACACATTGATGGGGATATAGGCCAACTCTAATCTATGCCGCCAACAGCACTGCTATGGCCTGTTTAATTACTCACTGAGACAGACTCTCTCCAACATGTAAAACTGAGCCAAAGAGTCTTCATCAATAAATTCATGTTGTATTTACCTAATGAATCCAAGCAGCGCTTTGAATTTGTACCAGCAGCATTGGAGCCCTTTTGAGCTGTTTCGTTGTGACAGTTGAAAGGAAAAGAGCTTTCAAAAGGCTTCTGGATCCAGAAATCAGCATTTAGCAGTGCAGAGTGACACTAACTCCCAGCAGATGTCTCTAATTATTTACTGCTCTGAGCAGCGGAGATTCATAATTGATCAAAAGTTCCGGCTGTATGTCCAAACCTTTTGTCAAAGAAACAAAACACACAAACTCACATCATGACCGTCAGATCTTACATTCCATAGGATACAATAATATCAAATGAGATCTCTTTAATATCTCAATTGCTTCTCCTAAACAATGAGATAAAAATGGAGAGCAAATGGAGACTTCTGCTTAAAGGGTAAATTAAATTATTCTTGATCTTTTGATATAGAGGTCATTGTACCATAACAACATACTGTATGTTTCAGAACACAAAACTTCCTCCCTAATGCAAAACAAAGCATTTATTGTGCCCATATGGACCATTTTTTATTATTTTTCTATAAACATGCACATCTTTGACCATTGTCATGCATCTCCTGCAGCTTTTAAAAGATGCTGTGTTAAGTTATAACTTTAAGTTAACAGCTTTTAAGCTTTTAACAAGTTAAAATTCTAAAAACGTGTTTCGTTCTGCTCCATTCCATTGCTGCCATTGGCAGCGAGGACTATGTCCCGTCCTGTGTGTAAACAGACACTGAAGATGTGAGATGTCACGGCTGTGAGAACAGCGTCTCGTCCTATGTAAACAGACACTGAAGATGTGAGATGTCACGGCTGTGAGAACAGCGTCTCGTATTGTGTAGACAGACACGGAAGATGTGAGATGTCATGGCTGTGAAGACCAGCGTCTTTGCTTTGGCCTCTGTTGAAGCATCCCAACATAAGGAAAGAGCAGCTAAACAAGCAGTTAAACAGTTCCTGATCTTGTCAGTGCAGTTTTATGTGTGTTCAGCACATAAAACTGTATGTTTTATGTTATACTGTATGTATTTGGCTCATTCCAGCAGGTACTATTTGAATTGTATTTTTGGCTTATATCAGCGTAGATGCCTTGTGAACCCATCACAGTATGATTCAAGCTTTGCAAAACAAAGGTTACTGAAAGATGGGGCAGTTAAAAACACTTTTGGACCCGACATTTTTGTAGCCTTCCCCAGATCTGTGCCTCGACACAATCCTGTCTCTGAGCTCTGCAGGCAGTTCCTTTGACCTCATGGCTTGGTTTTTGCTCTGATATGCATTTTCAGCTGTGAGACCATATATAGACAGGCGTGTGCCTTTCCAAATTATGACCAATCAATGTAATTTGCCAAAGGTGGACTCCAGTCAAAGTGTAGAAACATCTCAAACATGATCCAGAGAAATGAGATGCACCTGAGCTAAATTTCAAGTGTCATGTCAAAGGGTCTTAATACTTATGTTAATGTAATATTTCAAAAGTTTTTTATTTTTAATACATTTGCAAAGTTATCAAAAATATGGGTTTTGCTTTGTCATTATGGGGTATTAAAATGAATTTAAAAGCATTTTTAGCATAAAGGCTGCAACATAAACAAATGTGAAAAAATTAAGGGGTCTGAATACTTTCTGAATGCACTGTATATATATAAATTCTATTGAGAAAAAGACCCCAGTATCTCACATGTGTCTCAAATTATCTGACTCATGCCATCCACATTAAAGGGATAGACCACCAAAAAATGAAAATTTGGTCATCATTTACTAATGTTGGCTTTATTTCTTCTGTGGAACACAAACAGGGATGTTAGGCATAATGACAATCTCAGTCACCATTCATGTTCATTGTACGGAGAGAAACAAATGCATTGAAAGTGAATGGTGGCTGAGGCTGTCAGTCCATAACATTCTGCCTTACATCTCTTTCTATGTTCTACAACTATTGCTTTAAAGGGGTCATGAAATGCTCCTTTTTTATAGTTTTATTATGTTCCCCGAGGTCCACTGATAATGTTAGTCAAGTTTTTATTTTTTCACCAAAACAGTCATAATTTAGTAATATATAATTTTTTTTTCCCCACCGTCTTTCTGTCTGTTTGCCTGAATGCTCGGTTTTGGCCTCAGCTCCTCTTTTAAACATCAACATAAACACCCACTGTTCTGATTGGCTAACATCATGCAACGCCTCAAATACAGCCATATTTTTAAATTCAATCGGCAGAGAATGAACAACCCCCAAAATATTATAAAACTACATTTCAGGGTTTACACATAACACACATCCAACACATTGCATCTGAATATATTAAACTGTTCATCTCAAGTACAACTGTTAACACTCACATCCTGTTTACACCGGACATGAGGAGCGTCGCATTAAATCAATAGAACCCATTATATGAAATAATACTGTCTACCATGGAAGTTTCAGTTGCAGTGCATCACGGCAAAAGTAAACAGATCTCCCTTTCCATTTTGCGCTGGCGCTATTACTGCTAACAGCACAAATAAATGGTTTAGAAAGTTTGTGTCAATGTGCCCAGTGTAAACAGCCTCAAGCCGTTGCTTGAGCACCAATGTAGACAAGGTGTCAGCACCATAAACTATCAAATGGTCATGACATTTGAAATATTCATGAATGGAACTGTTTACTTACATTTTTGATCAGTTCCAATAGTGTTTTTAACTGCCCCATCCTTCAATGACAATTTCTTGGCAAAGCTTTAATCATTTTATGACTGGTTCACAAGCAACCCATGCTGATATCAGTCAACAAAACATGCAATCCACACTGAAATACACTGATAACACAACCACATTACGCACATACATAGTCCAAAGCACTCTGAAGACACACACATCCAGTTTCCACTATCATCCTGCACTGAGGTGCACATTACCAGAAATGCATCAAAATGGTCAATGACGTCAATCTAGTGCATGTTTACATACACCAACAATTACAAATAGCACAGATGGGCAAAAGAACAGATTTGAGCAGTTTATGAACAAAACAAGAGGCAGAGCTCTTGCTCTCTCTTCACGAACTGACACCCCACCCCCTGATGTTTTTGCTGTGGATGCATGAATTAATGAGTACCCTTCGTGACATCACTTATATACGGATGTAGATGCGGCGGCGTTATGGCAGCTTGGTTTCAATAAATGCTTTTATTGCACTGGGGATTACGTTTTGAGTTCTGAAATTTACAGTATGTTTTATAGTAGAAAGACCTCTTATATGGCAATATATCAAGGAACATTTGATTCCTCATGACATGACCCCTTTAATGTTTTTGGCTCTACACTTTCTGTATGTCAACAATGGTCTCATTTGTATGTATTTATATTTTTGCTAAAGTATTTTAGGAGAAACATCAGAGATTAAGTTAATCCTCAAATGAAACATAATCAAGAAGTACTGAGGTGTGAAAGAGCAACCCATGAGCAATTCCTTTGGAATCTAACATAGCATTTGGTTTAAAAATGCCATCCACTCTAACGTAGTCTCACGCACAAAACCACATATAAAACAGTTATAGCACTCCAAATGCATTTAAATTGCCAGAGCAAGAGGTTAACGGTAAAGCAATGCAATACAGTCTCCCGGCTTCCAGCTCCACCACACACACACACTCATTCTGAAATTATAGGTATTTTCTAAACTCTTACTGATTAATGAGGACATTGTCAAGGTCAGTCTGGATCTGGCAGCAGGAGAGTGCGGTGAGAGCCCAGACACTGAGCTGTCAGCTTAGTGCCGTCATCGTGCATGTGATAGCATCATTAGCTTGATCACCTGCTGCTCAGATGCAGGAAGATATCAGCAACAGGTTGTTTCCATATACAGCAGGGCTTTAAACTGACACAGACTGAACCAAAGCAGAGTCGTCATTTGTTAAGGTTTGCCTGTGGAGAATAAAGGCCCAGAATGCTCTGCCCAAAGATGGCACAGCAAATAAATTAATTTTAAGATAAAGTGGAGATATGTTATCAGGGCAAAAAGTCTTGGCTTCAAGAGACAAAGAATTAGAGCAGAGGCTTTGACATTTGATTGCAGTTTAAAGTGGTTAATATGAGGGCCTCTTTTCTCCATTGCTATGAACTACGAACATACACAGTAGCACAAAGTGTAAAGTCCCTTATTGTTGATCCAGAAGGAAGTATAGCCCTGATGTGTACCACACCACACAGACACAGTGTGCTTGTATTGGGACATACTACTATGTTAGATCTGGGTCATAAAGGATTGGCAAGTGTTTGCATCTAGCTTAATCCATTACCTTAAATGTTCTTAAAAGGTAAAGAGTGTAATTTCATCATCAAAACCGTAACTGCAAAAAATATAACAGTTTCAAACACTTCCCCTGTCTTCCATTGGGATGATAGGCACAACTTATTCTGAGAATGATTTACAAAAAAGGGCAGATCCAGGTGTTGCAGAAGGTGGAGCCTGAAACGAAAAGAGTTCACTGCGAGGTTCAGCCCTTGAAGAAGTTTAAGCCACACTTAAATATCCCAAGAGAGGCAGTTAATTTTTCCATCAAACCACAGTGACATTACACTTACAGGCACACACTTAAAATACAAAAATCACTCATTATTTATCAATTCTGTTCACATATACAGTGGCACAAGAGTGCCCTATAGCTTGTAATAGCAATGTAAACATAGCTCCTGAATCTGCTGTCAACGTGTATTGGCCATATTAACCAAATCTATTCCTATACTCTGTAAAATAAATGACCATTTTGTCAATCTATAGCAGACATCATTACATATATCAATTTCTGATTAATTAGCTGTGCCAGGTCCATCAATACTATTCCTTTGCTTCATAGAGTGTGAAGACAACTAGCCTGACAGTAAAGTGTGCTAGTTAGGAGGAAGGAAGTTTCTGCCTTAAATGGCTTGCCTAAAGTGTCCACCTTGAAAAAAAACACAGAATGTAATGCTCTATGTATATCTGTTACTGACAAGAGTTTAGGCACTGCTCTCTGTAAGGTCAGGGTCAAAAGGGTCAGATAGGGCTCTGCTCCTATTTCAGAAGCTTCCAAATTACAACCTACACATCCCTGCAGCAGGGTGCTTTGCATCTTACCTTGTTTGTACATTTACTAAGAAGAAAGTTGCAAAGGCATGCATAAACCTGTTTATATAAAGCACCTATTCACACGTAAGCATCAGACGGATGGAAACAACGGACAACAGATGGATGGAAACAACAGACAACAGACGAAGACACAGATAAACATCTCTGTGTATCACCAAGAAGAACTATATGCAATCTGATGAACTCTAATAAAAGCTGATGAAGTCCAACTTCCATCTCCCGCTCTTCTTTTCGAACACCTCAACCCTGGCTACTAAAAACTGAAGAATCTGACAACCTGGAAGCAAAGTTATATTTACAAGGTACAAGGCAGATACAATATGTGCTTTCAAGGAAGAACTACATAATCACTGATCAAAGTTTGCCAGTTTAGTGCCATGAAATCTTTGAAAGATATTCAGAGTTTTGTTTAATGCACAAGTAAACTACAGTAGATATCCATGAGCAGAATTGTTTTCTGCTTTGTTTTTGTGTTAAATCTGTAAAATAATCTGTACTACCAATTAGGGCTGTGGGATATGGCTGAAAATACTATCACAATATTTTTTTCGTATAGTTCAATATTGATATTTATCATTATCAATGATAAATATTTATCATTTATCATATATTGATATACATTTCATATCATTAATGGGGGACAAAATGCATTGCACATTTTTGTTAGACCTCAAGAATGAATGTAAATATGACTTCCACAGGATAAGATATCTTTTGAATTTAAGTATATTTTGAAAAGAAGTATACTCAGTTTAGCATTTAACCCTACATAAGGTTTTTCACCAATTTCATTTTCTTCAGCGGACGTTTGACTCCACTGAGACTTTCTTGTGACACTTCACACTCCAGCTCAGTAGGTGGTGGTTTAATTTTTAACTCAGTAGTATATAAACAAACAGCAATGATGTTGATGTTGTGTTCAGTCAATAGCTTTATTGCATTGTCAGTGCTGTCTTGTTCGATACACAACAGCATATTAATATTAGCTGGATAGAAAACTAGCAGCTACCTAGCCTCATTACTGGTTAACATGACAACAGGGCAAGAGTATGTAATAATACTAATTCTTCCTAACTGGCTGATTTCATGAATGTGATTCCGTTAGCTAGTTGTGTGCATAACTTTGCCAAACTGCTTACGTTCTTAGCGACACATACCTGATCCAATCGTGTAGATGTAGAACATAGGCTAAATATCGAAAATAATTCAAAAGTTTATCATCAAAATAATTTTTTGTTTTTTGCAATAAACATCTATATCGTTTTATCACCCAGCCGTACTATTAAGAGAAATTCTGAATACAAAGTCTACACATGTTTCTGCCAATTTCTCTAGGGGGGAATTCACAAAGAATGAGCATGCACTTTCTGCACTTTTAGAAACTTGTAGAATGCACATGCACTTTCTGCACTTGTTAAGTGCCTGATTCACTAAAGGATTTATGCAGATCAGGCACCGGCCCAAATGTTTTTGTGATGAATGGAATTTGATCTTGCAAACTGGTTCTGAGCGCTATATAACAGAGATTATCATGATTCAGAGACAACGGCATCACTCCACTACAGTGACATCACACCTGAATCATCTCTTTAACATGCCGAAAGTGTGCTTGACTACAACACATCTGGATATATGCCAGGTCATAACGATTTTTTTTTTCATCAATTGACCATAGACCTTATTCACATTAGTGCCATCTTGGAGTTTTGATGGGAATAAAAATGAGGCTGTGAGATATAGACTTACCATCTCTTCAATGACATGCACTGAATAAAGCTATCAAAAAGCTCAGATCTCATCTAATAATATGCAACAACTCATGTTGTCTTGAGTTTTTATTTTATTTTATTTTTTATGTTTCATCTGCGGAATGATCCAAAAACACTAAACAATTGCACAACTCATTGAAGAGACTGTTTGTCTATCTCTCACAGCCTCGTTGTCATTCCCATTAAAAATCAAAGATGGCGCTGCTGTGAATAATGTCAATTTTTTGTTTAATTACTTCTGCCATGCTAAATAGAAAATGTACACAATATAATTCAGTTTTCCTCAGGCAGTAATAGCACAATGTTTATAGGGCAGGCCAAATAGCAAATTTTGTGAATTAAAAGAAATTAAATGCTCAAGATAAATACATTAAATACTCTAATCAGGGCTGATTACACGATTTAAGATAGATTGCTTAGATTGATTGATAGGTTTTTGTGCTGAAATCGCAAAAGTATCACAACTGTTAGGGAATTTGCCCTTAGGGTTTTCTTTTCCACCAGTCTTGGATCAGCACTGCTGTGCAATTTTTTAATTAGTTCTTATTTCAAATTTTGCCTGTTCTAGACTGAGAGGAAAGTGGACTTCATTGCAAAAGTATGATGTTAACACTGGGACAGAGACAGTGGCTTAGATCTGGACTGTGAAGGGACTAAAAATAAAACACTACAATGTTACTGAGTGCCCATACCATTAATGAGCCCATTAGCAAGACTTATGGAGTCTCTGTAGTAGCAAACTTTGGATAAAATGAGTCTGCTAAATGACTAAAGTGAATTCTGCACATTTCTATAGTCAAAACTCCAATTTATTTTGACTATTACAATTAAAACCACAGATAAGTGAGGTATAACATTCAATTTAATATTGTCAGTATATGAGATTTACTTACTGCATGTAAACTAGCAGAATGGCACTCATAAAGCGGCATTAATAATGTGAACAAAAGAACGTTCAAAAATGCTTCTGTTACGTTTCATCTGCTGGAAGCGTTGAGCAGGTGCGCATGAACCCTCAAGCCCTCGGCAATTTCTCAACCAAATCAAATTTAGCACTGTTTTTTCCACTTTTTGCCCTCTTTCACAAGCATGAAAGAGTACCTGAGCTTGCAAGTTGCTTCTGGAGAGGCCAGGATGTTAATTAAGTCTCTATCGGAAACTTATGTTAATTTTAATAGTTTTAGGAATGTGGCTGACGTGGAGGCGGTGGCAGGTGTAATTTCACGGATTAGGCGCGGTGTGAAGGCTGCCTCTCCAACCCTATGGCGCTCCCCACTTTGCTTTGAAGATAACTTTACCCATTATCACAACAATGGCACACGGGATGCAACCTAATTCATGCAGAGCCAATGAACATGAGGGTACAACTACTTACTCTTCTGCCAAATTCAGAGACAGGCAGAGAGAGGAGTGAATGATTTTTTTTACCCCGACCTCTGAAGCGCAGACATATCTCTATGTACTCTCGCTTCCTAGGTGGTGCAGACCATCCACACATGCATCTCTAGGATATGCTTTATGTTTATAGGTTTGCCTGCCTTCCTCCCACTCATCTCTTGCTCTCTCTCTCTCTCCCTCTTTCATATACGGTGATGACAGGCCTTTCAGACTGTAGGAAATGGTTTGGCTTTGAAGTGGAATTGGAGCCTGTGGAACTGTCTAGAGTCTTGATTAATATGAGGAGAGGCTAAGAGAGAGAGAGAGAGAGAGAGAGAGAGAGAGAGAGAGAGAGAGAGATTGGGAGAGAAGATGACCCTCTACATTGGTTGTCCTATTTTGTGAGTGAATAAAATTGGGGGGAGCTCATGGACTGACACGCAGAGATCACGCACAGAGAAATATTGTCCACTTATGTTTAGTTTTCAGTTGTTTGCACTCTGACTATTAGTTTTAGCTCCAGTGTTTCAGTGTTTTCTAGCTTCAGTTTAGATTTTCGATACATTTTTCCATTCATTTTTTATTTTTATTTTTTTTATTTTGCACTTCAAGTGGTACCAAACGGAACAGGGAAAATAATGACATCTCCTAAACACTCCCCTCATCTGCCATTTGTCAAACAAACAGATAGTCCCGCCCCAAACTCTCAACACTGGTTGAGCCAACATTGCTGAGACAGACTGGTCAGGATGGTCAAACAAACAGAGCAATGTTTTGACGTTGCCACAGAGTTTACACTTTTCAGTTAAATCAACCCACGAATGGCTTGCCTATAAAGCTGTTTATTAAGCCGAGATAGGAGAAAGTATTTTAACATAAAATTATACATAAAATTAAACTACCTTTACAGTATATTCTTTTCTCTGCTAAGTCTATAACAAGGTTATCCGAGTTACCGTAGACTTTGTCAGTTTGAACCAGTTTGGCCATTCTCTGTTGACCTCTCTCATCTAGAATTTACTCTAAATGGTGGCTAAAACAAAAAACATCCAGTGAGTGGCAGTTCAATGCCTTGTTGAAGAGAGAGTTCAACAGAGAATGGTCAGACTGGTTCAAACTGAAAGTCTACGTTAACTCAAAATCATTCTGTACAATTGTGGTGAGAAGAATAGCATCTCAGAATGCTATTCTGAGATGTGGGTTGGTGCTATTTTGGCAGCACGAGCGGGGCCTATACAATATTAGGCAGGTGGTTTTAATGTTGTGGCTGATATATATATATATATATATATATATATATACACACACATACACACACATCTGTTTAGTTAATGTGTGTGTGTTATTTTGATCAAAGGAGCCAGTGGGATGGATTGTGAAATATTTATGCTTTTCCTTTACAAAGGGTGAGATGATTCAGGGGGGAAAGAAAGAAGATGAACTGTTAGAAAGACAGAAACAGGAAGATGGTCCAATTAACGTTAGGTGCTGTCACCTCATCACATACACACAATGCAAACAGCCACAGAACTGTATACTGCCATGTGTGTGTCTACACAACCAGTCACCAATATATTTGATGTCTGCCAACCATGTATACCATGCTGAGGCATACACACACACACACACACACACACACACACACTTGTTTTTATATCACTATGGGGACTCTCCCTAGACTTCCATGCATTTTATGGATTTTGTACAGATCTAATGATAATTTCTATCCCCTAACCCTCACAGAAACCTTTTTGCATTTTTACATAAAAAAAAAACAAACAAACAAACAAACAAAAAAAAAACAAACAAACATAATTTAGTATGTTTAATAAGCCATTTCCCTCATGGGGACTGCTGGCTGGGCCCCACAAGGTAGGTGATCTCAGGTTTTACTATCCTTGTGG
This sequence comes from Myxocyprinus asiaticus, assembly GCF_019703515.2. Classification (NCBI taxonomy): domain Eukaryota; kingdom Metazoa; phylum Chordata; class Actinopteri; order Cypriniformes; family Catostomidae; genus Myxocyprinus; species Myxocyprinus asiaticus. The sequence goes on along the minus strand of NC_059347.1, from coordinate 50,600,880 downwards.
GGACATTTGGTCCCCACAGTGTAGTATAAACATGTACACACACACAAAATTAATGTTATAGCAACGGGGTATCCATCACACAGAAAAAAATAAACAATTTAAATATTTTAGGCTGCTGTCTCATCATTGTTGTAACAAAAAATATCAGCGTAGCATAACAATTTGTTGGATTAACAGCATGGACAACATGAATGCACTCATAACCCTAAAAAATTAATGGTTACACTTTATATTAGGTGACCTTAATATGGAGATGTGATTGTGGCATATTAACAAAAAATGGAAAGAGATTCACAAATAGAAAGTTGGTTCACAAATAAATGTTAGGAGTTTCACAAAAATGAAATGAATTCACAAATAAAAAGAATGAGATTCACAAATATAAAGTGAATTCACCTATAAATAAAATGAGATTTGCAAATAAAACAAAAAAATATTTAAAAATATATTTTTTAACTCACAAACACAACTCTGTCCAGCATTCATTTGTGAATCTCGTGCATTTATTTGTGGATCGCTTCCTGTGCATTTGAGGATCGCTACACGCATTTTGATTTTATAACAAATCTAGTGTCAAGATGTGCACACAAATCTACAAACAGGGTTGGGAGGGTTAATTTTGAAATGTATTCCACTACAGATTACAGAATACATGCTGTAAAATGTCATTTGTAACATATTATGTTAGATTACTCAAGGTCAGTAACGTATTCTAAATACTTTGGATTACTTCTTCAGCACTGGTAGATTTTTTCACTTGTTTTGACTATAAAAACTCTGCCAGTACAGTAAGACAAAATACACATGTTCAAAATACATTCTCTGAAAAACCTAAATATGTTATGCAGTGTTGTTTCTAAAACAAGATAAATCAATTTGATCTTGTTTTAAGGATATTTTGATATTTTTACAGGAAAATGATACAAAAATTATCATCAAGAATACGATTTTTGCCCTTTATGATCCAATGTGAATTTTCTTGATAAAAAGATATTGTGAAAAGATTGTGCCTGGTAACATGTGCATGTAAAATGGCTAGAAATAGCATTTTAGCTTAGCATAAAGCTGACAATTTACACAATGTTTATTTCTATTTCTTCTGCTCCAAACTGACTTCAAACTTACTTCTCTGTCTGCTCGTATTCAAACACATCATAAGAAAGTGTTTCACCAATATGTATAAACGTTTTCCTTCTGAAAGGACTAAATATTAAATGAAACAAATGACAATAAAATGCAAAGTAATCTTTTCAGTAATCAAAATACTTTTTGAATGTAACTGTATTCTAATTACCAATTATTTAAATTGTAACTATAGTGGAATACAGTTACTTATATTTTGTATTTTAAATACGTAATCCCATTACATGTATTCCGTTACTCCCCAACCCTGTCTACAAATAGGTGGACTCCACCCATAGTCTTCTCAAGCCAATCAGATAACGGCCACATTACTTGGACCAATCGTAGCACATTCTATCTTCAACCAATCACGCTTCGTTTTACTATCAGGGCAGGACCAGATTCACAGCTCTCATGTGTATGGAATCAAACACATACAGATAAGCTCTAAGGCTGCAAACTTTTAAAGAAACGGACGTCAGGGGAATACTGTGACTTAAGGTCCGTATCATTTTCTCTCAGTTATTAACGTGTAGTGTCTTATTAAATGTCGACAGCTGAAAATTGCCCATTTGTAGAGTGTCCTGATCATTAGCTTTATAGCTAACCTGGCTGACTGTATGAGTCTGCTATTTTAATTTTAACCAAGTTTCTTATACTGTATATACTCTATGTATGTATGTATGTGTATGTATGTATGCATATGTATATGTATATATATATATATATATATATATATATATATATGTGTACACACACATACAAACAGTATTATTTTCATTAATATTATTTTGAGATCATGGTTGTATTTGTTGTACTACCTTTATAAAAAAAAGTTTAGTAATATTTACTGTATATTCAAGTAAATATACTGTAATACAATGTTTTGTGTGTGTGTGTGTGTGTGTGTGTGTGTGTGAATCGCCATTTTGAATAATTAAAATTACAAATAAATACAAATAAATAAATAAATGAACAAATAAATCTCACAATGCTATGGTATACCAAAATCATCATTTTCTGAACACATTTTCACGACATTCTCCTCAACAGTGCTGAAAGTAGGACTATTGTTATAAGTAGCTGAAAGCATTATCAAATTGGCCAAAGTACACTAAAAGAGATGGAATGTGCAGAACTTTATTAACGATAGGCGTTCGAATGCTGCAGAAACTTGAGGGTGCAGATTTTATGCTAATGACAGCTTTAATGTCACGAAAACACCCTAAAACATTACTCAGACTAACCCAACACCCACAGTTCTTCCTGCCGATCAAATTATTCACTGAGTCACTGAGATTTTGACTATGATCACCTGGGAGTGATGGATGTGTTGGATCTCTGTGATCTGCTGTATTCTATGGAGAATATGCATAAGGGTGGAGGACATGTTTCCAATGCCAGAATCAATAACCTGCCCATTCATCACACTGCGTTTCACTGGAGGTGAAGGATCATCTATCAGACAGAAAAGGCGAATTCACTGAAGCAGCTTCTACAAAGTGTCTTCTTCTCACGGCTCGAGTTGAGGGGGAATGCGGGGGATGCCATGCCCCCTTGTTTATGAAATACCAAAAAACATCCCCCTTGTAAAACCACCATACCCCCTTACCGGCCCCTTTAGATCAGTTGTGTCATGTATTACCTAAACTAATCATACAATAAAATATTTAATATTTAATTTTAATATGTTTGATAAATAACAGACTTTATTAATAGCCGGTCAGAATTAGATTTTGACTTGAGGTTGCCAGATTTCTACAGGTGAAAACACCCAGTCAGATCTGGACACTTGTACAGTTTGGATATCTGCTGCCAGCGTGACGCTTTAGTCATGCAATCTGACAACCTTGAGCGCAAGCTCCCTCTCCACTGTGAAAAAAGACACCGCTTTTCTGAAAACACTATAAAACAGGTATGAGTTTGCGATGGGTTGACTTGTCCTTCCTAATGTTCACATGAAACTTATGCCACAAGTTTTCAAATGTTTCATGCACTTTCAAACATGGTCAAGTAGTAGAAAAAACAGAGCCATCTAGAAAGCGGGTGAGCGATCTAGAAAAAACCCTTTTCATGATCATAACGTGGATTCTTTTCACGAAATTAATCCGAAAATACAATACAAAGCGTAACAAGTGCATTTTATGGCCATGTGTTCTAAGGGTCAATGAAGTGATGCTAATATTTGTCCAGATCTATTAAATTAAAAATACATTAAAAAATTAAAAAAATACAAACCATTTACTTGAATACACCTCTTCCATGACATTTTCCAATTGTTGAGTTTAAAGTCATATTGATATTTTTTCTGGGGATTAAAGTAAAAAAAAATTGCATGTGGTGTCCAGAGACAGTTAAAAAAAAAAAAAAAAAAAGGTCAAAGTCTCATTAAAAGCTGAAATTCCTGAAAAAAAGAAATGTTGGCATGACTAGTGCAGAATAATCTTTTATTGTTATTTCTTAAAAAAAAATAACAGTGAAACATTTCTGTTTTAAAAAAATTATTAAAAAGGCTTTTGTCCACCAAATCAAAGCCATTGGGTGTAACCAACATGTAGGTAGTTATTTTGTTGTTTATGTTGACCATAAAACAGAGCGGACACCTTTAGACCCTCAAGACTGAGCGTGAAGTTTAAAAAAATGATCTGATATTTATTTTGACATTTTTATGAAAAGGCACATTTTGTTCAGGTGGTGTAACCCTGAGAAAACTTGATACTTTTGACTCAAATTCATAATATTTATAAAAATAAAATAAATTATGTATCTTGAAAAATTTGTTTGAAAACTTTTTGGAAATTAATGATTAAGTTGTTTATACTCTCATGTATTCAAGGTGCAAAGAAAGTATTATAACACATTTTACTTAATGGTTACACCACATGACAATTTTTAAGTTAGATTTATTTATTTATTTTTGTAGAAAATGCTATAAAGGTTTTAAAAAAATGTATGGAACCAAATTGGACACAAAGATTACATTTCTGAGAACATGACACAAGTGTTTTAAACTAGATTTTTAAAATATTTCTCATTAGAGTCTAATACTTATGGGTCATTGACAAATAATTAGACCACCCCCAAAATCTTTGACTACACCATCCCCCTTGAATTTTATTTTTGTACAAATCGGCCACTGCTTATTCTTTTCTCTCCTCTCTCTATGCATGTCTCCTCTCTCCTTAAAGATAAATTCTGTCTGAACCAATTTGCAAGGAATTTGTACCTCACATTTCAGCCATAAAAGTCACAGATACAAGTGCTGTAAAACTTCATTTTGACTTGGCACAGGCACATTTTTCTTCTGAAGCTGATAAAGAGAGCGAAAAGCACAATAGGTGGGAGAAGAAACACACGGGAACGAGGAGCGGGGGCATAGAGAGTGAAAAACAGTCTTATCTTTCTTCTTCCTGTCTTCCGACCATGGGCTCTCACCTTAATGTAGACAATGAAGGGCAGGGCTGTTATCGTCATGGAGACAGGTGCTTCCGAAGTGTAATGGCTGCCTACTTCTACGATATATGCACACGGCTCATCTCTTGACGGCAAATCTGATAAAGAAGGAACATGATGGAATCATGCGTGTGTGCATTAGATACGGAAATATGATGGAATCATCAGCATTCTTGTGGATATGCCCGTTGTACCATCCAAGAAAAGTATTCTTAGTGGAAGATTATTATCGCTTGATGCATAAATCTTTGTGCCTACATCTGGAACAAAGACACAGCAAAGAGTGTGTGAAAACCGTGACTCTATCAGGCAGGTTTAAAGAGAATTTGTATTTATACATTTTTAATAACTGCGGTTTCAGAACTGATGAAATTATGCACAGATTGCATTCCCATATCTTCATCTTTGCTATAAGGTAATAGCACTATATCGAGGAGCTACAATAGAGTAAAGGGCTGAAATATAAATTAATTTGTAGGCTGTAAATGCACCTTTAACAAACCTCTGTCAGATGTAAGCCCATCCATAGGCTAGTGTACTTCCAAAAGTACACTAGCCTATGTGTTATAAAAGTTATAATTTTAGCTTTAAGTGGATACATATTTTGAAATGGACATGGTTTCTCTTCCAGGAAAAGACACTAAAAACAAGCTTTTGTCAAATAAAAAAGCCTTTGGTTTGTCCTGCTCACATGTTCTGTTTCAATAGGAAATAGATCAATCAAGAACGAACAGAAGCACTTCATGGGGCTTTTACATTGAACATTTTAACATAAGAGAGAGAGAAATGTTGGAGGGGAGATAGATTACATGCAGTTATGTTGATTCAGCAAAATATGTTTGGCATAGCCAAAGGAAACAAAAACTCAGTTACACTAAATCAAATTATCAAAAACTAAAAGAAAACAACATGTAAGACATTAGACAGCTAAGAAATGACAGTAAACTTGATTGCTATCCAACCTTAAATAGTGAATACAAAGTGGCCAAACATCTGAGTACTGTGAACTAGTATCCACACTGAGAAAAGTCCACTGCATATTCAGTGAATATAGCTTTGCCATAGACAGGAAGATGCAGACAGAAGTGGCAAACACAATAGAAAAACTCCATCAGACCTGAGATGAAACCCCAGGAACTGCAAGTCTGTCTGCATGGTATGTGAAGTCTTGCCATGAAATTAGCCTGATCAATTTACATATATTATAAAAATTCATACACTATAATACTAACATAATTAGTGCCCGACTGATATATCAGTCGGCCAATATTATCGGCCGATATTAGCCTTTCACCGATATATCGGTATCTGCGTATATTTTACTGATAACTTTTTTCAGAACATATAAAGCAGAAAACAATGCTTTAGAACTGGTTTCATAGCATAGTTTGTCCAGCAGAGCACGCTCCGACTCCATTGTTTACAGAGCTGACTCTGAACTGATGGTGGTTCTGCAGACAGGGCGGAGTTAAACGGTGTGGATTTGAGCGATCTCTTCTCCTTAAATTGCTAACTATTGCTAACCATGTCACTCATGTTTATCACTTCTGTTTGCTGTTAGCCAGCTATAGTTTGTCAGTGCAGTCAGTAATGCAGCAGATTGAAAGGTAAACAGAGCATCTTTTTGCAGCTCAGCAGACAACGGTGCGGTCATGGATTGTGTGTGTGAGTGTTGATTTCACGCTTTGCTGTTTCCTAATTGGCGAGACACAATGCTGGAAAGTAAATAAATTCCATCTTTTACTCTCCATGTCAACGAGCTTACAGCTAACTAGCTAACCACGTAGCTACTTTCATTGTTGTCAGATTGTAAACATGTATTCACCAAACTGTTTTGTTCAGGATTCACAGTTTGGTACCCCCTTCAACCAAACAATTCCAGTCGTTGCATTTACAAAATGTAATATTTAAAAGTCTGGTTTTCCAGACATTAAAATAGGATGCGTAATAAAAGTAGATTTAATAAATAGCATATTCGCCCTGTGTAAATAATAATATATAGGAACTGTATCTAAAATAAATGAGGGGTGATAAATACTAATACGACAGGCTGGAAAAATAGACATTTATTCATTTTAATATCCTATATATATATATATATATATATATATATATATATATATATATATATATATTTTGAATGTGTTGAAACTTGACACCGGGTGACGCACCCTAAAAACGGCACCGTTAAATCGGTTTCATGCTGAAGAGCTGCTTACGTTTTTTTTTTTTTTTCTCTCTCTCTTGTAAATGTACACGAGTGTAAATGCCAACATCATCATATATGTTGAAAGGACTGATGCCTGTCAACCAAAACATGAGCTCATTGATGTCATTAAATGAGTCTGATTTTTTAATCCATCCATTACTCCTGGTCGGAGGCTGCCATATATATTTAGTTTATAAGTAGGGTTACGTCCTATATAAATGTAATGGTGCAACACTCATATATTTAGTAGAGCGTAAATTGTGACTTAGTTCCCATTTACGCCACAACTAGGCTAAGTTGTAACGTACGTATAGCTGGTGCAACCGGCCCCTGATGTTTATTTAGCCATTTATTTTATTTTAATTTATTCTTTATTTAAATGGTCAGCATTTGACTGATACTAAACAGTAATACTGATGTTTATTTAGCTATTTATTTTATTTGAATGTATTCTTTATTTTAATGGTCAGCATCTGACTGATACTAAACATACAGTACTGATGTTTATTTAGCTGTTTATTGTATTTTTATTCTTTATATAAATGGTCAGCAATTGACTTATACTAAATATTCAGTATTGATGTTAATTAAGCTATTTATTTTATTTTTATTTATTCTTTATTTTAATGGTAGGCAATTGACATACTAAACAGTACTGATGTTTATTTAGCTATTTATATATTTTTATTTATTTATTTTTTCAGTGTTAATTTCTAGAATTTGTTGACAATGTATAATAATAATGTTAAATGTTCTTTGATAAAAATATTTAAGAAAGCAGCCTTCCGAGTATCAGTATCTGTCTCAAAAATCCCATATCGGTCAGGCTCTAAACATAATATATTAAAAAAAAACGGAACAATATATATATATATATATATATATATATATATTATGTGTACATGTTTATATGTATAATGTCTATCAATGCTTTGACAAAGAAAACATTTGTTTTTTTTGTTTATCATAATTATCATGTTTATATAACATATAAAAAGATACAAAATGGCAATGCGGATGGCAGCCTCGGTGTGGAGCTCCAATTTGTTTCTTGTTTTTGTTTGTTAGTCCTGTATTGAGTAATTGTTTTCCCAATCAGTTTTACCAGGGAGGAACTGCTGAACATTCAGCAGCACATAACAGATGTCATACCAGACGGTTTTTTACTATTCTGACGTTTTGATGGACATTTTAGTCGGAGGCGCAGCAGTGTTGTTCAAGCGTGCTATGAGATGCAAGCAAGGGAAGCGAGCTAGCATGCTGGTCAAGCTCAGTCAGTGCAGATTTCGAACAGCGCTGCAGAGTATTCATCTAGCACAGTGGTTCCCAACCCTGTTCCTGGAGGCCCCCCAACACTGCACATTTTGTATATCTCCCTTTTCTGACACACCCAGTTCAGGTCTTGGAGTCTCCACTAACGTGCTGATGAGTTGAATCAGGTGTGTTTGATGAGGGAAATATATAAAATGTGTAGTGCTGGGGGGGCCTCCAGGAACAGGGTTGGTAACCACTGATCTAGCGAATCTCCGCTCTCTTCCTAACAAAACGGACGAACTACATCTCCTCACCCATACAGACAAGGACTTTTCAAACTTTGCTGCCTTGTGCTTCACAGAAACCTGGCTGAATTAAGCCATTCCGGACAGCGCGTTACATCTGCCGGGCTTTCAGCTGTGCAGAGCGGATTGCATCACGGAGTTAACAGGGAAAACGAAAAGCGGTGGAATGTGCTTTTACATTAATGAAAGTTGGTGTACAGATGTAACAACGTTAAAGAAGATGTGCTGTCCTAATTTGGAAGTGCTCTTTATCAACTGTAAACCTTTCTACTCGCTGCGGGAGTTTTCCTTGTTTATTCTGGTGAGCGTTTATATTCCTCCACAAGCATGTGTGAGCGCAGCACTGCAACAGCTGGCTGATCAGATCACAGACAAGGAACAACAAATCCCGGACTCACTTATTATTTTTCTCAGCGATTTTAACAGAGCCAATCTCACCCGTGAACTGCCAAAATACAGACAGCACATCACATGCCCCACCAGAGACATAAATATACTGGATCACTGCTACACAACATTAAAGGATGCATATTGCTCTGTCCCTAGAGCAGCTAACCCTGTAGTAAAGACTGTAAAAAATGGACGAATGAAGCAGAGCTGGAACTACAAGCCTGCTTTGACTGCACTGAGTGTTTATGAAGCTGCAGACACCAATCTGGATGAGCTCACAGATTCTGTGACATCATATATCAGTTTCTATGAGGATATGTACATTCCTACTAGGACTTATTTAACATTCAACAATGACAAACCATGGTTTACAGCAAAACTCAGGCAGCTCTGGCAGGCCAAAATGGATGCTTACAGAAGTGGGGATAAAATAAGAATAAAAACAAGTTTTCAGCTAACGACCCTGCATCAGTGTGGAGAGGCCTGAAAGGCATTACTTACTACAAGACACCACCCCCCAACACTGTAGGGAATCAACAACTGGCTGTCGACTTGAATGTGTTTTACTGTAGATTTGAAAAGCCCAGTCTCACACCCCACACCTGCTCTGACCTTCACTTCACACAAACATCAACACCTCCTGTAACCACCCTCCTCCCCCCTCCTGCTACTCAACCTGCACTTAAGATCTGTGAAGAGGATGTGTGCCAGATCTTCCGGAAACAAAAGACAAGGAAAGCACAGGGCCCAGATGGTGTTTCACCCACTTGTCTACAATCTTGTGCTGACCAGCTGGCCCCCATCTTCACACAGATCTTCAACAGATCACTGGAGCAGTGTGAAGTTCCTTGCTACTTCAAACACTCCACCATCATCCCTGTCCCTAAGATACCCAAAATCACAGGACTTAATGATTACAGACCCATCGCTCTGACGTCTGTGGTCATGAAGTCATTTGAGAGACTGGTGTTGGCCAACATGAAGGACATATCTGGACCTTTTCTGGATCCCCTTCAATTTGCTTATCAAGCAAATAGGTCTGTGGATGATGCAGTCAACATGGGATTGCATCATATCCTACAACATCTGGACAGACCAAGCACATATGCAAGGATCCTATTTGTGGACTTCAGTTCGGCTTTCAACACCATCATCCCAGCTATTCTCCGGACTAAATTAAACCAACTCTCTGTTCCCACATCTATCTGTCAGTGGATCACCAGCTTTCTGACAGATAGGCAGCAGTTAGTGAGACTGGGGAAATTCACTTCCAGCACCTGTACAATCAGCAATAGTGCCCCCCAGGGATGTGTGCTCTCCCCACTACTCTTCTCCCTGTACACAAATGACTGCACTGCCAAGGACCCCTCTGTCAAGCTCCTGAAATTTGCAGATGACACTACTGTCATTGGCCTCATCCAGGATGATTATGAGTCTGCATACAGAAGGGAGGTTGAACAGCTGGCTGTCTGGTGCAGTCAAAACAACCTGGAGCTGAACACACTCAAAAAAGTGGAGATGATAGTGGACTTTAGGAGGAACACCCCAGCACTGATCCCACTCATCATTCTGAACAGCACAGTGGCAGCAGTGGAGTCATTCAGGTTCCTGGGCACTACCATCTCACAGGACCTGAAGTGGAGACCCACATAGACTCCATAGTGAAAAAGGCCCAGCAGAGGATGTACTTCCTTCGCCAGTTGAGAAAGTTCATCCTGTCACAGGTGCTGATGATACAGTTCTACTCAGCAGTCATTGAGTCTGTCCTCTGCACTTCAATAACTGTCTGGTTTGGTTCATCTACGAAATTGGACATCAGAAGACTACAAAAGACAGTTCGGACTGCTGAGCGGATTATTGGTTGCCCCCTGCCCTACTTTCAAGAACTGTACACTTCCAGACAGAGGAAAAGGGCTGGAAAAATCACTCTGGACCCCACTCACCTTGCCCCCTTCCTTTTTAAACTGTTGCCTTCTGGCCGGCGCCACAGAGCACTGAGCATCAGAACAGTCATGCACAAGAACAGTTTTTTTTCCCTCAGGCTATCCATCTCATGAACAGTTTAAACTGCCCCATTGAGCAATAATTATGTGCAATACACAGCTTAGTTTATTTATCTAACATATCCTACCCCTTCTGCCATTACATTCCCTTGCACTTTCTGTATATAACAGATTTGTATTTGTACATACATACATTTACATTTATGCATTTGGCAGACGCTTTTATCCAAAGCAACTTACAGTGCCCTTATTACAGGGACAATCCCCCTGGAGCAATCTGCCTTGCTCAAGGACACAGTGATGGTGGCTGTGGGGATTGAACCAACAACTTTCTGCTTACCAGTTCAGTGCTTTAGTCCACTACACCACCACCACTCCATACACACCACACTTATATACATACATACATACACAGTACTGTGCAAAAGTCTTGATGTTTCACAAAAGCATTTGTCTTAAGATGGTTATTTATATCTTCAGCTTTAGTGTGTCAATAGGAAATATAAATGTTAGACTCCCAAACATTACTTTTGCAAATAGAAAAGATTAGAATAGAAGAACAGGGAGCCCCAAAACAGATGTCATGGCCCCCACAAAGCCCCCCACTGAACATCGTGTCAGTCTGAGATTACATAAAGAGACATAAGCAACTGAGACAGAAATAGATAGAAGAACTGTGGCGAATTCTCCAAGAAGCTTGGAACATCCTATCTGCCAACAACCAAGAAAAACTGTGCCCAGGTGTACCTAGGAGAATTGGTGCTGTTTTAAAGGCAAAGGTGGTCACACCGAATATTGATTTAGCTTTTTTATTTTTACTGGAAATTTTATGACATTAAGTGATAAATGAAAACTATTTATGTCATTATTTTTGAAGACATCCTCACTATGCAACATTTTTTACAAGTGCCTAAAACTTTTGCACAGTACTATATATATATATATATATATATATATATATATATATATATATATATATATATATATATATATAAGTTTGGAATAATGTAGAGATTTTGCTGTTTTGGAAGGAAATTGCTACTTTAATGCACCAAAGTGGCATTCAACTAAACACAGAGTATAGTCAGGACATCACTGATATAAAAAACAGCACCATCACTATTTGAAAAAAGTAATTTATCATCAAATCTAGACAGGCCCCATTTCCAGCAGCCAACACTCTAATACCTTATCCTTGAGTAATCATGCTAAATTGCTAATTTGGTACTAGAAAATCATTTGCCATAATATCAAACACAGCTGAAAGCTTTTTGGTTCGTTAAATAAAGCTTAACATTGTCTGTGTGTTTGTTTTTGAGTTGCCACAATATGCAATAGACTGGCATGTCTTAAGGCAAAAAAGAAACAGCTTTCTCAAGAAACTCGTCAGTCAATCATTGTTTTGAGGAATGAAGGCTATACAATGCTTAAAATTACCAAAAATCTGAAGATTTCATACTAAGGTGTACACTACAGTCTTCAAAGACAAAGGACAACTGGCTCTAACAAGGCCAGAAAAAGATGTGGAAGGCCAGATGTACAACTAAACAAGAGGATAAGTACATCAGAGTCTCTAGTTTGAGAAATAGATGACTCACATGTCCTCAGCTGACAGCTTCATTGAATTCTACCCGCTCAACACCAGTTTCATGGACAACAGTAAAGAGAAGACTCAGGGGTGCAGGCCTTATGGGAAGAATTGCAAAGAAAAGCCACTTTTGAAACAGAAAATCAAAAAGAAAAGGTCAGAGTGGGCAAAGAAACACAGACATTGGACAACAGATAACTGGAAAAGAGTGTTATGAATCTTAACCCCATTGAGCTTTTGTGGGATCAGTTAGACTGTAAGGTGCGTGAGAAGTGCCCGACAAGACAGCCACATCTATGGCAAGTGCTACAGGAAGCGTTGGGTGAAATGCCATCTGAGTATCTGGACAAACTGACAGCTAGAATGCCAAGGATCTGCAAAGCTGTCATTGCTGCACGTGGAGGATTTTTTGAAACTACTCTTTGAAGTAGTTTAAGAAGTTCTGAACTTTTTTCAGATTGTAATAGTAATTTTTCACGTTATTAATGACCTGACTATACATTGTGATCAGTTGAATGCCACTTTGGTAAATAAAAGTATTAATTTCTTTCCAGAAGAGCAAAATCTGTACATTATTCCAAACTTTTGGCCGCCAGTGTATAATACATACATACATACATACAGTGCATCCGGAAAGTATTCACAGCGCTTCACTTTTTCCACATTTTGTTATGTTACAGCCTTATTCCAAAATGGATTAAATTCATTATTTTCCTCAAAATTCTACAAACAATACCCCATAATGACAACGTGAAAGAAGTTTGTTTGAAATCTTTGCAAATTTATTACAAATAAAAAATGAAAAAAATCACATGTACATAAGTATTCACAGCCTTTGCCATGGCACTCAAAATTGAGCTCAGGTGCATCCTGTTTCCACTGATCATCCTTTAGATGTTTCTACAACTTGATTGGAGTCCACCTGTGGTAAATTCAGTTGATTGGACATGATATGGAAAGGCACACACCTGTCTATATAAGGTCCCACAGTTAACAGTGCATGTCAGAGCACAAACCAAGCCATGAAGTCCAAGGAATTTCTGAAGACCTCCGAGACAGGATTGTTTTGAGGCACAGATCTGGGGAAGGGTACAGAAAAATTTCTGCAGCATTGAAGGTCCCAATGAGCACAGTGGCCTCCATCATCCGTAAATGGATGAAGTTTGGAACCACCAGGACTCTTCCTAGAGCTGGCCACCTGGCCAAACTGAGCGATCGGGGGAGAAGGGCCTTAGTCAGGGAGGTGACCAAGAACCCGATGGTCACTCTGACATAGCTCCAGCATTTCTCTGTGGAGAGAGGAGAAACTTCCAGAAGAACAACCATCTCTGCAGCACTCCACCAATCAGGCCTGTATGGTAGAGTGGCCAGACGGAAGCCACTCCTCAGTAAAAGGCACATGACAGCCCGCCTGGAGTTTGCTAAAAGGCACCTGAAGGACTCTCAGACCATGAAACAAAGATTGAACTCTTTGGCCTGAATGGCAAGCGGGCAAGCTGGAGGAAACCAGGCACCGCTCATCACCTGGCCAATACCATCCCTACAGTGAAGCATGGTGGTGGCAGCATCATGCTGTGGGGATGTTTTTCAGCGGCAAGAACTGTGAGACTAGTCAGGATCGAGGGAAAGATGAATGCAGCAATGTACAGAGACATCCTTGATGAAAACCTGCTCCAGAGTGCTCTGGACATCAGACTGGGGCGAAGATTCATCTTCCAACAGGACAACGACCCTAAGCACACAGCCAAGATAACAAAGGAGTGGCTACGGGACAACTCTGTGAATGTCCTTGAGTGGCCCAGCCAGAGCCCAGACTTTAACCCGATTGAACATCTCTGGAGAGCTCTGAAAATAGCTGTGCACCAACGCTCTCCATCCAACCTGATGGAGCTTGAGAGGTCCTGCAAAGAAGAATGGGAGAAACTGCCCAAAAATAGGTGTGCCAAGCTTGTAGCATCATACTCAAAAAGACTTGAGGCTGTAATTGGTGCCAAAGGTGCTTCAACAAAGTATTGAGCAAAGGCTGTGAATACTTATGTACATGTGATTTTTTTTTTCGTTTTTTATTTGTAATAAATTTGCAAAGATTTCAAACAAACTTCTTTCACGTTGTCATTATGGGGTATTGTATGTAGAATTTTGAGGAAAATAATTCATTTAATCCATTTTGGAATATGGCTGTAACATAACAAAATGTGGAAAAAGTGAAGCGCTGTGAATACTTTCCGGATGCACTGTACATACATATACATACACTACCGGTCAAAAGTTTTGAAACACTCTTTCTTTATTATAATTTTTTTTTCACATTTTAGAATAATAGTAAAGTCATTAAAACTATAGAATAACATAAATGGAACTATGGGAATTATGTTGTGACTAAACAAAATCCAAAATAAATCAAAACTGTGTTATATTTTAGCATCTTCAAAGTAGTCACTTTGCGGACATGTACTCTTGACATTTTCTCAACCAACTTCTTGAGGTATCACCCTGGGATGCTTTTTAAACAGTATTGAAGGAGTTCCCATCTATGTTGGGCACTTATTGGCTGCTTTTCTTTATTATTTGGTCCAAGTCATCAATTTCAAAAACTTTATTTTTATTAAATTTTAGTTTTATAATTAAATTAATATGGTGGCCCAGTTATATTTTTGTCTATAAAACTCATTTCAAACATTTAAGCATACACCTTCAGATCAAAAGATTTTTAAGATCATGATAAATATTTCAGTCAAGTTTTTCAAAACTTTTGACAGGTAGTGTGTATATATATATATGTCATTGTTTATTTCTATATATACTAATATTTTCTATTCGCTTTTTATTTTTATTAAATTTTTTTATTATCTCTGTCTTGATGCTGTATTGTTTGTGCACTGGAAGTTTCTGTCAACAAGACAAATTCCTTGTATGTGTAAGCATACTTGGTAATAAAGCTCATTCTGATTCTGATTGTGTGTATATATATATACATATATATATATATATATATATATATATATATATATATATATATATATATACAGTGGCGGAGAGGCATTTATTGATAATAATAATAAACATAAAATGTTCATAAAAGGGGAAAATCGTGTCCAGGGGGAATCTGGGGTCCTCACGGTGAAGGGGACTTTGTGAAAGTTGGAGAAGTGTCCATGGAATAGCCCAGGCGTGAGCGGGGTCCGACGGCCGTACTCCCCTCCTTGGTCTGAGGCGCGTGGGGCGGCGGCATGCTTGGTGGCCTGTGTTCCCAAGCCCGAGGCAGGTCAGAGAGGAAGGCGGAACGGCCTCTAGCCTGTTGGCCGCAACTCATTCTGTCCTCCACGGTGTTCAAAACTGCATACTTCACATATTACTCTTACTACTTCTGCTTGTCAGTCTATGGCAGAAATAAGAATAGTGTGGTAGTAGGCCATTACCATGGTGTTCATTCTGACATCTCCAGTTCAGCGAAAACTCTCACAACTCCATGTTTTATAACAGTACATCATGTTTATATCATGTTATATTATGTTTGTCATAGTAATATTATGTTTATTCATTAAAAACAATCAAATTTATTACTAATACTGACTCCTTTATTGGAATTAAAATAATACAGGCTTTGTACTTTCTTCTTGCACACCCGATAGGTACTGTATTAAGTACCTTTCAAATTAATAATGTTTCTGATTATTTTGTGTATAATTCAAGCATCTGTCCATCTTAATTACATTTCATCTGCAAACATCACGTGATCTTCTGTGACTGGTGTTCAGCAGACGACGGGAAGAGCAAAGTGTCCGGCTTGGCAGCTCTCTTTTCAACTACTCCCCCGACTGCAAAACCTTGCCGATCGGTAAATTGAGATGCAGTTCAAGTCGAACACACCTATGGAGTATAGATGCCGGCTCCCTGAGAAGAGGCGTGCGCTGTGTTTATTTGGCAGCGGTGATGAGGCTAAACACAAATCAGGTGTACCTCATTCCCCTGCTGCCCCAAATGTGCCTTATTAATTCTGCTCCTCTTCTCTTCTCCTGCCCAACTCCCATCCTGAGCCTAGCTGAAAGACGGCTCTCAGAGGCGGGGAGACGAGAGGGAGGGGCAGGTCGTTCTGCCACAATATATATATATATATATATATATATATATATACACACATTATATTGCCGAAAGTATTCGCTCTCCCATCCAAATAATTGAATTCAGGTGTTCCAATCACTTCCATGGCCACAGGTGTATAAAATGAAGCACCTAGGCATGCAGACTGCTTCTACAAACATTTGTGAAAGAATGGGCCACTCTCAGGAGCTCAATGAATTCCAGCGTGGTACTGTGATAGGATGCCACCTGTGCAACAAGTCCAGTCATGAAATTTCCTCGCTACTAAATATTCCACAGTCAACTGTCAGTGGTATTATAACAAAGTGGAAGCGACTGGGAATGACAGCAACTCAGCCACGAAGTGATAGGCCATGTAAAATGACAGAGCGGGGTCGGCGGATGCTGAGGCGCATAGTGCGCAGAGGTCGCCAACTTTCTGCAGAGTCAATCGCTACAGACCTCCAAAGTTCATGTGGCCTTCAGATTAGCTCAAGAACAGTGCATAGAGAGCTTCATGGAATGGGTTTCCATGGCCGAGCAGCTGCAACCAAGCCATACATCACCAAGTGCAATGCAAAGCATCGGATGCAGTGGTGTAAAGCATGCCGCCACTGGACTCTAGAGCGGTGGAGATGCGTTCTCTGGAGTGACGAATCACGCTTCTCCATCTGGCAATCTGATGGACGAGTCTGGGTTTGGCGGTTGCCAGGAGAACGGTACATGTCTGACTGCATTGTGCCAACTATGAAGTTTGGTGGAGGGGGGGTTATGGTGTGGGGTTGTTTTTCAGGAGCTGGGCTTGGCCCCTTAGTTCCAGTGAAAGGAACTCTGAATGCTTCAGCATACCAAGAGATTCTGGACAATTCCATGCTCCCAACTTTGTGGGAACAGTTTGGGGATGGCCCCTTCCTGTTCCAACATGACTGTGCACCAGTGCACAAAGCAAGGTCCATAAAGACATGGATGAGCGAGTTTGGTGTGGAAGAACTTGACTGGCCTGCACAGAGTCCTGACCTCAACCTGATAGAGCACCTTTGTGATGAATTAGAGCGAAGACTGCGAGCCAGGCCTTCTCGTCCAACATCAGTGTCTGACCTCACAAATGCACTTCTGGAAGAATGGTCAAAAATTCCCATAAACACACTCCTAAACCTTGTGGAAAGCCTTCCCAGAAGAGTTGAAGCTGTTATAGCTGCAAAGGGTGGGTCGACGTCATATTAAACCCTATGGATTAAGAATGGGATGAGAATGGGATCACATAGTTATTTGGCTCCTTTTTAAATCATAATGGTAACAGAAATCACCCAAGTGACCCTGATCAAAAGTTTACATACCCTTGAATGTTTGGCCTTGTTACAGACACACAAGGTGACACACACAGGTTTAAATGGCAATTAAAGGTTAATTTCCCACACCTGTGGCTTTTTAAATTGCAATTAGTGTGTATAAATAGTCAATGAGTTTGTTAGCTCTCACATGGATGCACTGAGCAGGCTAGATACTGAGCCATGGGGAGCAGAAAAGAACTGTCAAAAGACCTGTGTAACAAGGTAATAGAACTTTATAAAGATGGAAAAGGATATAAAACGATATCCAAAGCCTTGAAAATGGCAGTCAGTACTGTTCAATCACTTATTAAGAAGTGGAAAATTCGGGGATCTCTTGATACCAAGCCAAGGTCAGGTAGACCAAGAAAGATTTAAACCACAACTGCCAGAAGAATTGTTCGGGATACAAAGAAAAACCCACAGGTAACCTCAGGAGAAATACACGCTGCTCTGGAAAAAGACAGTGTGGTTGTTTCAAGGAGCACAATATGATGATACTTGAACAAATATGAGCTGCATGGTCGAGTTGCCAGAAAGAAGCCAATGCCACAAAAAAGCCCGGTTACAATATGCCCGACAACACCTTGACATGCCTCACAGCTTCTGGCACACTGTAATTTGGAGTGACGAGACCAAAATAGAGCTTTATGGTCACAACCATAAGTGCTATGTTTGGAGAGGGATCAACAAGTATTTGTGGGGGAACACCCCACAAGACCTGCCATTTTGAAGATGCTCTTACCAATTTTAAAATTTGGCCCTTGTCAAAGTCACTCAGATCCTTACGCTTGCTCATTTTTCCTGCTTCCAACATATGAAATTCAAGAACTGACTGTTCAGTTGCTGCCTAATATATCCCACCCCTTGACAGGTTGCCATTGTAATGATATAATCAATGTTATTCTCTTCACCTGTCAGTGGTTTTTATGTTGTGGCTGATCAGTGTATGTATGTATCAGCATTACATTGGCCATTGCCAACCTGCTCTTTAGTTATTAGTATCAGCATTGGCCACTGAAAAATCCATATCGGTCAGCCACTATCACTAAGACCTTGTTTTGCTGTTCAATTCAATTTAGAGTCACATGACCTAAATCAGCAGATTTTCTTTTTGAGACTTTCCTCTTGGTCGTCAAACACCTGCAGGTTTTAAACTGAAACTATTTTATGAGAATTCTCAGAAGAGGAAAATTTCCGGGGCCTGGGTAGCTCAGCGAGTAAAGATGCTGACTACCACCCCTGGAGTCGCAAGTTTGAACCTAGGGCGTGCTGAGTGACTCCAGCCAAATTGGCCCGGTTGCTAGGGTGGGTAGAGTCACGTTGGGTTAACCTCCTCATGGTTGCTATAATGTGGTTCTCACTCTTGGTGGGGCACGTGGCGAGTTGTGCGTGGATGCCACGGAGAATAGCATGAAGCCTCCACATGTGCCATGTCTCTGTGGTAATGCACTCAACAAGCCACGTGATAAGATGTGTGGATTGATGGTCTCAGATGCGGAGGCAACTGAGATTTGTCCTCTGGACCCAGATTAAGGCAAGTCACTATGACCCCATGAGGACCTAGAGCACACTGGGAATTGGGCATTACAAATTGAAAAAAAAAAAAAAAAGAGACATTTCTTCTTCAAAACTTCTTCCATCTAAATGTAAATGCGGAAATCATTAAAACAGTATTGCAGAAGCATCTTTTCTGCAACTTCTTTCACTTTTCAAATCGAGAGAGTTGCAGTTCATGGGAAGAGTAAAGTGTTTGTGAATATGATAGGTGTGTGGTGAAGTGAGATATTTGTTAAACACACACTGTATGGGTGCGCTTTATAGTGCAATAACATATTTAACACCATTAATGTATTTGCATTAAATAGCAACATCATTACAGAGTTTCCTTGCACAAACTGGGTTCTTTCTTTGGAAGTGATAACGAAAGCACGCTCATTCAGATGCTTGCATGTTTATGCCAAATGCACACATTCATTAAATGCACTCACACTCTCACACACTCCCTACAGTACATCTGTCATCAGCTGTAATGACTATGTTTATTGTCATCTGGCATCAGGGTCACACCCTTGATGAGGTCACTTTAATTTAACCTTTCTGATTACGCTTAGATTCTCCCAGTCTCTATGAAACACAACACACTGGTCAGCAAACATCGCCAACAGCCAAATGTTTGACAAGGGTTTATGAACTTTTAGGTTGAACACATTTCAGTAGTTTTTAATAATCTCTAACCAAAAGGATGACTAATTATGTGGAATAACGAAGCCCTCCGATATGAGACATCAGGCTTTACACAGACAGCTGGAATTGGCCGTGTTTAACATTCTGGGCTGAGCTCCATAAAGCTCTGGCTTTTATTGACACACTAGATTCTCTTAGTTCAGCAAAGTCCATCTTGTCTAGAACAAGCCTGTTTCAAAGATATGGTATCATCAAATAATGTGTAGTGCAAACCCAATGCCAGGAACTAGGAGGAAAATATTCTTCTACTCAAAATAATGAAATATTTCAGGATATGTCAGCAATCCTGCTTAAAGATAATGTGTGTATTTTTTTCAGTGTTAATATTCTTTCTTCTATCCCATCTTATTATGAAGAGTCAATTATAAATAAGTCATATGTAGGTGGATTTTGCCTTAAAGTGCCTCCACTGTGGCGCTATCAAAACGTTCATCTTCTTCAGCGGCCTGTCCAGCACGACACAGCAACATTGGCTCAACCAATGGTGTGAATTTAGGAAATAACTATTTGTAAAACCAATGGAGAACAGGGGAAATTGTCTGGAATCTGTTTGAAAACAGTAATTATTTTTGCAGTTCTGTTTGGTGGCGTTATTAGTGCAGAAATTACACAGCTCAGCTTTAACACTTAAAATACATTTCTTTTTTTGTTTGTTCCTTCTAAAAATAAATATTCAAAGATTTTAAAAGGAGAAAAAGTTTTGACATTATCAGAACAACCCATAGTGGCAGATCCTGGCATAGACAACGTTTTGTAAGAAGCCACGGGACACCTCATGGGTCCACTCCACTTCTATATTGCACAATCATGGCAGTTTTGCAGGGTTTTCATTAACTCTAGGTTGTGCCCAATCCTCTAGGTGAAAATGAATTGTGCCTTAGTGGGTAACTTTTTTTGAGCAGCTTCTTATGCACCACATCTATACTCACTGCATTCCACCCCATCCGACTTTCCACTAGATGGATATGGGGATGTGGAGGATGGATGTTGAGTACAGTACAACTCAGGTTAACCCTCAGGGGTCGACGGATGCGCCGGCGCATCCTGCTGGATTTTTTCCTCATAACAGTGGAAACAACTTAAAATACTCCATTTTGGGGCATACAGATAAGTGTAAGACATCATTAGAGACTATAAAGGGTCTACTTTTATTTTTGTGCACTCACAATAACAACAAAACTTAATCAAAGTCATAAGTACAGACAAACAGAAATGTGCTTAAGCTAACAACACACAAACAATTATAATCTTTCATGCCTTTATTGAACACATCCCATTAAACATTCACAGTGCTGTGGAAAAAGTGAACAATTGGATTTAATAATTGGTCAATCCTCATTTGGCAGCAATAACATCAACCAAGCGTTTTTCCTGTAGCTGCGGATTAGACCAGCACTACACCCAGAAGGATTTTTGGACCATTCTTCCTTACAGAACTGGTCATTCCACAGCATCTCTATAGGGTTAAGGTCTGGGCTCTGACTGGGCCACTCCAAAAGGTGGAATTTCTTTTTTTGAAGCCATTCTGTAGTGGATTTACTTCGATGTTTAAGGTCCATTGACCTGCTGCATCACCCAACTTCTACTAAGCTTCAGTTTGCACACAGCCACCCTGACATTATCCTGTAGGAAATCTTGATAAACTTGGGAATTAATTTTTCCCTGGATGATGGCAAGTGGTCCAGGCCCTGAAGCAGTCCCATATCATGATGCTTCCTCCACCGAAATTCATTGTTGGGATAATGTTTACATGTTGGTTTGCAGTGCCCTTTTTATGCCATATGTAGTGCTGTGTGTTGTTCCCAAACAATTCAACCTTATTTCTATCAGTCCAAAAAGCAGGACTGGGTTCTTCACACCTCCATTCTAGTTTCATTAACTGGATGGCAGGTTTGCCACCTGACTCCAATTAGCTTTTGTTCACATACTTTTTCCAACCTACACTGTGAATGTTTGAATGATGCACTCAATATGTACAAGAACAAGACAATAATTTGTGTTATTTTTAAACAGATTGTATTTGTAAATTAGATTACGATCAAACCAGATTTTTAAGACAAATTTATGCGTAAATGCATGGTAACCCCAAAGGGTTCACATACTTTCTCTTGCCACTGTATATGGAAAGATAGAGTGAAAAATCACACTTTATAAACAAACTATCTATCTACAAAACCCCATTCACTCTTTCTTCGTATGTTGAGGTCTACACTGGGTGAAGTGTCCACCCACTCAGTTAAAAGGCAAAAAGTGCCACCTCAGAGCAAGCAGGCTATCAGTGAGCCTGAAAACAAATCTATAAGGAGTCCCCGCTACCTCTACTTCAGGTCCATATGTATATATTATGTTGGCCATTTCAGTATTGGAAAACACAGCAGTTCTCTCTGGCATGTGCTTGACAGGGCAGGCAAAAATTTACATAGGCCCCCAGTAAGGAAGTCACCAAATGATTCAGTGCATTTCTATGAAGGCAAGGGTTACTGACTGTAAAACATGACATGACTGACCTTTTAATGTGTAAAAATTAGTGGATAAAAAATGGCTAACCTAAGGGTTCATTGTGGGTTTTATTTGTTGAGTGCTTTTCACAAAACATAATTTCAAAACCCTTTCATCCTAATCCCTAAATTTAAAAGCAGTCTCAGTCAAATTCACCCAATGGAGTAGATTTGGTTTGAACATTGAGGGGGACCGGAGGACAAGATAAATCAAGTATATTCAATGTAGGGATGCCGCGGTGTGAGTTTTTAGATTACCGTCTGAGAAGAAAAAAAAAAAAAAAAAAAACTTACACGTTTTTACAACTATTTGCACATTTGCTTATTATGCAACAGCACTGATGCACAAAATGCATATCACATAACAATTGTCTAAACATCTAAGTGGACTTATTTCTGGGGGATATGGATGCTAAGGGAAGCCCTATAATAAGGCAACTGGTAAACACACACACACACACACACACACAAAAGTGGTAATAAGAGGTGCTCCAATCTAGGGCACAAGAATGCTTATGCGCATCCTGAGCTCAGTGATGTGCTAAGGTAACCAGAGTGCTTCAAAAGTGTAAATATAAGATTACTGTGAGTGTGCAACATGTAGTTCATGGCATTAAACAGTTTTTTTCTTCTGCATCAGTTTATTAAAGCAATCCATTGTCTGTCAGACACCCAGTGGCGAATTCTCAAGGCCATCAAAGCCTTCTCTGCTGGCCTAACATGCCAAATAAATACATATTTTTCATCCTTTCATTCTCAATCACCTTTTTGCCTATGTATTTTTAATCGCTTTCCACTCTTAATTCATCTACAATTAAATAGAGAAAAACAAAAAGTTTATCCAGTCAGAATTTATTCCTTGATGCTTACAAGCAAAGCATGACAACTGTTTCACAAATCATATGTCCGAATCTGAAGCAGCGCGTGATTCTGAGCTCCACCCCCTCAGGCCTTCAGAATTTCTTTAGAATCCCTCAACACTGCAAATGAATGGGCATCTAATGTCAGATTGTCAGATTCATCAGCCAATAAATTCTCATTTGTTCTTGGTGGGTTTGATCTTTAGGATATTTCCGGTCAAGGCCTTCTAGCTGGCCTTGAGTGACTAAATCAAGCTTTAAGTGATGTACGTAATTTGAAAGCAAAGAGTGTAAGATTAAGCTGTCTGATGAGTCGGCTGTCATCACTGCTGTTATTGCCGTTGAGAAAGAGATCCTTATGGATTTAAAAACACGAGATGTTCTGCATGACCGTGTGATTGCTTAATTTATTAAACAGGAAAGGAGGACTGATTTTCATTTCAAGTAAATTGGTAAGTGCTTTTTGCATTGTTATAGCAACATCAGGAGTTTTCTAAGTGTAAATTAGGCTGCTTGAGCATTCAGTGTCAGATCAAGTTTTGAAAAGTAGTGCTGCGTTCCATTCAACTCGGAAAGTCGGATTTTACAACTTCCTACTAGGAAAAGTGCAATGGAATGCATCTTAAAGTCAGAATTACAACTTGTAGGCTCACGCACAAATTCTCAACTCTGATTTCGCAGAGATGCAGGGGCATGATGTCACACAAACATGTCGACACTCAGGGAGCTATACAAAGTAAGTGATAAACATTCACTTTAAGTAATATTGATAAATGAGTTTGTTTCCACATTACATGATACTAAAGCTGGTTTAACAAATGCCTGCAGAAACAGGTGTATAAAACATAATCTCTTTTGATAATCGTACACCTGAAGCACAAATGCTAGCGCTGCAGCATTGTTTATCAGTTGGGTTGCTAGGAGACATCTCTAATGAGAGTCAAACCCCTTATAAGCTAACGGGAGCGTTGCAGTTCTGAATATCAGGGAATGGAATGCATTTATGGTCGGAGATATCAAGTAGGAATATCCCACATCCAACTTGAATGGAACACAACATAACCGTGTACCCTGAAGAAACAAAATTTATTGCAAGCAACATTTAAATCGCAAATATTATTAAATAGATTTTTCCAGGTATCATAGACCTCCTTGGTAGACTCATATGAAAAATTATGATTTTTGAATGTCTGTTCGGGAGACGTTCATTTCACAAAACAGTCATGCTGCAGTTAAAATTAGGCTTGCTTGAGCATTGTGTCATTTCAAGTTCTGGCTTTCGTACGTGGACGTGTTTTTAAAATGTCAACTGGTATTACTGGTTAGCTGCGACATAATGTATGATGCCCAAAGGCATAGGGTGTCTTATTCATTGTGAAACTGCGTTTTCTTAATGGCATGAATCACACTAAAGGCCTAGACTTTAAATTCACGGCCCGCCACTGCAGACACCCAAACATAAACAATCTGCAACAGACTCTAAATACTGTCTACAACACCTTGCAAATAAACCTTTGGACTAAGAATAATAACGGGACCATTGCTTACAGCAGGCAATTTAAAGTCCGGTCATGACTTAAATTTACATTTATTGTTGAATGCGGTGAATTTGTAAAGAAGCAATGCTTTAATGAGGACGATTTAAGACGCAACTTTTCAAGTTTACTTGCTGATTGTAACTACATGCAATGCACCACATGCTGTCATTGCACACATTGCAAAAAGTGGCATTTTTAATTCATCACTTTAAAATCAACACAGCTAACAATATTAAACTTACTAGTTTGTTGTTGGACGACTAGTGGGAGCATCCTGGCCAAAGGATGCGTTTCTTTCCATGACTTCTGTCTGCTTGTTTACATCTGTCATCTTCAGTTAGTCATTTAAATATTGCCAAACAGCAGATTTAAGTTGCTTTTTGGATGGATATGAGTCTGGTAGATCGAATTCCTCTGTTATATTTTGAAATTTGCGTGTTTAAGCTTCAGTTTCACGTGAATTGAAAGTTTACGTTCAGTTAGTGACACCTGGCAATTAAAACAGCACGGCCACCCTCCATAACCAGAGTTTTCCCATTTAGGCTTACTAAATCTTTCAAAAAAATCTATTATAATAAATATTTATACATTATATCTAATATTTTTGCCACGTGTAAATAAAGCATTTCACGGTTTTTAACCGTGGATTCTAAATTCTTATAGTTAAATTAACCGTAAAATCATATCATCCCTAATCCAATGCATACTCTTAAATATTTATACATTGTATCATATCAAAATTCAGAAAAAGCATTAGGGTTAATGTTTCAGAAAAAAAAAAAAAAAAGAAAAAAATGTACCCTTTCAGAAAATTACAATCCTTACCGGCTCATCTGAAATGCCTGTCTACTTTCCTCACCATGAAAACGTATGTAAACTCAGCAAAAAAAGAAACGTCTCTTTTTCAGGACACTGTTTTTAAAGATAATTTTGTAAAAATCCAAATAACTTTACAGATCTTTATTGTAAAAGGTTTAAGCAATGTTTTCCATGCTTGTTCAATGAACCATAAACAATTAATAAAACATGCACCTGTGGAACGGTCGTTAAGACCCTAACAGCTTACAGACAGTAGGCAATTAAGGTCACAGTTATAAAAACTTAGGACACTAAAGAGACCTTTCTACTGACTCTGAAAAACACCAAAAGAAAGATGCCCAGGGTCCCTGCTCATCTGCGTGAACATGCATGCTGCATGGAGGCATGAGGACTGCAGATGTGGCCAGGGCAATAAATTGCAATGTGCGTACTGTGAGACGCCTAAGACAGCGCTACAGGGAGACAGGAAGGACAGCTGATTGTCTTCGCAGTGGCAGACCACGTGTAACAACACCTGCACAGGATTGGTACATCCGAAGATCACACCTGCGGGACAGGTACAGGATGGCAACAACAACTGCCAGAGTTACACCAAGAATGCACAATCCCTCCATCAGTGCTCAGACTGTCCTCAATAGGCTAAGAGAGGCTGGACTGAGGACTTGTAGGCCTGTTGTAAGGCAGGTCCTTACCAGACATCACCGGCAACAACGTCGCCTATGGGCACAAACCCACCTTCACTGGACCAGACAGGACTGGCAAAGTCACGGTTCTTCACTGACGAGTCACGGTTTTGTCTCACCAGGGGTGATGGTCGGACTCGCGTTTATCGTTGAAAGAATGAGTGTTACACCGAGGCCTGTACTCTGGAGTGGGATCGATTTGAAGGTGGATGGTCCATCATGGTCTGGGGCAGTGTGTCACAGCATCATCGAACTGAGCTTGTCATCATTGCAGGCAATCTCAACACTGTGCGTTACAGGGAAGACATCCTGTCTTGTGATAGCCACTGACTGTCTTGTGAGTTTTATTCCTGTAGGGGGAGCTTGCCCCTTCAAAACAGAATCCTCCATTCATCCACATTTAAATCTAAGAATGCTTTACATCCATTTGGAGACATTTTACACTGGATAGTTAATTTGAATAAAAACTGATAATTGCAATGATTCATACCTGTGAAGAAAATCCGCCTCAGCATTATCTATAAAAGCATTTTTAAAAATCCTCATCCAGTAATAATAAACGACAGAGTTCATGCATCCTGGCCAGTGCTGAGAAAAGTAACAGGTACCACGTGACACTGTCGTCTAGTTGGGCGATATCAACTCGTTCAGCGGAGGGGAGACAGTTTTTTTTTGTCTCAATATGACAGACTCACAGCCATGCAATTGCAAGGTATCTCAAACAAAATTATTTTCAGCGTTGATAAAAATATATAAAGGACAGATGCATGAATTCATGTAAATTCAGTGAATTCACCTCACACTGAATCATTACTTTACAAATATTTAATTTGAGTAAGGTCCTCTGTCTTAAGAGGGCTTCAGCAAAGGAAAAAATGAAGTCAGGACACTGACAACGGCATCTGTTTTGTCGCCAATACTTTTAGCTTTGCTGTACAGTGAATGTATCACAGTTAATGCACACTGTGCCTAATACATATCACATCACTATTTCTCCCTCTGGTTCTCTGTATCTCTCACTGGCAGGATGCCTATCTCATCCCCTCTAGTTATGCTGAAACGTAGTCACTCTGATGAACGACCTCCTCGCTCCCTCCACGTTCCCGGCTGCCAGATCGGACTAAAACCCCATTACAGACAGCAGGAAACAAGGAGGAAAGGCAAGGCTCTGCTCTCTCCACCTCCCCTTCTCCTCTGCCAAATCTAAAATCAATAAGCTGTTTCTTTCACTGCATGACCTGCTGAATCCATAAAAATAAAAAAAAAGTGAGTGACTCTTGTATAAAGATGACGAGAGAAACTCAGATGCCCTCTCTACTTCTACAGCCTGCCAGGCCACTGCTCAACATGAGCGATAAAAGAGTGTTTGGATTTATGTGTTGTGACTGTGTTGAGGTTGTGCAGGTGTTTTGGTTTGGCATCCTGCTCAGGAGGAGCATCACAGTAAATCTAGTTGCTGCACTTCAGATACACAGCTCAGTCAGGACACTGACTGAACCAGCAGCGTGTGGTCAGGGACACTTAAGAAACTGAAAAACAGGCAACTAAATGGAAAGGAATCCTCTGAAATAAGTTAATTACAAACCAGTGTTGTTTTGGTAGTGGAGAATAAAAGTCACTAGAGTGACGTTTTCTTATGAGAGTGTGTTGACTGTATAACATAGATTTACAGTGAGGTTTGCTATACCTACTCTCACCCAGGGTTGGGAGGGTTACTTTTGAAATGTATTCCACTACATATTACATGCTGTACAATGAAATTTGTAATGTATTCCGTTAGATTACTCAAGGTCAGTAACGTATTCTAAATACTTTGGATTACTTCTTCAGCACTGGTAGATTTTTTCACTTGTTTTGACTATAAAAATTCTGCCAGTACAGTAAGACAAAATACCTAAATATCTTATGCAGTGTTGTTTCTAAAACAAGATCAATCAAATTGATCTTAAGGATTTTCGATATTTTTACAGGAAAACAATACAAAAATTATCAAGAATACCATTTATGCCCTAATATCGAAGGTCTTACTAGAAAGAAAGAAATTATGATCCAATGTGAATTTTCTTGATAAAAAAATATGATCGTGCCTGGTAACATGTGCATGTAAAATGGCTAGAAATAGCATTTTAGCTTAGCGTAAAGCTGACAATTTACACAAGGTTTATTTCTATTTCTACTGCTCGTATGAATGTAACACATCATAAGAAAGTGTTTCACCGCTGTTCAAATGCACTTTGGATCGCATAATTTATGTAGAAATGTTTTCCATCTGAAAGGACTAAATATTAAATGAAACAAATGACAAAGTAATCTCTTCAGTAATCAAAATACTATTAGAATGTAACTGTATTCTAAATACCAATGATTTAAATTGTAACCGTAGTGGAATACAGTTACTTATATTTTGTATTTTAAATACGTAATCCCATTACATGAATTCTGTTACTCCCCAACCCTGCTCTCACCTGTATACTTTTTTCAGCAACTTTCATGATCACGTAGGGGGAGTAAAAGCCATCCACAATGTCAGATCAATATGATTATGATGAAAGGAAGAAACCAAAGGAAACTAAGTGTGAAGAGAGGAAAGGTAGATGTGGGGGCGGTGCTTTTGAAGTGAGGGAGAGTGATCTTTCAGAAGCCATTGCCCTTTATGGATATTACTGTATTCATACCCTAACATTATTAGGGCCACAAGTATGTTCACTGTATGTAGTGTAGCAGATAAATGAAAGAAACTGTCACTAAGACCCAAAATATTTTGAATCTTCTCTCCATGTTGCATATTTCAATGAAAAGTGAAATAGGTTATTTTTTACACTTTTGATTTTAGCCCTTCACACATGCCACCTGTTAACCTGCAGTAAAATCATTGAATTGCCATTACTGTAAATGTACCACATATGCTATTTCAATATGCAACATTTTCTGTCTTTTTTTGTTTTAGCGACCATTCACACATCAGCACCAAAATGCAGTTAAACTCTGAGATGCAGTTAGTCATTTTATTAGTCGACAAATTTCTTTGCGGTTTCTCCATTTCTTCGTAGTCCAGTGTTGTGGCAGCACATGGTGGCGTTCAATTGGCTGCTCATCATATGACTTCAGATTTGAGTCGTGGAGCATCATACACTGCATGATCTCTATAGTCGGCTCTAAAATATCTAATATTCTTTAAATCATCCAACTAAATGGAATAATTTCACTATTTGTCCAATTTGATCACATTTTTTGACTCCAGAGTAACTGAATCATCTCTGTCTTACACTAGTGTGTCCTGACCTCGTACATGCTCAAACTGTTAATCTAACGACTAAGTTCACACATAGCATCAAAACTGAACTTTTCAGGTAAAGTTACAACTTCTCATTCAGGAAAATAGCCAGTGCAAAATGTACTGGTATTTTCAAACAGGTCGTGTTCACACATAACCTCTACACTGAAAATTGCAGGTCATTTTCTGGAAAAGGCTATAATGTGTGTGAAAGCGACTTTTGTTTTAAACGAATCACCCAGTACCACTTGGATATTATGTTTGCAACAGAGAGATGGCAAATTGATAGACTTGTTGAAAACCTTAAAGGCAAAGTCCAGCCAAAAATGAAAATTCTGTCATCATTTACTCACCCCATGTAGTTCCAAATACCTTATGACTTTCTTCCTTCTGCAGAACACAAAAATAAATGTTAGGCAGAATAATAACCACAGTCACCATTCACTTTTTCCCAGTCACCATTCTTTTTCTTTTCTTTTTTTTCCACACAATGTAAGTGAATGGTGACTGAGGCTAACATTCTGCTAAACATCTCCTTTCGTGTTGCATGAAAGAAAGTCATGCTTGGAACAACATGTGTCAGCAAACGTTGACAGAATTTTCATTTTTGGGTGAATTAACTCTTTAAATTTAAAAATATTGTTTCAGTATATAGTATAAAAAAAAAATTAAAAAAAACAGGGTTTCTGCCAAAATGCATGGAAAGCAAGTAAAATACTCTCTGGGCCTTAAAGGAATAGTTCACCCAAAAACAGTTTATGCAGTGATCTGAGCAAGGAGCTCGGTCTGAGGCATCTCCTTCATTCATCTGCATTCAAACAGCTCTCCTTGTTGACCGTTCCAAGATGTTGCCACAACTGACGTATCTAAACCAGCCAAATGAGGCATCTATGTATAAATATCTATGCTCCTCTGTTGTAAACAACACTGCGCTTCCGTATCAGTTCTCGCATGAACTTGCCAAAGCACTTATGTAACGCAAAAGGCAGCGTTTATTCGACCCTCATGAATTTGTAATAAAAAAAAGTTTTAAATATTGATCTATTCCTGACACACACCAAGCATTTAGCTTCAGAAGACATTAATCAATCAAAAATTTAGCGCCCAATCACTTGCATTTTATGGACCTACAGAGCTGAAATATTCTCCCAAAAATCTTCATTTGTGTATTACTGAAGACAGACAGTCATACACATCTGGGATGGCATGAGGGTGAGTAAATGATGAGAGAATTTTAATTTTTGTGTGAACTATTCCTTTAAAACAACAGGCTGCCCGAGTTAGTATCAGCCACAACATTAAAACCACCTGCCTAATATTGTGTAGGTCCCCCTCGTGCCGTCAAAACAGCGCCAATCCGCATCTCAGAATAGCACAAATGTACAAATGACTGGTAACAGGGTATTGTAAGTGTAACAAATTTGCTTACATTTTATTAGTGTACTGTAATAAGAAAAAAATCCTACCACCGGAGCAATTCAAGCCTGAAGTATCACCTGTATTCTCAAGGGGGCAGCAAGCGAAACTCCAGCTAAATAGGAAATGCGCAGCTGTACAGAGCAAACCACACTTTCTGACAGCAGACAGCACAAATGAGAACACATTCTTGCATTTAAACAACACAGCTTGATGCAGAGCAAATCCAAACGCAGGGATCTCAAGTTCTCAATTTTTCTCGGTTTCAAATTGCATTTAACTTGACAAAGTGGCCTAAAAACTGTATGTTTATGATGCAACGCAATCAAAGTGAGATGCTCCAAAAGCATCCATCTGATTCAGTTGTGCATTGACGCGTCCTTAGACAAGCCCTTATAATAAATCTGTCTCAGACAGATTGATGAATTGAATAGCAAAATGGATTGCTGTGAACAGTAGGCCAATGAAAGATTTACAGTATGTTCAATAGTATGGAAATAAACGATATATTGAATTCCAAAGCCAATTTTTGTATTGTCTTATCAATGCTTTACTCGTCTGCAACAATAACGCAATGCATCTTAAGTATGTGAATTATTATATATATATATATATATACACACACACAACCAGTCAAAATATTTGAAACACCTGACTGAAATGTTACTCATGATCGTATGCTTAAATTGTTTGAAATTAGTTTTGTAGACAAAAATATAATTGTGCCACCATATTAATTTATTTCATTATAAAACTAACATTTTATAATAAAACATTTAAAAAAAGTTTTTTGAAATTGATGACTTGGACCAAATAATAAAGAAAAACAGCCAATAAGTGCCTAACATAGATGGGAACTCCTTCAAAACTGTTTAAAAAGCATCCCAGGGTGATATGTCTGCAAATTCTAGGCAAAGGGTGATTACTTTGAAGATGCTAAAATAAAACACAGTTTTGATTTATTTTGGATTTTGTTCAGTCACAACATAATTCCCATAGTTCCATTTATGTTATTCCATAGTTTTAATGACTTTACTATTATTCTAAAATGTGAAACATAGTAATAAAAAAAATAAGGAATGAGTTTTTCAAAACTTTTGACTGGTAGTGTGTGTGTATACACATTTTAGAATATATATATATATATATATATATACACACACACACACACACACACACACACAGTTGTACTCAAAAGTTTGCAAACCCTTGGAGAACTGGTAATATATGTACCATTTTTAAAGAAAACATGAGTGAGCAGGCAAAACACATTTCTTTTATTTCTTATGGGATTCATATTCAACTGTAGGTTACAACAGAATGGCACAATCAGAAAACAAAACATTATGATTTAAAAAGAAGCCAAACAACTATGCGATAATAAATGGCTTCATATGATCACTATCCTTAAATAAAAGACAGTTTTTTTTTTGTTTTTTTTTGTTTTGCATGATCAGTCATATTTTCAATATCAGTGCCAAAATTTCACAATTTCTGCCAGGGTATGCAAACTTTTGAGCACAACTCTCTCTCTCTCTCTCTCTCTCTCTCTATATATATATATATATTATACATTGTTCATAAATAAGGATAACTAATAATTATTTAATCATATACAGTATATTCAATGATTTATATTTTAGGGACTTTCTCATCAAATATTTCTATGTGATTAATTGCGATTAATTCGATAAATTGGCATACCATGTAATTAATTTGATTAAAATTGTAATCAATTGACAACACTAAAAAATATATATACTGTATATATACACACATACATACAGTATACCGTATGCATAAGTCAACATGTCATTTATGTTTTCTGTATTCTCTTTAATGTTAATATGTTGCCAGTGATCTTAGAAAGGAATACAACGTGTTCCAAATATCTGTTAAAATCGCTTTGATATTGTACATGGCAAAAACGGACAAAAATGACTTTTTGTAATAAAATGCCTTTTCTCTACTTATGCTTGATAGTTTTGATATAGGGGTCTTCTTTTTAGTTGGATCATGTTAGACAGAGAACTTTGTGTGTGATTAGCACTTAACACACTTTTTATTTTTTTACCTAATCACTGTCAACTCTATGCCAACCTGCTAAAGCCATTGGCTATAGCCAGTGTATGAGTAAAGTAGCAGCCCTCTGACTGCATTTCCCATACCACTCTCACCTTGCCTTCATTTTTTTCTCTCCCTGGTATCATTTTCATTAAAGTGGCAATCAGACTCAGGGCGAAACTGAATGCTATCAATATGCTCATTTACACAGCAGAGTTAAGAACCCTAAAAATCATGTTGGATAATAATAAAAAATTATTTGAGGACCCTTAAGAAAAACTGTATGGTTTGCTGGGTTGGTTAAATGCAATGCATTCATTTTCAGCAGTATTTCTTATTAGGCCTCATGCAACCAGAAAATTCAGATTTAACAATATGTTTTAATCATATGGACATGAACTAACAAATGCTGGTCATGAACATATAAAAGATGTTAGATGCAGTCATATATTTACATGCAAAATACTGCCAAAATGATCTGAATTCCTTCTTGTATTGCAGACTTTGTGTACGATTTAATCACAGCAACAGGAACTGTATTTGAACGGCCAGCGTACTATTAACTGATATTTTTATTATTTTTTTTTTTTTTTAGTTAGTTGGTTTCCTGCTGTTAGCCACGTAAGTGTATGGGGCTCGAATTTATTATATTAATGTATATATTGCACATATAGGAACTGGTCCTCTAATCTGATAAGTGCCGTTCCAAGAGTGCTGATATTTACAGGAACGCTCAACTGTTTGTATCACTCTGCTTGTCTGTGTTTGCATTGTTCCAGAACAGTTCATATTACCATACGTTGGCTTCGTTCACAATTACATTTTGCCATTTTAGCAGATGCTTTTATCCAAACGATTACTCCTATTTTCATTAGTGGAGCAAAAATAATAATAATAATAATTGGCCATACTATGTCTATAATGTAAGTTACTCAATACTGAAATTATGCTGTTGAACTTAATATCAGCCTGGCTTTGGTTATCTGCAGCCTTATGCCTACGTTCAAGTCTCAGCAATGCTGTATTGGTTATATATTGCAATCTGGTCCAGCAAACCTGTAGGTCTGTCTTAGTTCGCAAGGACTGTGTAAAATTTCTGGCCAGTCTCAAGTCAAAACATACGCACTTCTGGCATCTATCTTGAATACCCCCCCCCCCCCCACACACACACACACACACTTTTTCCCTTTTGAGCTCTACTGATTCCTCTGACAGTGTGCATAACTACGAGAATTCATTATGGTTCTTGACGAATGTGGCGTTAAAGTGCTTACAGTTAGAGGGTGGCAGCAGAGGGGAAGTGACAGCGCTCCCAGCATCTCTGTTGTGATAAGGGGATTTCTGAAATTCTAATGGGGGCCATTACTGCAGCGACCACTCCACCCGCTGTCTCATGCTTACATCAACGGATCAGCGATTTAGCATTTAATTATAGCACTGACACCACTGTCTTCAGTCTCACGACAGGGATGCGGGGAATATGGGTAAAGACAAGCCATAAATTTGATTTTTGTGAATCTGGAGGGCAATCAGTGACAAAAAGTTGGGGATAAGAAATAACATGGCTGTTTGGAAAACAAGGGATTTAAATTTAAGAGACCTGCTATTGGGAGCGAAACGCCCTGGGGGTGGGGGGGGGGGGGGGGTTGTGGGTTTGGGGTAGAGAAGTATTCAGTTTGTCACTTTGTGTTATTCTAATGATGTTGGTAGATGGGGGGTTTATGACAAAGTGCTTCACTGACTCTGGAAAACAAAAACAAACAATGTGTATCTATTTGTCCCAGGCTATTACAGGAGAGCATTGCAGCATGGTGGTAGAACATGCACTGCATGAACAAACCCAGAGATGCACCAGCCCCAGAGCTCTAAACTTGGAAGTGGTAACTGGAGGGAAAACATTTGCCTGTTGTTGAATAGTACTTACAGCGCTGCCAAGAGTTTGCCAATTGCATTGTACTGCATTGTACAACTGGACACAGCTATGATGAAAAAAGTTTAGTCTTTCCTTGGATTAGTTTTAAGCTATAGTATCTGATGGATAATTGTAAATGTAAAAACAAAATCCCTAAATGTAAATCTGTGGCAGCTGCTCGGCTGGTGCATGACCCCCTGAAAGTATGCAACCTGCATGTTTCCATTTGAGCAT
The DNA here is from genome assembly GCF_019703515.2 of Myxocyprinus asiaticus. NCBI lineage: Eukaryota > Metazoa > Chordata > Actinopteri > Cypriniformes > Catostomidae > Myxocyprinus > Myxocyprinus asiaticus. The sequence goes on along the minus strand of NC_059347.1, from coordinate 50,565,603 downwards.
CCTGTTCTGAGAAAAAAAAAAAAAAAAAAAAAAAAAAACTGCCCGATGGGTTAGGCGCAGCTCGCTTTTATTCGACACTGGATTTGACTAAGGGATAGTGGCAAATCCCCTTAACTCCCATGTCCCTTGAAAAGACGGCATTTTCCACACTGTTCAGATTACACCAATTCGTGACCCTTCCTTTCGGTTTGTTCGGGGCCCCGGCTACGTTTCAGCGGCTCATGGACAGAATCCTCAGACCGCACGCTGCTTACGCTGCTGCCTATCTGGAGGACATAATTATTTACAGTAATGGTTGGCAGAGGAACCTGTGGCATCTGAGGGCTGTCCTGAGGTCATTGAGAAGGGCGGGACTCACAGCAAACCCAAAGAAGTGCGCAGTTGGGTGGGTGGAAGTATGGTATCTGGGCTTTCACTTGGGTCATGGGCAGGAGCGGCCCCAAATTGATAAGACAGCAGCGATTGCAGACTGCCTGAGACCTAAGACCAAAAAGGAGTTCATAGTTCCTGAAAAAGGAGTTGATGGGGCTGGCTGGCTATTATCATAGGTTTGTGCCTAACTATTCGAATGCCACCAGCCCGCTGACTGATCTGACTAAAAGGGGGGCACCAGATCCAGTCCAGTGGATGGAGCAGTGTCAGCAGGCATTCACACGGGTGAAAGCTGCACTTTGGGCTGGGCAGTTATTGCACTCTCCTGACTTCTCTGTCCCTTTCATCTTGCAGATGGATGCATCAGACAGTGGGTTGGGAGCGGTACTGTCCCAGATGGTGGAGGGGGAAGAGAGCCCCGTGCTGTACATTAGATGGAAGCTCTCACTGTGGGAGACCAAGTACAGCACGATCAGAAGGATATTTTGGCCATCAAGTGGGCGGTCCTAACCCTCCAGCACTATCTGTTGGGGCATGCTTTTACCCTCTGTTCGGACCACGCCCTGCTCCAGTGGCTCCATTGCATGAAGGATGCCAATGCGCAGATCACCTGTTGGTATCTGGCTCTCTAGCCTTTTAAAGTTCAAGGTGGCCGGTGGCCTGTTCTATGAGACATCATGGTAGACTGGTAGTGCAAACTGCATGGAAGAGGAGAGTAAACAGAGCACGATTGTGATTTTATTTATTCTTAAGAAAATAATAATTACATATTTATTAAAACAAGTCACGACTCGAAACACATAAATGCTGCATTAAGGGACGCATACAGCATAGGGTAAATCTACTGCATAGTTACAAAAACAAGAACAAAAGAACAAAATATCCCCAATAAACAAAGCACTCAAAAAAATAAAAAAAAAATACATATATATAAAATGATGGGCGACAAGTGTTTGTGCACACAGACAAGGTTATGCCAGCACTGTTCGAGTGCAGAGGGGAGTAGGTACTGCTGTTAGTACCAATAACAGGGCAAGTTTTTAGACTGTTTATGTAACCTTGTTTTTATAATTGCTTTTAAACACTACTTATGTGCACATTTTGCACCTCTAATGGATTAAACATCTTTTTGGAACACCATTCCTTCTCTCTGGTGTAGTTCTCTTTGTGACCACTCTGGTCCCTATTGCACATGGTATATATACATATATATACATACACACACACACACACACACACACAGTTGTGCTCAAAAGTTTGCATACCCTTGGAGGATTGGTAGTATATGTACCATTTTTAAAGAGTGAGCAGGCAAAACACATTTATTTCTTATTGGATTCATATTCAACTGTAGGTTATAACAGAATGGCACAATCATAAAACAAAACATGGCAACAAAGAAAAAAAATGAAATGACCCCTGTTCAAAAGTCTGCATACCTTTAGTTCTTAATACTGTGTATTGCCCCCTTTAGCATCAATGACAGCATGCAGTCTTTTGTAATAGTTGTCTATGAGGCCCCAAATTCTTGCAGGTGGTATAGCTGCCCATTCGTCTTGGCAAAATGTCATACAAAGTCTTTGGTCGTCTTGCATGAACCGCATGTTTGAGATCTCCCCAGAGTGGCTCAATGATATTAAGGTCAGCAGACTGTGATGGCCACTTCAGAACCTTCACCTTTTTCTGCTGTAACCACTGGAGGGTCAACTTGGCCTTGTGCTTAGGGTCATTGTCCTGCTGAAAAGTCCAAGATCATCCCATGCGCAGCTTTCGTGCAGAAGAATGCAAACTGTCTGCCAGGATTTTCTGATAACATGCTGCATTCATCTTGCCATCAATTTTCACAAGATTCCTCATACCTTTAGAGCTCACACACCCCCAAAACATCAGTGAGCCACCAACATGCTTCACAGTGGGGATGGTATTCTTTTCACTATAGGCCTTGTTGACCCCTCTCCAAACATAGCGTTTATGGTTGTGACCATAAAGCTCTATTTTGGTCTTGTCACTCCAAATTACAGTGTGCCAGAAGCTGTGAGGCGTGTCAAGGTGTTGTCGGGCATATTGTAACCGGGCTTTTTTGTGGCATTGGCGCAGAAAAGGCTTCTTTCTGGCCACTCGACCATGCAGCTCATTTTTGTTCAAGTATCGTCGTATTGTGCTCCTTGAAACAACCACACCGTCTTTTTCCTCTCCTGAGGTTACCTGTGGGTTTTTCTTTGTATCCCGAACAATTCTTCTGGCAGTTATGGCTGAAATCTTTCTTGGTCTACCTGACCTTGGCTTGGTATCAAGAGATCCCTGAATTTTCCACTTCTTAATAAGTGATTTAACAGTACTGACTGGCATTTTCAATGCTTTGGATATCTTTTTATATCCTTTTCCATCTTTATAAAGTTCCATTACCTTGTTACGCAGGTCTTTTGACAGTTCTTTTCTGCTCCCCATGGCTCAGTATCTAGCCTGTGCAGTGCATCCACGTGAGAGCTAACAAACTCATTTACTATTTATGCACAGATACTAATTGCAATTTTAAAAGCCACAGGTGTGGGGAATTAACCTTTAATTGCCATTTAAACCTGTGTGTGTCACCTTGTGTGTCTGTAACAAGGCCAAACATTCAAGGGTATGTAAACTTTTGATCAGGGCCATTTGAGTGATTTCTGTTATCATTATGATTTAAAAAGGAGCCAAACAACTATGTGATAATAAATGGCTTCATATGATCACTATCCTTAAATAAAAGACAGTTTTTTTGCATGATCAGTCATATTTTCAAAATCAATGCCAAAATTTCACAATTTCTGCCAGGGTATGCAAACTTTTGAGCACAAACTGTATGTGTATATATATATATATATATATATATATATATATATATATATATATATATATACACACACACACACACACACACAGTATATACAGTTGTAGTCAGATGTTTACAAAAACTTAGGTTGAAGTCATTAAAAGTAATTTAACCGCTCCACAGATTTAATATTAGCAAACTATAGTTTTGGCAAGTCGTTTATGACATCTACTTTGTGCATGACACAAGTAATTTTTCCAACAATTGTTTACAGACAGATTGTTTCACTTTTAACTGACTATCAAAATTCCAGTGGGTCAGAAGTTTAAATACACTAAGTTAACCACTAAGTTAACAAGCTGCTAAAAGTGCCTTTTAGCAGCTTGGAAAATTCCAGAAAATTATGTCAAGACTTTAGACAGTTAGCCAATTAGCTTCTGATAGGTGTACTGAATTGGAGGTGTAAGTGTGGATGTATTTTAAGGCTTACCTTCAAACTCAGTGCCTCTTTGCTTGACACCTTGGGAAAAACAAAAGAAATCAGCCAAGACCTCAGAAAAAAAAATGATGGACCTCCACAAGTCTGGTTCATCCTTGGGAGAAACATAAAAATGCCTGAAGGTACCTCGTTCATCTGTACAAACAATAGTACTCAAGTATAAGCACCATGGGACCACACAGCCATCATACCGCTCAGGAAGGAGACACATTCTGTCTCCTAGAAATTAACGTAGTTTGATGCGAAAAGTGTAAATCAATCCCAGAACATCAGCAAAGCACCTTGTGAAGATGCTGGAGGAAACAGGTAGACAAGTATCTATATCCACAGTAAAACGAGTCCTATATTGAAATAATTTGAAAGACTGCTCAGCAAGGAAGAAGCCACTGCTCCAAAACCGCCATAAAAAAGCTAGACTACAGTTTGCAAATGCACATGTGGACAAAGATCTTACTTTTTGGAGAAATGTGCTCTGGTCTAATGAAACAAAAATGTAACTGTTTGGCCATAATGACCATCGTTTTTTTTTGGAGGAAAAAGGGTGAGGCTTGCAAGCCGAAGAACACCATCCCAACCGTGAAGCATGGGGGTGGCAGCATCATGTTGTGGGGATGCTTTGCTGCAGGAGGGACAGATGCATTTCACAAAATAGATGGCATCATGAGGATGCAAAATTCTGTGGATATAATGAAGCAACATCTCAAGACATCAGCCAGGAAGTTAAAGCTCGGTCACGAATGGGTCTTCCAAATGGACATTGACGGCAAGCATACCAGCAAAGTTGTGGCAAAATGGCTAAAGGACAACAAAGTCAAGGCATTGGAGTGGCCATCACAAAGCCCTGACCTCAGTCCGATAGAAAATTTGTTGGCAGAACTGAAAAAGTGTGCGAAAAAGGAAGCCTACAAACCTGATTCAGTTACACCAGTTCTGTCTGGAGGAATAGGCCAAAATTCCAGCTACTTATTGTGAGAAGCTTGTGAAGGTAATGTAATGGGTAATGCTACCAAATACTAACAAAGTGTATGTAAACTTCTGACCCACTGGGAATGTGTTGAAAGAAATAAAAGCTGAAATAAATAATTCTCTCGACTATTATTCTGAATAATATATTCATATATATATTATTCCAGCCTATTTAAGATTTTTAAGATGTGTAGCAAAATTCCATCAAATTGAATTGTGTAATTAAAATTATCATCTTTTTAAAAATTACTCAGTTCAGTTTAATGGAATTTTATGAAATTGAAATATGTGATTTTTATTATTTATTTTATTTTTTTATTGAAGAGTTAAGCTAGAAAAATATTATTCAATATTGCCATTGCTTTCACTTGTATATAATTAGATCAGTGGTTCTCAGCCCTGTTCCTGGAGGCCCCCAAACACTACACAATTTCAACCCCTTGCTGGGGGGCCTCCAGGAACAGGGTTAAGAACCACTTAATTAGATGAGTTTTTAGATTTTATGAGATGCAGATGAGGATATATATGAGATCATTGTCTCTGACTCAGAATATTCTTTTGAGTTTCAACTTTGATAACTTCAAAGCCCAAATGTTTTAAAGTCACATATGAGAAGTGAACCCACTAATTGTTTAATACAAAGAGATTTGACTAAGCACAAGAAATAAAGAAATAGGATATTTAAATTAATCAACAGTAGAATAGTCTTCATTTACTTCAGCATGATGCCATTTAGAACTTGATCTTAAAATGCAGACATTTGATGTTGGAAATCTCAGGATCAGTCTAGTTGCCTTCGGTATTTTTTGTGAGTGTGTAATTAGGCTATGAAAGAGTACACTTATGAATCGTAATGCATGCATATATGGATGTTATTTATTATAATACAGACATGGTAGAAAGGAAACAGTTGCTGAACCAAATTAAGCATTATGGGTGAAATCAAGCATAAATGGTCTTCTTTTGAAAGATTAATTGGGATTACAATTAAATCCCAATTTGTTTTTTTGTCATGTAAGGAAATCAAATTTGACCCTGTTTAATAATGCATGTTCCTGGTCTTATTGTGAATGACTTCATGGGTGCATGCATTGCATAATATTTTTATTATTAATAATTTGTTCCTCCACTGAAACAACTTTCCTTTTCAGATAACGTCACATATAGAGTCCACTTTTCACGATTCAATCAATTCCTGATGGACAAATTCAAGTGATTTAATTCATCTTTATACTGTCACAAGCTGGTTTTGATGTTACGGTCAAAAGTTGTTTAAATATATAATGACAATTATAGTAATCATTTCATGCATTTGATATTTATTAAATAATTTATGCCAGACAAACATGAAAATATACTTGTTGCAGTAGCAGTACAGCATGAGAAAAATAAGAACACAGTGTCAGTCAACACAAAAGTCGTGACAAGCAGCTTCGGACACTATAATTAAGTTTTGTACAATCTAATTTGGTTTTGCATTTTTCAAATGTTTCCATCCCAGAACCACTTTTTGTATGTAATAACCTGCAGAATGGTTCCAGGTTGGGCATTAGCTCCAGCACTATCCCCCTGTTTGTAACTGAAGTGCCTTAGCCTGGAGTCATCACTTACTGTAGCTCTGGGTAGGAGTTTATAAAATGAAAGGTGATAGGAGGAGGGTCTTGCAGTGGGTTGATGTTAATCTGGTTGGTTTGGGAAGGTAAAGTCAGCTGAGGTGTTCACTTTTGATCTCTTATCAGTTTAGGGCAGAAACAGACCATTTTATTCCAGACTGTCACTCTGTCTGAAGGGATGTTCTTGCTCAGAATCCTTAAATGGAATTTAGGCTGGAAACACCGTTTCATCTGATCGACATTAGAAGTATGACCCTATTAATACAAACAGCTTAAACTGTGCAAATAACTCAATATTATGCTTATTATGTTTGTATCTGGCAGTATATTTACAAAGGTAATTTGTGCTATAGACTAGGGCTTTTCCCCTTTAAAGTAGAGAAACACTACAGCAAATGTGAAGCGGCACGCAGTATTGATGCTAATAAGTAACAACTGCAGAGCTGTGAATACCCAATCCTTATGAAGATATAATGCCGTGTCCTCTGGCAGGTTGATTAGTTTATCCATTACTTTAAGACTCTGTTCCTTTCTCTGGCAGCTGTTTGGAGATGAAATGGTGGCTGGAATTTCTCTCCTCCCACAGACATTATCTCCTCCACCTGTCTCTCCACAGCTCAAATTAAAGACGCTGCCTCCCTCAGGGCATTCTTGAAAACAGAGCTGGATGTGCAAGTTTTTGTGTGTGCATGCAGGAGTATTTCAGATACAGGTTAAGGACAAATGTGAGGAGACTACAAGGCAATGAGAGACGCAGATTGACAAAGAGATTAGGTGCCATGAGGACCATTTCACGAACTCTATATATGGATATAACTGCAAGACTTTATCTGGCTCTTATACTTCTCACTTTTGAATTTGTGACACAATCACAAAAGAATATTTAGTTAATCATATTTTCATTAATTTATTGCTAGCAATTAAATTGACCGATAACACACACAAAAAGAAAAGTACCACAGTAAAATCATGTTTTTGGACAAGTTCCATGGTAACATCATGGTACTCTTTGATGCAACTTTGTGACTGGTATGATCTAGGCTGCGCATGGCTTCAATACTTGAAATTTGGACTTATAAATAAATGAAAGTACACTGCACCACTGGTTCAGTTTACCATCTTTACCTGCCATTATATTAAGTCAGTGCACAGGCTGGCTTTAAGAAAAACATGATTAAAAACAGTTAAAATTCCTTGTGACTAAAATGTTACCATTAAAAGGACAAATGTTAGCCAAAGACATGATAAATCACTACAATTAATTTTGACTAAAAAATAACTTTAAAATGTTTGATACCTGCTGTGAGTATTTCAAGATGGAGTGGTCTAGCAGCAAAGAGGTTCAAACAGGAAACTGAACTGTTTTACAGGAAATCCAAGGGTATGGTGGAATAGACCAATTGTGATTTTCCAGAGGGGACATTGGAAAAGTTGGAATCTTGATTGAATATGATTTAGCCTAACAGAATGATTTTTATTTGAACTCTAATTATATCCATGGCTCTAATTCTAGTTAATATATAATGCTTGTTCCAGCACATGTGTTGTTAGTGTTTGTGTAATTTTGTGTTTCGCCACTGACCTCTTCTGTATGTTTTATGGTGCTGTACTCCTCCTTTAAATTTAGTGTGTATGTTGTTTTGTCAGACGTTTTGTTAGTTAGTTTAAAGTGTATTGTCCTGGTCATGGTCATGCTTACTGTGATTTGTCCTATGAAAAGGTTAAGAGTCTAGAGCCAGGGGTGGACTGGCCATCGGGAGAACCGGGACTTTTTCCGATGGGCTGGCCGTGAAACGGGGCCGAGTGGGCCGCGATAAGCAGAACCCCCCCACCCCTCAACAACTTTTGGGCCAGTTTCTATGTAAAATCCCGGGTCGATTTCTCTTCCCAGTCCGCCCCTGTCTAGAGCAAATGCTACTATTGTAATTTCAGAACACTTTTTGCCTTGCATCTGACTTAAATGGCATTTCTGACTTTTAAATTTTTTTTTTTTTTTTTTTTTTTTCATTCTTGGAGATGTTGGGCGTAATATTTATACTTGAGCGAGTCCTAATAAAAGAGACTGTTATTGACACACCCTCATTCTGTCCCTTGGTTTGTGGCTACGAACATTTTTGTTGTGATTTGTTGTGTACTGCTACAGTACTATTTTGTGTGTAAATATTGTCTATTCTTCCATGAATTAATGAGAATATATGCTTGCTATATTTTAGGGAGTTTGCTAACATGATTCATTAATCATAATTCTGCACTGTTAATATAATTAAAATGTTATATGTAGGTCCTGACTGTACGCATTTCCATGTGGGTTTGTTCTCCAGAAATATAAATGTTAATAGTCTCTGCAGCATGTTTGAGTTTTAGACTGTTTGTTGCCTCTTTTTCTCCCAGTGGTTAGGGAAGTATTTGACCATGAAAACATCAATTTCAAAGGAACAATCTAAGTCTACTATGATAAATTAATATTGCAGGGAACACTCTGAAAGGTCTAATCACAGATTTAAGAGCGACAAATTGGTTTTGATAAATCACTTAGAACATTTACATAAAAGTGGGCTACTTGTTTTTGCAGAGTAAAAAGAGAACACAACTGAGCAGCAGCTCACTGCAGTTAAATATTTAATTATTTAATAAATGTTGTTCCAATCAGAACAGTTCAAAAACAAAATGGGCAAAGCATTCAATTTTATTAGGACTGACGCAAGCTTGTTTATAGTAGTTTTGAACTCAGTAAGAGATTTTCCCGTGAGTATTTTCATTTGCGCTGAGAGTCTCGGAATCGGAATTCTAATCATGGTGGAAAACCAGATTAAAGCTCAAGTGGAAGATCCATGGAAATTGGATGTTTCGCTGCTTAAATAGGGACAAAATGCATACTGTGGGAAGTCTTCAATTCAGCCAAAATACAAGATCTAACATGGGACAGTTGGCAACCCTAGTATCTTGAATCACTCAGAATCTGGAATCTGGTGATACTGTGACTCTATAGTCTCTACTGACCCTTTGCTAAGCCCGGCCTTAAAAGCATTTCTGACCAATCCTATCTTAGCAACTGTTGCTGTGTACCATTTTTCTGACAAGTGTTTGTTTTCTTCGAGAGCCTCCGGGAGTAATGTGTGTTTGAGTAGATTTAAGCAGAATTTTACAGAAATTATCCACAAAATGTAAAAACAAATAATAATATTGCCGGGAGAATTGTAATAGTGACACCAGGTACCTAGACAGGATACACACAGTGTTGTTTCTTTAATCTTTAAATAAATATAGAGAAGAGCATGATATGGATTAAACTGTGTCAGCCCTCATTTACATTGGATCCAAGGTAAATTAAAAAGCTAAAAACTTCATCATATTGAATGTGTTATGAGACGTTATGAGAAGTTCTGTTCACTTACAGTCTACACTTACACTAATGTCGTCACATGCGTAATCGCTATCAAATGATGATTTTCTCTTTTCAAGTCACTGTGAAAACTGCTGGCTTCGATTCTGATTCACAGTTTTCAAAATTACAGTGTAATTTGAATTCTTTTTTCAAAAAACATCTGTTAAATATGCTTTACAAAGTCACTCTTCATTCCAGCCCACGTTAGACTATTGTAAGTTCTGTTTATGAGAATATTTTGCCAAAAAACGTGCCTTTCATGGAAATCTCCCATTCATTCCTATGAGAAGTCAGAGCGAGCAATGGTAGCCAAGGGGAATGGCGCTTAGCGAAGGGTCGATTTGGGACTTGTTTCCACACTTTTACTCTTGAATAAAATGGCAACAAAACAGAAAAAACCTTTGCCCGAATAGTTAAATGACAAATGTATATATGTTGAGCAGCCTCAGTGTAGCTCCTTCAACATGGATGTGTGTATGTGTATGTGCTTCATCATAAACACATTTTTCTCTTTCCATCAAAGCCAAAATATTTAATTCCCAGTGACAGATAGGCAATATAATATATATATATTTTTTTCCCAATATAAAAGCTTAATGACCTGCCAGCACACAGAAGAGAAACACACATACACATATGGTGTTTTTCCACAGTTGTTTTATACCCCTCGAAACACAACAGGCATTTAAATATGTGTGCCAAGCTATTATGACAGATTTACAGTCCCAAACCTTTCCTAATGTTGTCTCTTACCAGGAATACACCCATGGGTAATGGTTAAACATAACATTTCTAAAATGCTCCAGAAATGTCAACATGCTCTTCTGAAACATAATAGACAGTGGAAGCATCTATCTGAAAAGAGACTCAAAATCTCCCTTGAACCTTAACACCACCAGCACTAGACCAGTTGGCCTTGTTCAAATCCAACAAAAGAAGTCAAAACAAGAGCTGACAGGAAGCTGCGGTAGTGCTAATAGAGACCATAAAAAGCGAGGTAAAATCAGTTAAACAAAGAGTGCAGAAGACAGGGCTCTTTGGATTTGTTCCAATAAGCAACCGTTTTTTTTGTTTTTTGGAATATCCAATTCTAATCCATTCAGCTGTTTGTAGTTTGAACAGCAAATAATAATAATATTAATAATAAACAAAAAAATTATGAAATCCGATTTGACAAACTCAACCTAAACCACATATATTTACATTTACATTTATGCATTTGGCAGACGCTTTTATCCAAAGTGACTTACAGTGCTCTTATTTCAGGGACAGTCCCCCTGGAGCAACCTGGAGTTAAGTGCCTTGCTCAAGGACACAATGGTGGTGGCTGTGGGGATTGAACCAACAACCTTCTACTTACCAGTTCATAAGTACTGGTCTTCTACTACCATATATATGTGGTTTGAAATCCAATTAAAATCTGATTTTTGAAAACCTGTACCAGTCTGAACAGTCAGATTGGATTTCAAGTAATTTTTGTCATCATTCAGGTGACTTGATTGCCATCATAAACAAAAAGGTTTTCCAGAGAAAGGCCAGTTTTCCATCCTCTCTTTTCACAATGACAACTGCTCTATTATGTCTCTTAAGAGTGCTGATGCTTCAGTCTTTACTATGGCAACTGTGTAAATATACCGATTATTGGCTACACTGTCTAAACAAACAGATCTGATTTCATCACTTGCAAAATGTCAGTGCAACAAGTCCTAATGATTTGAAAAACAAATCAGATTTATGTGCACTGCCAACAAAGCCTTTAAGCTCAGGAAGGAGACAGAACTGAGATACACTGTTGTGTGTGAAAATCCCAGGAGATCAGCAGTTACAGAAATACTCAAACCGTCTGGCACCAACAATCATCCATAAAGATTTTCTAACCAGCCAATCGTGTGGCAGCAGTGCAGTGCACAAAATCATGCAAAAATGGGTTAGGAGCTTCAGTTATGTTCACATCAACCATCAGAATGGGGAAAAAATTTGATCTCAGTGATTTGAACCATGGCATGATTGTTGGTGCCAGAAGGGCTGGTTTGAGTATTTCTGTAACTGCTGATCTCCTGTAATTTTCTCACACAACAGTCTCTAGAATTTACTCTGAATGGTGCCAAAAACAAAAAACATCCAGTGAGTGGCAAATCTGTGGATGGAAATGCCTTGTTGATGAGAGAGGTCAACAAAGAATGGCCAGACTGGTTCAAATTGACAAAGTCTACTACGATAACCGCTCTGTACAATTGTGGTGAGAAGAATAGCATCTCAGAATGCTATTCTGAGATGTGGGTTGGTGCTGTTTTGGCTGTACAAAGGGGAGCTACACAATAATAGGCAGGTGGTTTTAATGTTGTGGCTGATCAGTGTATGTTGGAGGAGATACACTTACTCGTCTTTCTCCAAACGCCAATGCACTGAGCTCACCCAACCACATAGTCTGTGACATCCCCGTGCCCTCTCTGACCTGGGCAGGGGCAGACTGAGCTTTTATCATCCAGACTGGCAAAGATGACTGGCATGAGACAGTTGTGGCACTGACCTGCTAATTGGCAAAGGGGGGCACTAAAGCTTTGCCCATCTCAGTGATCAAAGTCTTCACTCTCCAGTCTTACAAAAACCTGCTGCTGCTTCTATACAGCATGCCAAGCCTGAAATCTTCAGCCCTCATCATCACCACAACACAAAATGCCAGTCACCCTGGTACTAGACAGCCAAACATACCCATAAAAGTAAGCACAGTACAACAAAGTGAGGAGTAATAGCGAATTACAAAAAATAATACTAAAGAAACTAAAATACAGTGTATTTTACAGACAAAATACAGATAAAGAGTCAAAAGATCAGAGGATTATTTTTGTTTGTTTAATGACGGGGAGATGTGCTCTTCGTGCAATGCATTTGTTCCTAAGAATACTCATAATGCAGTAGAGCTTAAACTACTTAAAGAGAAATCCTTTTTCAGGCTGGAAAAAAGGTATTGAATAAGGTTTCTTGAACACCAGAGGATGATAATTCCAGAACAGACAAAATAGCCAGAAAGTAAGTCTTAATATCAGAAATATAAAAAATGAAATTACAACTCCTGTAACTGAAAGGGTAAAGCATTAATTTCCCTATACATATGTGTTAAAAGCAATGTTTCCCAGAAAGGGAAACTCTGACATTGCTATTATGTTTTATGAAATGTTATCAGGTTTAAAGGTGCAATATGTAATAATTTACATGTAATATTTGCCTTTTTTTTTTTTTGCCAATGTGTGAACGGCTTGTAACGCAACTTAAAAAATGAGCCTGTAGAGTGATTTTCATGCGAAGGGAGCGGGTCGCTTTTACTGGGAAGATCTAAAGGGTGTGACGTTTATGCACACTCACGAGAGCCTTGCCTCAGTGCTTCCCTTCCGCTATTCAACAGCGACAACAAACTGCAACACTAGGTAACGTTATCTTAGAGATGGAATCCAGCAAACGGCCGGCTCCCAGAACAACACTGACTCCTACACAAACTCAGAGTAAACCAAAAAAAAAAAAAAAAAAAAAAAAAACATTTATCTACTGAACGTGATCATAGTCAAGCGAAAACTAGAGTGTACATCGGCAGGGCATTTGATTCCTGGAGGGACCTTCATTCAGTTTTGGGGATCAAAACCGACCCTGAATTGCCGTTCTTCTTATTAGACAGGTAAGCTTGCATAACTGCAAAGCATGTGAAATATAGTAACTGTCATAAGCAATGTTAATCTGTAATTATTCAGCAAGGTAAACTACAATAACACATGAAATGAATGCAAGACAATGTTCAAGATAATGCAAAAAGACCCATTCATTAGTGTAACGTAACTTGGTTATACAGAAAATATATATAATCTTTTATTATAAAACAATAGCGCATCGATATATCAAAATGACAGTTGTGATGGAATCACATCAATACTGAATTGTGTCAACATATTTATAATGTACAGTCTTTTTTATAAACAGCTACTGTCATAATCCACCAAATTTAGCTAACAGCTAATGATAAAGCTGGCTAGCTAGCTAACGCTGATATAGGCTATCGTATAAATGCAGTCACTGTATCATGCAAAGAAAAGTGATTACTTCAAACTACAGTCTCGCATAGTCAGACCTATATCTACACTTTTTTTTTAGCCCTGTTCCAGCACTGGAGAGTCAAATATAATATACAGTCTCAAAGTTTAAAACAGTCATAACTGTGTAATTTTAATTATGCTACCTCATCTGTGATGCTGGTGAATCACGTTGTCTCTTTGTTCATTACATCATTGTTTTGGCCAATGCTCGCATCCCTATGGAGTGTGTGCACCAGCGCAAGCACGAGCAACAGGTAGCTGGCTGCAGTTCACTTAACGGCCACAGGTGTCATTAATAACAAGGGTTTCTGAATCTTACATACTGCACCTTTAACCATTAAAAGAATGACGTGATAACTGTTAACAAATGATTTTGCTTATATCGGTCGGCCAATATTATCGGCCGATATTAGCCTTTCACCGATATATCGGTATCGGTGTATATTTTACCGATATGCGCCGATATGAAAACTTTTTTTCATAACAAATAATGCAGAAAACAATGCTTTAGAATTGGTGTCATAGTGTAGTTTGTCCAGCAGAGTGCGCTCCGACTTAGTTTACAAAGCTGACTCTGAACTGACGGTGGTTCTGCAGACAGGGCGGAGTTAAACGGTGCGGATTTGAGTGGTCTCTTCTCGTTAAATTGCTAACTAGTTTGTGAAATACATACTGGAAAGTTAATAAAAAATGACCCCATCATTTTATATAACTAATATAACATTAACTCTGTCCCTGACAACCATGTCACTCATGTTTATCACATTCACATCTGTTTGCTGTTAGCCAGCTATAGTTTGTCAGTGCAGTCAATAATGTAGCAGATTGAAAGGTAAACATCAGAGCATCTTTTTGCATCTCAGCAGACAATGGTGCAGTGGTGGATTGTGTGTGTTGAGTGTTGATTTCATGCTATGTTGTTACCTAGTTGGTGAGACACAATGCTGGAAAGTAAATAAAGTCCATCTTTTACTCTCCATGGCAACGAGCTTACAGCTAACTAGCTAACCACGTAGCTACTTTCATTGCTTGTCAGCGTGTAAACATGTATTCACCAAACTGTTTTGTTCAGGATTCACAGATTGGTACCCCCTTTAACCGAACAATTCCAGTCGTTGCATTTATAAAATGTAATATTTAAAAGTCTGGTTTTCCAGACATTAAAATAGGATACATAATAAAAATAGATTTAATAAATAGTATATTTGCCCTGTGTAAATAATAATATATAGGAATTGTATCTAAAATAAATGAGGGGTGATCAATACTAATACAACAGGCTGGAAAAATAGACATTTATTCATTTTAATATCCTATATAAATATTTTGAATGTGTTGAAACTTGACACCGGGCGACGCACCCTAAAAACGGCACCGTTATATCGGTTTCATGCTGAAGAGTAAGTTAAAAGTAAGTTTTGTTTTTTTCTCTCTCGTAAATGTAAATGAGTGTAAATGCCAACACCATCATATATGTCGAAAGGACTGATGCCTGTCAACCAAAACATGAGTTCATTGATGTCATTAAATGAGTCTGCTTTTTTATTCCATCCATTACTCCTGGTCGGAGTCTTCCGTAAATATTTAGTTTATACATAGGGTTACATCTTACATAAATTTAATGGTGCAACGCTCAAATATTTAGCAGAGCATAAATTGTGACTTAGTGCCCATTTACGCCACAACTAGGCTAAGTTGTAACGTACGTATAGCTGGTGCAACCGGCCCCTGATGTTTATTTAGCTATTTATTTTATTTTAATTTATTCTTTATTTAAATGGTCAGCATTTGACTGATACTAAACATACCGTACTGATGTTTATTTAGCTATTTATTTTATTTTTATTTATTCTTTATTTTAATGGTCAGCATTTGACTGATATTAAACAGTACTGATGTTTATTTAGCTATTTATTTTATTTTTATTTATTCTTTATTTTAATGGTAAGCATTTGACCGATACTAAACATACAGTACTGATGTTTATTTAGCTATTCATTTTATTTGAATTTATTCTTTATTTTAATGGTCAGCATTTGACTGACACTAAACATACAGTACTGATTTTTATTTTATTTTATTTATTTTATTTTATTTATTCTTTATTTAAATGGTCAGCAATTGACTTACACTAACAGTACTGATGTTTATTAAGCTATTTATTGTATTTTTATTTATTCTTTATTTTCTCAGTGTTCATTTCTAGAATTTGTTGACAATGTATATTAATAATGTCAAATATTCTTTGATAAAAAATATTTGTTTAAGAAAGCAACCTTCTGAGTACATTTGCATAGTCATATCGGTGCAAAATTGGTGCACAATCCACATAAAAAAGGTCTGTTTTAATTCAGCTCAAAAATTAGCTGTATCGGACACCATAACGGTAATCGGTGAATTTTCTCTAAAATCGATATCAGTCTCAAAAATCCCATATCAGTCGGGCTCTAGTTAAAAGTTTACATACACTTAGGTTGAAGTCATTAAAACTAATTTTTTAACCACTCCACAGATTTCATATTAGCAAACTATAGTTTTTGCAGTCGTTTAGGACATCTACTTTGTGCATGACACAAGTCATTTTTCCAACAATTGTTTACAGACAGATTGTTTCACCTTTAATTGACTATATCACAATTCCAGTGGGTCAGAAGTTTACATACACTAAGTTAACTGTGCCTTTAAGCAGCTTGTAAAATTCCAGAAAATGATGTCAAGCCTTTAGACAATTAGCCAATTAGCTTCTGATAGGAGGTGTACTGAACTGGAGGTGTACCTGTGGATGTATTTTAAGGCCTACCTTTAAACTCAGTGCCTCTTTGCTTGACATCATGGGAAAATAAAAATAAAAAATCAGCCAAGACATTAGAAAAAAAAAAAAAAATTGTGGACCTCCACAAGTCTGGTTCATCCTTGGGAGCAATTTCCAAACGGCTGAAGGTACCACGTTCATCTGTACATGTTGTTTAAGGACAACAACGTCAAGGTATTGGAGTGGCCATCACAAAAGCCCTGACCTCAGTCCGATAGAAAATTAGTGCATGTGCGAGCAAGGAGACCTACAAACCTGATTAGTTACACCAGTTCTGTCTGGAGGAATGGGCCAAAATTCCAGCAACTTATTGTGAGAAGCTTGTGGAAGGCTACCCAAAACGTTTGACCCAAGTTAAACAATTTAAAGGCAATGCTACCAAATACTAACAAATAGTACGTAAACTTCTGACCCACTGGGAATGTGATGAAAGAAATAAAAGCTGAAATAAATAATTATCTCTACTATTATTCTGACATTTCACATTCTTAAAATATAGTAGTGATCCTAACTGACCTAAGACAGGGAATTTTTTCAACGATTAAATGTCAGGAATTGTGAAAAACTGAGTTTAAATGTATTTGGTTAAGGTGTATACTTCTGACTTCAACTGTATATAATCACCTTGAACAAAATTAAAAATGACAACATACATTTACAACATTTAAAAAAATATTTACAATTTGCAATATTGTATATACAAATTGCCTCAAAATCAACCTTTAGACATTACATGCAATGATCTCATGGAACAGGAACATTTTGCAGTGCACAGTGACAAACAGGTGTTTAGAATTTTTAGGTATTTTTTTTTTATCCACCTTTTTCCTGGGGGTCTTAGTGGGGAAAAGAATGTGGGTGGGAAGCCATTCTATATCATTCCCTAGCTATGGCTGCAATCATTTTAGAGCCTGTTTTTTACAGCTGGTATTAAGACACGTTTCGGATGATCCAATCGCAAATGGTCAGCACTAAATATAGTTGTAAATGCGGTGCAAAATGTTTTGTGATTGGATCACAAAAACACATACAGATGTAGTCAAAAACCGCATCGCATTTGAGGTTTAAAATGCCGTCCTGATGCATCCCGGACGGCAGCGAAGCACCACCTCTCACCAGTCAATCACCCGCCGAACAAAAGTTTAAACTTATGTGTGGATTTAAAAGGGAATAACCGTCCCATCAGAAAAGAACTTCCTGGCTCTTCCTCAGTGTGTCTGTCTGATTTGAACATGCAGGGTGACAAGTACAAGCACATCCATCTGAAGCTGAACTAACACAGGTACTCCACTAAAACAACCAATAATTTTGCTCGAAATGTTGCGTTTGTGCTTAGATTAAATCTCAACTGCATCTGGGAGAAACAGCGCTGGTTTTGTTCGCACTTTCTTTGTCTTTATGTAGGGTGACCACATTCTGGTTTTCCAAAAAGAGGTCAGTTTTTGTTTTCGCCGGTGGGGGGAGGGGGTTTGGGGTGGGCTGGGGTGGAATAATAGGGTTCAAAACAGTGTTACTATGAATGCAAACTTTAATGCAGTGAAAAAGACACTCTATTAGCATAACATATATATATATATATATATATATATATATATATATATATATATATATATATATACTAATTTCCAACATTCTTTTGAATGTCCATGTACTAAAATAAAATATTTGATGCCATGAGTGTACCTTCATTTACTATTACTATTATTTTGAATGGCCATGGAAAATGAAGCAATGTGATAATTTAAAAAAAGTAGTCCGTTAATTTACCTGATGAACTTTCACCTTTTAATGTGTGCTTCTAAATCACTTGCACCTTTATTAGCATCTGACACATAAGTGCCAGCTTTACATTCCACCAAACTCGACCTGGACGAAAGCATGGGAATTTTTTTATTTCGTTTGGGCATTGTTTTCACTCAGCTGTCATTTGCTGCGACTGTCAAGAGACTGTTTGATGCTGAACACAACAGCGCAATGCCGAACACAACAGCACTTCACGCATTTGCGGAGAAATTGACAGGCAGGAATTTGGCCAATAGTTGCTGCAAGCCTCTTATAATCGACCAATTGGTGTGCGAGAAGGCGGGACTTACAAAGAGGGGTTAAAACAATGCAAATATGCGCGCACACACAATTAAGTATTAGACCAGATGCACATCATAATGCAACTAAGGCCGAATCCCGTACATTTTCGCAAATTTAGAAATCCCGGCCGGGCGCTTTTTTAAGGTCCGAAAAAGAGGACATGTCTGGGAAAAAGAGGACATATGGTCACCCCACTTTGCAGTTTATTATCGTTCAGGAACACACTGATATAGTGATTGATGTATGTCCTCATGAAATCATTCACACTCTCCTCAAAATCCCAACAGGACAATGAAAGAATGAATGGAGAAACACTGCAACAACAGCTGTGTTTTCTTGACAATGGAAGTAACGCCCACATTTTGCTCTAAGCATCATGGGACGTAGGAAAAAGGTGGATAATAAAATATAATATAATAAAATCAAAGTTGCCTTTAACCAGGAGAGCCTTTAGCCCTGTTGTACCCTATATATAGAGAGAAATAAAGTTACTTATAGCCAAATGATTCTGTAGATCATTTTTTAAAAGTATGCAGCACTCAAAGAGACATGATAATCTTCCAAGTTAGTACTTAAATGTCTCTCTCTCTCTCTCTCTCTCTCTCTCTCTCTCTCTCTCTCTCTCTCTCTCTCTCTCTCTCTCTGTTTATCTGAAATATATTTTATTGTCAAATCAGTGTCACAAGCTTCTGTATAGAATTTCCCATTTTCCATTAGTTATGATCATATTTACCTTGAGTTCTGCAAGCAAAACAAAACCACTAATCCACTAATAAGAATAATTTGCATCCACACATCCTTTTTCTCAGCATTCATAGGTCCAATTCTCAAAGATACAGTAGTAGACTTTTAAAATACAATATAAAGCAAACAAATATATTTTCCCTCAGAGACCCAGTGAAGCAAACTGCAATGTTGGTTTACAGCAATTAAACAATAGCTTTTTTTTTTTTCTCTATGTATTTATTTATTTTTTATATATATATAAATACTTAGGTTTAAAAAATATTGACATACAATCCTCTATTTTCTTTTATTCTATAAATGAACATCATCTTAATACTGGATGTAGTTTAAGGATTAGATTTTGTTGTGGTTTAGCAATTTACTATGGTTTTGGCAGTGTTCAAAGAAGATAACTGAGATAAGCGTCAAAACATATACTACACGTGATACGGCAACAGAGGTAGTGCTAAGACAATCAAGATCACACATCCGTAATCTGTTGTAGAGGTGACCCATAAAGACCTTTCACACTCTCAAAGGACCACATACAGCACACACACACACACTTAGACAACATGGAAAGATGTGTGCTGGCCCAAAGTTTTCAAGAATCTGTGTCAGTATGTGTCAAAGCTTTGATTCAGGGAGAGAGTTGGAAAATCAAAGCCATTTCCAAACAAAGCCTCCTCCTTGCAGAATTTAAAGTGATAAACTTATCCACCACGCTGTTCTACAGGGAACAACACAAAGAGCTACAACAGATGGAGCTCCAGAGGGGTCACTCAGAGAGAAAACATCTCGAAAAGAGGAGTGGGCTGAATGGGGCAGAGGTAACGCGCAATCAGCGCCAGTATCTGACACATTTTGATTGCTAATATTTTCCTGTCACTTTACAAGCTCTTTACAAGTTTTATGTTTATGTAATAAGCAAGTTTTGAAATTAATCTTAACGCCTCCATTAATCTTTGATTAGTTTATCTCTGTTCTTTTTGTAAGGTGTTCTTTTTTGCCGTCTTTTAGATATACTGTATGTTATTCTATTTTTTAGGCTTTCTTCTCTCTTTTCCGAGAACAAATGTGACCTGCACCATCATTTTGAGACGCACTGAACCAGAATCACATTTTGAAATGTATGCACTACAGTAAAGAGCTCTTTTTTTTACCTTGTTACTTAATTTATTTATTTATTTTTTTTGTCTCAGCTTTCTAACTGTGGTGGGCTGTGCATTTAAAATCTAGGTCTTCAGTGTGATTCATGACATCAAGAAAACACAGTTTTACAATGAATAAGACACCCTATGCCTTTGGGAATCATATTATGTTGCAGCCAACTAGTAATACCAACTGACATTTTAAAAACATGTCCACGCACCAAAGCCAAAACTTGAAACAACACTTAATGCTCAAGCAAGCCTAATTTTAACTGCAGCATGACTGTTTTGTGAAATGAACGTCTCCTGAACAGGCATTCAAAAATCATAATTTTTCATATGAATCTACCAAGGAGGTCTATAATACCTGGAAAAATCTATCTAATAATATTTGCGATTTAAATGTTGCTTGCAATAAATTTCGTTTCGTCAGGGTACACGGTTATGCTGCGTTCCATTTAAGTTGGATGTGGGATATTCATACTTGATATCTCCGACCATAAATGAATTCCATTCCCCGATATTCAGAACTGCAACACTCCCGTTAGCTTAGCAGGGGTTTGACTCTCATTAGAGATGTCTCCTAGCAACCCAACTGATAAACAATGATGCAGCGCTAGCATTTGTGCTTCAGGAGTACGATTATCAATTACTTTGTATATCTCCCTGAGTGTCAACATGTTTGTATGACATCATGCCCCTGCATCTCAGTGAAATCGGAGTTGAGAATTTCTGCACGAGCCTACAAGTTGTAATTCTGCGTTAAAGATGCATTCCATTGCAATTTTCCTAGTAGGAATTTGTAAAATCTGACTTTCCAAATTGAATGGAATGCAGCAGTACTTTTCAAAACTTGATCTGACACTGAATGCTCCAGCAGCCTAATTTACACTTAGAAAACTCCTGATGTTGCTATAACAATGCAAAAAGCACTTACCAATTTACTTGAAATGAAAATCAGTCCTCCTTTCCTGTTTAATAAATTAAGCAATCACACGGTCATGCAGAACTCAGAATCTCAGGTTTTTAAATCCATAAGGATCTCTTTCCCAACGGCAATACCAGCAGTGATGACAGCCGACTCATCAGACAGCTTGATCTTACGCTTTTCGCTCTTGAATTACATACATCGCTTAAAGCGTGATTGCGTCACTCAAGGCCAGCTAGAAGGCCTTGACCAGGACATATCCTAAAGATCACACCCACCAAGAACAAATAAATCAATCTGACTGGCTGATGAATCTGACAATCTGACTTTAGTTTCTCATTCAATTGCACTGTTGAGGGATTCTGCAGAAATTCTGAAGGCTTGAGGGGGTGGAGCTCAAACTCATGTGCTGCTTCGGGCTTCGGGCATGCGATTTGTGAAAGAGTTGTCACACTTGCTTGTAAGCATCAAGGAATAAATTCTGACTGAATAAACTTTTTGTTTTTCTCTATTTGTTTGTAGATTAGTTAAGAGTGGAAAGTGATTAAAAATACATAGGCAAAAAGGTGATTGAGAATGAAAGGATGAAAAATATTTCTTTATTTGGCATGTTAGGCCAACAGAGAAGACTTTGCTGGCCCTGAGAAATCGCCACTGCTCAAATCATGCAGGAATTACATGGATCATTAGGTTTTGCGCTAACTAGAGAAGTCCATGCCAGCTTGAGAATGTGTTAAATTAAAACATTCTGAATTTAATTTAATATTTATACTTTACACTAAAATAGCTACGCTGATACAATTGATAATAAAAATGAGAAACATGCTAAATAGAAGCAATTTCTTTTTTTAAAATGGCATCAAGGCTTTTGGACTCCACTATACAGTATTTTCATTAATGCATAAATACTTTATTTAATCATTCTATATTGCTCCACAGCATTGTCACCAAGAGTGGGTGATAACTGTAGTTCTTATGTTTCAGAAATAGCTTTTCAACTATTACCAGCACTCAGGGTTGGGGAGTAACGCAATACATGTAACGGGATTACGTATTTAAAATACAAAATATAAGTAACTGTATTCCACTACAGTTTCAATTTAAATAAATGAGTCACATGGTGTAACCTCCTCCTGGTCGTGATTAGTGGTTCTCACTCTTAATGGGGCGCGTGGTAAGTTGTGCGTGGATCGCGGAGAGTAGCATGAGCCTCCACATGTGGAGTCTCATCGGTGTCATGCACAACGAGCCACATGATAAGATGCGTGGATTGACTGTCTCAGAAGCGGAGGCAACTGAGACTTGTCCTCCACCACCCGGATTGAGGTGAGTAACCGAGCCACCGTGAGGATCTACTAAGTAGTGGGAATTGGGCATTCCAAATTGGGAGAAAAGCGATAAAAAAAATCATTATTTATTTTTTTCTAGTAAGATCTTTGATATTAGGGCAAAAATCGTATTCTTGATAATAATTTTTGTATTGTTTTCCTGTAAAACAATATCAAAAAATCCTTAAAACAAGATCAATTTGAGTGTTTATAGTCAAAACAAGTAAAAAAATCTACCAGTGCTGAAGAAGTAATCCAAAGTATTCAGAATACGTTACTGACCTTGAGTAATCTAATGGAATACATTACAAATTACATTTTACAGCATGTATTCTGTAATCTGTAGTGGAATACATTTCAAAAGTAACCCTCCCAACACTGCCAACACTGAGACCTTCACTAGCCCCCCACGGCCCTCATCACAAGAATCAAGCTTGTTAGCACCACAGCTGGGTAGGCAAGATATTAAACTGGCTTTATTACATGTTTCTGCCATCCTCTTCAAATAAAAACAATAAGAAAAAACTCTTTATTGTCACATACCCATTTAGGTGTCAATTATTTATTGATATTTCTATTATTACACGCAGTACATAAATAGCTGAAATGTTTAGTTGCTGATGTACAATAATAATGTTATTGTGTTTGTGGTGAAATCTTGATGACTAATATAGCAGTATCTCAAATGCTTATTATCTTCACAAAGAAAGAAAAAAAGTTAAAGAAATTATCCACAAATTTAAGCAACATAGTTTTCATTTTAGCTGACAAAACTGACACTCTGTATATGGGTAAGTGTTTGTTTAGTAAAAAGCCACACACAGAGCTGCATCCAGGTAGCAAGTACACATAGCAGAGGTACAGAGAATGGTAATGAAGTTTCATATGATGGCCCAGTGGGGTACGTAAGCCAGGAGAGACTGAATGCATAGCAATATGGCAACAGGGAGTCTTTCCACTCAAAGCTACAATGTAGGCAGAGGTGGGTAGTAACATGCTACATTTACTCCATTACATTTACTTGAGTATTTTTTTGGAGAAAATTTACTTTTAAGAGGTTTAATAGTGGGTGCTTTTTACTCTTATTCTAGTAAATTTCGAATGAAAAAAAAAATTACTTTTACTTTGTTACAATGGGTGACATTCCTGTCATAACATAACTGGTTTTAATTAAATATGTTTTAATAAATGAGAGATTTTTGAATGGCAATTTTACAACAGCTGAACTTTACCACTGTGCTCTTGTTGTCACTCCAGTCGAGCTCATCACTGCAGCAGCAGCAAGCGCCCCAAACAAACACTTTCTTTTGTCACACAATGCCTTCATTTTACACCAAGACAAGTGGATATTTCAAGATTTGAATTGCAGTTCCAACTTAAGAAAACTCTTTGCTACCCCTGGAGTCGCAAGTTTGAATCCAGGGTGTGCTGAGTGACTCCAGCCAGGTCTCCTAAGCAACCAAGTTGTGTGTGAATCGCAGAGAGTAGCATGAGCCTCCACATGCAGAGTCTCTGCGGTGTCAAGCACAATGAGCCACGTGATAAGATGCATGAATTGGCGGTCTCAGAAGCGGAGGCAACTGAGACTTGACCTCCTCCACCCAGATTGAGGTGAGTAACCGTGCCACCATGAGGACCTACTAAGTAGTGGGAATTGGGCATTCCAAATTGGGAGAAAAGGGGATAAAAAAAAAGAAAACTCTTTGTGGTGAGTTTTTGTGATTGTGACAACGTGAGCTTGTCTGTTTCATGGTGATGGTAATTTTCAGGTTGATTCTGTAACTATGGGCCCTTATGACCTCAGTTTACAAGTATTCACTTTAATATCAGTGCTGAAATATATAGATGCCTACTGAATAAATCCATGTAAACATCCACGTTAAGTGTAAATGCCTTTTGTTCTGCCAATCGTGTGCATTCATGACTACTAGAGCACATCTCTGCGCGTGCACACTGTACAGCAACTGTTCGTTAGACAGATTCGGCGCTTTTTCTCATGGACAACAGAGAACAAGCTCTGAAATTAAATAAGCCTAACACACTCCCAAACACAGAGATAAGGTGCAGTTTACCATTAGTGCACAGAACTAATCATCTAAATTCTTTCTACACTGAAAATACTGTAACTGCACTGAACTTAGAATCCATGCAGGACTTTAAGCTGATGGAATAGTGACTTCGGCTTCGGTTTCTAATTCAGCATTTTATATGATTGGGCCTGTGGAATATTGTTCACATTTTTCACCGTAATAATAACTAGAAACTAGGGTTGCTCCAATGCCAGAATGTTGGCTTCGGTACGATACCAGCCCTGGTACCTCAGTTTCATACTAAATCGATACTATAATCAACAAATAAAAAGCCTCAGATTTTTGATGAAATTACACAGAAAATGATGATTAAAAGAACTGCATAAAATCTTACAGATACAAATTATGCATTTTCCATTTAAGTTTTTTCTGAATTACATGTTAAATGGTTTAATTAAATGTCATGATCAAATTGTGTTTAATCAAATTGATACATACAGTTTTAATCAAGTAAAATTACAAAAAATTAAATTTTTATACAGTAGTTATATTTTTCTGTCTTCAATTTCAAGCATCTAGTTGAATAGAGCTTTCACATTAGTTGGACTTTTATTTTGTTCTTCCTGTTTTTGTTAGTTATATCAAGCTTCCCATTAATGCTAGGATACTCCATTGCAACTCTCCAGCTGAAATCTCCTAGCTGCACCAGAGGAGTTAATTTATGTGTTAGCTGTTTATACTCTTAACACACTGCATGAAAATTAAGCACCATTAGTGTGTGTTGCATGCGCGAGTGTGTGCAAAAGCGTGTGTCCGTGTGCCTGTGTGTGTGTGTGTGTGTGTGTGTGTGTGTGTGTGTGTGTGTGTGTGTGTGAAGCAGATGACAGAGCAGAGCGGCACCTCTTGTTCATTCTATAGCATACAGCACATGTGACTGTATATTATTTAATTAAATTACCTCCTTCTGCTGTTTAATGATCACACTTGGCCATATCAAGAGTTTTTTTTTTATTTATTTTCAAATTGTCAT
Organism: Myxocyprinus asiaticus; assembly: GCF_019703515.2. NCBI lineage: Eukaryota > Metazoa > Chordata > Actinopteri > Cypriniformes > Catostomidae > Myxocyprinus > Myxocyprinus asiaticus. The sequence goes on along the minus strand of NC_059347.1, from coordinate 50,539,787 downwards.
TGATTTCATCTAAAATTTGTCACATCTCATATAATTTTGCTAATGACAGCATACTGTAATATGGTACTAAAATTAGCAACAAGATGATATCGTACCGTTTAAATTTTTTGGTATCGCAATACTTCGTTAGTACCGGTAAACCACGCAACCATACTAGAAACTGGTTTTCAAACTTCTCTTCTAATTGACGTCCAAATCTGACAAGCATTCTTAAAGTGATAGTTCAATCATAAATTAAAGTTCTATCATAATGAATTTTCGATAATAATAATAATTATTATTATCATTTTTCTGTAATACATGTTAAATGTGTATTATGTAATGGAATACTGGGGAGCAAACATCCATTATGTTTTACGTGGAAGTAACTAGTTATGCGCTTCTTGAGTATTCTTTTAATTGGATACTTTTTTACTCTTGCTCAAGTAATTTTAACATCATTACTTTTACTTCTACTTGAGTAATTATTTTTTCAAGTAACTGTATTTTTACTTGAGAACAGTTTTTGACTACTCTACCCACCTCTGAATGTAGGCACGATCATACATGAGAGAGGAAGACAAATATATATTTTAGCTTAGTCAAGCATTCGAATGGCATGAGCAGCTAATATGATGAATGTTTCTGCTCAATTCAAGCTCTACTGTTGCGTGAACAACCCCTGAGGCACAGGTTTTGGCCTAGTGGAAACCAGGAAGTCATCGCATTAACATAAACAATGGTAAGCGTGATTCTGAGGTTGCATTTTCCCTCAAAAAATGAATTTTTCAGGGTTGCCAACTCTCACAAGACAAAGTCATTCAGCATAAAGTAAATAAAACAGCTACAAATCTGCTCGTTGGATATTTTTCCGTAGGCATGGGGGATTGGAATTTCGGGCCGCCAAAGCAAATTTACTTACATCCATCTCACCTTCAGCCCTCTAAGAGCTAAATATGCACCCCAACTAAAGTTTGCATCTTGTTTCATGTGAGTGACGTGTAGACCAGCGCAGCACACAAAGCAGTGATTTTCATAGGTAGGATAGTGCACATCTGTTAAGCGGGTCATCTTCACTGGATGCAATCCATTTGAAATGTACAGAGAATATTCTACTTTAAACCACTATGGAGGAAGTCAAACCTCTCAATGGCAAGACAACTGCCCTCAACATTATTATCAGTATTATCAGTAGAGCAGCAGTCAGTCATGTGGAAGGGAAAGGGAAGAGATTCTGTCTTTCATAAACTGTGGATGGATTTTATTTAATTAACCATTAAATACCAGCCTGACACTGCATAGATGATCAGAAATAAATCTACAGATTTGTAACCTATGGTTAAAATAATGCTACACAATATTGAACATCCATCCATCTATCCAGGGGCACAGCAGAACTTACTGGGGCACGAGTAGTCTACTGATGCCCCTGCCAGTTACTGCAACTACAGTGAAAACATGATACATTTTAGTAATTGTGATGTGTAGTTTGAAAAGCCTTGTAACTGATGTTGATGCATGGCCCATCCTTCTTTTCTCATCAGTAGACATACTGATAATAACGTTGAGGGTGGCAGTCCAGCCATTTGAGAGGTTTGACTTCCTCCGTAGCGGTTTAAAGTAGAAAATTCTCTGTACAATTCAAATTGATTGCATCAGTTTTATGCTCTGTGACGCAGTATCCAGTGAAGATGACTTGCTTAACAGATGCAAACTATCCTACCTATGAAGCGCACTGCTTCATAGCAGGCTGAAGGCGAGATGAATGTAAGTAAATTTGCTTTGGCCCGAAATTCCAATCCCCCATGCCGACGGAAAAATATCCAACGAGCAGATTTGTAGCTATGTTTTATTTACTTTATGCTGAATGGTGTTGTCTTGTGTGCTGTGCCCAGGTAATGATACAAGCTAGAATCACCCCTGGGAACTGGTATTGTAACAGAAATGTTATAGTTTCATATAGAATCTATTAAGGGCAAACTATTAGACTTAAATTGTAAAATTTGTAGTTACGTTTGTTTTAACTACTACTGCGTTTAACTGTGTAGACTATTAGTTTTCTCATAACAAATCCTAGTTAGAATGACTAGCTGACCTATCCATGGTAATGAGGATGGTCTTATTTTTTATTAATTAATTTTTTTTCTCCCTTTTTCTCCCCAATTTGGAATGCCCAATTCCCAATGTGCTCTAAGTCATCATGGTGGCGTAGTGACTCGCCTCAGTTCGGGTGGTGGAGGACGAATCTCAGTTGCCTCCACGTCTGAGACCGTCAATCCGCACATCTTATCACGTGGCTTATTGAGTGCATTACCACGGAGACATAGCGCGTGTGGAGGCTCACGCTATTCAGAATCAGAATCAGAATCAGAATGAGCTTTATTGCCAAGTATGCTTACACATACAAGGAATTTGTCTTGGTGACAGGAGCTTCCAGTGTACAACAATACAAAAACAATACAAAAACAGCAGCAAGACATAGATAATAATAAAAAATAAAAAATAAAAACTAACACATACGTACAGACACACACATACATACATACATACACACATACACATGGGTAGTGCAAATCTAATACAATCTGTTATGTACAGTGTGAATACAATTCATTATGTACAGTGCAAATGTACAGTGCAAATTCTCCACGGCATCCACACACAACTCACCATGCGCCACACCGAGAGCGAGAACCACATTATAGTGACAACGAGGAGGTTACCCCATGTGACTCTACCCTCCCTAGCAACCGGGCCAATTTAGTTGCTTAGGAGACCTTGCTGGAGTGACTCAGCATGCCCTGGATTCGAACTTGTGACTCCAGGGGTGGTAAGCAGCGTCTTTACTCGCTGAGCTACCCAGGCCTCCATAAGGATGGTCTTATTAAATGCCCCTGTTAAACCAAAAGCTATGGTTTTGGCTTTGAACTTTGACCAGGGCAAGTATAATGAAAGAGGCTTAAATTCTGGACCTCTATGAATTATGGAGAAATCATGGACAAAGTTTTCCTCCTGTTCTAATGATGTCTGATATTCAACAAACTGGCCATGTTTGCCTTCAGACATTTTTTTCACTAGAAGCACAGTCCCAACTCAGTAAAGTGTGCAGTTTACTCATGTGTGAAGTCAGAACATGACAAGTAGTCCTATAGGAATAAAGTGTTAATTAAATTAATTTGTTTGATTAGTATAGAGTAGTTTGATTTCCCATAGCACCTTAAAGTAAAAATAAATAAATAAATTAAATAAAAATCCTTGTCAAATTCAAAAGGTTAGATCAAAATAAGATTATCCACATAACTCCAGTATTTCCAATGTAAACAAGCAGTTAAGTTATAAATTATTGCAATTATATAATCAGCCAACTTCGAGCATGTGGAAGACCATGTAGGTGATCTACCACTGAAGACCTTTTTTGACTTTTTGAAAATCCTTGGTTGTGCTATAGTGTATGTGTGTCTTTTAAAATTGTCGATGCCAGGTTAATTGGTGTGTGCACAAACACTGCTTATTTTTCAAGTTGGGGTTTGATTTGGTCTCGTTTGGTGTTACAGAATTTAAGATGGTAGGCCTAATTCAAATAATGCGTGCGTGATTGATTCAGCCCATGTCGTTGAAATCTCACTTCCAACTTACAGTACTGTTGCTGAATGCAAAGTCTGATCAGTCTGTAGTTTTTGCCCACTAAGACCAAAACTGAAATGAGGATATTCCACACCAATGTTTAACTAAATAAGAGTCCCCTAATCTACATCATGTGCCGTTATTCAGAGTGTTCGTTAATTATGCCACATGCACCGTTACTTAGGATTGACAAAGCTGAGTATGGTGTTTCTAGACTCTCCGTTTCTTGGTCGACTCTCATTTTGAAATCCCCATATTAGCAAACTAAAGCTAATAGATGGGAAGCAACTGCATGCACAATCATTTCTGTCTCCTCTTTGGCTTCTTCCTTCTACCTGTTCTCAATTTCTGTAGGTTAAACCACAGAAGAGGCTCATGTATGCTGCTGTGCTGTTACAATGGTTTGTCTTCCTTGGCAGCAGAACTTAGTGTTGACAGCTACACAATAGTCCAGAGAGCCGAGGTGGGGGAGAAAGTGGGAGTCCCATTTTATGGCTGTTAAAGAGCAACGCTATTGATCACAGTATTGTTTCATTTACTTCAAACAAGCATTTTAGGGCCTGTGTTTAATTACGTGGCCGGTGAATTATCACAAATTTGAACTAGCTTTTGAAAATACTTGAATCTAACTGGCTGAAAGGTGTAGCATTATCGCACATCCCAAACAAGAGTGTACCTCCTCATGCCTCATTTATTTTCATGAAAAACAGCAGGCCACCTTAGCTTTACATTCCTTTAATATATATTCTAGCAGTCAAACGTTGGAATACTGGATTTTCACACATGTAAGATTTTTTAAGACTTGCTCTCTATGGTATTGTTGAATTGCAGCATGTCACATTGACAGGCATTTACTGTAACTACTGTAAAAGCTATATGGCCAGCTACTGTCCTCAAATATAAATTTCAGCATGAGCTCTGAAGATGCTGGCAAATATTACGTAATATTTTCCATACATAATTGTTTTTGTTTCTGTAACTTGTTGTGGGTTTTAATGTGTTGATTCAGGGTCTTGCTTAACCTGTACAAACTACGATTACAATATGTTTCCACGATACACATGTTAATATTGTACACTGTATAACTATTATTATATAGACTTCAACAGCAACACAGAATAATTACAGGATGTTACACAAAATAATAGCATTAAATACATGTTCACATTCTTAAATAGTACTCATGTAACCAACTGTAGCATGAAAACTAATGTCCTGAGCAATGGCCTTCTTTAGCTGTTACCAGCAAAGGGAGTAATATGCTGGCCAGCAGAAAATACACTATAAACTGTACTCAACAGACAAGTTGTACTTTATTGATATGAAAATGATTTATTGATCCTCAATTAATATAGTGTCCAAATTTATTAGCTTTATAACAGCTACAAGATAAAAGCATTAATTGATCTTTATATGCATAACTAATAGCGCATGGCGCTAGCAACGTAATGTCCAAGGTTATGCTTGTACAGATTAAGAGCTCTATTTTCACGAGTGTGCAAGGGACAGCGATACATGCAATGTCTTCATGTGGTAATAAAGTTCAAGTACAAACTTTGAAAATATAGTGGAACATCAAATAATGTCCCTGACAATCACCGTTTTATGAAACAATTTTTTTTAGACTTGTGCTGTTGTCTATAGGTCATGACTCATGGTTTATTTTTCAATTATGATGTTTATATCAACAGTTTTTTGTATTTATGATCTAATATGTATTGGTATTTTTCCATCTGTTGTTGTAGAGTGATATTTAAGTCAATGCAAAATGGGTTGGTGAAAGAAGTTGGAGAGGGTAAAATGTTTATAAATGTTTATATTTGGTATGATTTTTTTTTTTTTTTTTTGTTTGTTTGTTTTTTGAGAACTTCATTATTTTGATTATATTTTTGCCTAGTTTGGTTTAATTTTTTCGTGTTTCAATAAATGAATTTAATTTTTCCAAATCAAAATTGACCGGTAGAAGTGAAGTATGTGCCGATACAATCATTGTTAATACTAGCCAAGATTTGTGTGTCAGTAGATGAAAATGATTAATAAAACGTACATTCTCTATAATTTAATTAAACGTACATCCAAAACCTGACGAGAATTACATTTTCTATGCTTATAAAAGGAGCGTGTCACTGTCATAGCAATATTTATATTCTTCTAATTAATTGGATACAGTCCATTTACACTACCAACTTCTTATGAATGTACAGTCTTTGTATATATCGCTGGTGGTGCAATAACAGGAGAAGAACCTCAGAAATAAATTGCACTTGATCCAACACATTAGCGTGAAATTTATCAAACCCACTTGCGCCTAGACTTAGTGCATGCTTGCACTAAGCCCCATATGTACATTACAGTCTGAATGCACTGTAGGTCGTTTTTGGAAAAAACACCTGCCAAATGCGTAAATGTAAATGTAATGCAATGCTTGAGGGAGCTCAGAGGTTAAAAAAATCTAACAAAAAAAAAACTATTAGAAAATGTCACATCAGTGGAGGTTATCTGTGCTTTTACAGCATTTACAGGTTCAGATGTGTTTGTTATCCTGACATGTAAAAAGGAGCAGTAAAGTGCCAACATAAAGAAGAGAGATGGATGCAGAAAGACGGCTGCTGAGGTATTATGACTGACGTTGGAGTGTTGCCAGGTGCGTGTGTCACTCTGACCTATTCTCTCACTTCCTCACAACTCAAAATATATGTGTGTGTGATTGAGAGAGAGAGTTACTCGTTCCTGCAAACATTTAGGGGAGGAAATGCTGAGCAACAGTCATCATGAGCCAAAAAAAATAAAAAAATAAAAGTACTGAGCTAAAATCAGAGACCCAAGCAAACAACCTTCCATGAACATTGTTCATAATTTATACTCAGCGAAATAACCTTTTAGCTATTTCTGTAATACACGGAAATATAACTTTGTCCATTAATGTCAAGTATAATCAACTCTGACATCCAATCAAAGGCTTTCTATTCTTAAAAATTCCCTATTTGCAATTTTCTGAGGAGGATATGGCTGCGATAACTCTGTAACTGATAAAAACATTCTCTTTCTTTATTATTAAATAACAACAGTTAATATGTTCAAGAGGACATTCTGAGAAACAAAATATAAAATACCAAGCGCATTTTTTGCTTTAGTAACACTGTCATTAAGGATTTGAATTGCATTTGTTTTATAGTTGTAAACCTGAAGGACCAGTCTGTGACTGACTGACTGAAGGTAAGAGAAAAAAGAAAATAGATGTGTTCAACAAATGTAGCTTGTGCAATGGTTAATTTACTTTCTATGACAGTCAATATGTATAGTCAAATGTTCTGATTTAGAACTGGACATGCTTTCATCTCGTTTAAAATTGTGTGGTTAAATGTTTCAGAAGATCTCCCACCATCATCCTATCATCCTAATTATCATAATTATCAATTACGAATTATTAATTAATTATTTATTATCAGTTATTTAAAGAGAAGCATGTCAGATCCTGAACATCAAATAAGTCATCAAATAAAACTGCAAACTGCAAAAATGGACAATCTTATAAAGTCATCACAGGTTCAGTTAGTTAAACAATTTAAACAATTGTTTATGATTATTTAATGGGTTGCCTCGAAGATGCTGTTGTTAAAGGAATTACATTTTGAGGGAATAGAAATAAGGAAACATTTTTTTTTTCTTCCATTTAATTGGCTACACCTAAGGCAACAAAACCTAGAGCACAGCTCACACTGTGTGTGTGTGTGTGTGTGTGTGTGTGTGTGTGTGTGTGTGTGTGTGTGTGTGTGTGTGTGTGTGTGTGTGTGCGAGTGAGAGCAGGTTTAAGTGGTTTACGAGGACTTTTTTTTAGGTTACAGACTGGTAATTACAAGGGTATTATGCTATAAATGTTGTTTATGAGGACATTTCTAGTGTCCCCATAATTCAAATCACTTGTGGGGGTTAGGTTTAGGGGTAGGGTTAGGGTTAGGGGATAGAATCTATAGTTCGTACAGTATAAAAATCATTATGTCTATGGAGAGTCCTCATAATGATAGCTGCACCAACGTGTGTGTGTGTGTGTGTGTGTGTGTGTGTGTGTGTGCGCGCACAAAGGCATACTGTTTAATTTGTTTCAATCTGAGGTTTTAAACCTCTAGGAAACATCACATACAACACACAAGAGCAAACTTAACATAGATCAAATGACATTGGATAACAGAGTTTGGCATCTGGATCATAGGCGTGGAGTGTGTTAGGCTGGGGAGGGCTAAGCCTTACCACAATGGGCATGATATGTAGGCTATCAATGAATATAGCTACTGTAGGTATTAAAAGAGATTTCCCATTGTCACTCAGGGATAATGCCAGGCTTAACTGCTGGTCTAGGATCAGTTTCCCCACCCCAGTTAAAAAATGTATTACCATTGAGAACGGAAAAGCTGACTCTAGATCAGTTTCAGAGGCTGAATTCATCTTATATCAATTGAGTGGCTGTGGCTGAACGATACGGCATGAGCAAGGAGAATGTCGTCTTTTCTGAAATAATTTTACATTTTTAAAGCATAGCCTATATTAAATTAAGTAGTGCAATTAGTTTCATCCAGGTTTAACACTTTTTTATTAACCTACATCATTTTAAGCAGCGTCTGAATCAAACTCAAAACAAGCCAGCACTGAGATGACTTAGCTGAAAATAAAATCATCATACACATTCCTTGATCTTGTGAAGAAGACTCCCACTAGATTTTTCCTAACTTAAACATTTTTCAATTCATCACTTCATGACTAATTCATGCCAGGACCACTTATTTTTATGGCTTATGCAGGTCCAAGCGGTTCCTTTTCAATTTCATTTTACCATGGTAAAAAGACAGAGTTTATTACTTATTATCTAAGTGTAACTGCAATTTAAAACATATTTTGTATTTAATCTATGGCTCCAGATTGCAAATATATATTTAAAATGTTTTATTATTATTATTATTATTATTATTATTATTATTATTATTACACTATGTAACACAATTTTTGTTCCTGGGTAGTTAGTGTTATTTCCTAATTGCTTATGCCTCAAAAGTATAGAAAATGGCTATTATTCCCCACAAACTTTGCTTTTGTGACCAGGACAGTGATATTTTGAAATTTACCTATTTCCAATGAGAAAACAGACACATTTGTGTCTTTTCATTCACATAAAGTCAGAAAAAAACAACATATGAATCCAAATTAACATGTATTTATACTAAATTAATACAAAAATGACTACAAAAGATTTAGGAGTAGTTTTTCGAGATTTACGATTATACTGTAAATCACTTTCATGAATCAGCCCCTAAATGTAGTCTCCCATCATGTTCTCGTTACACTGTCCTTGGTAGTGGCGTTCAAAGTCCAGTATATCCTGATGAAAGCGCTCGCCTTGCTCCTCCGAGTGCGCTCCCATGTTCTCCTTGAATTTATCAAGATGAGCATCAAGGATATGGACTTTGAGGGACATCCTACAGCCCATTGTGCCATAGTTCTTCACCAGAGTCTCAAGCAGCTCCACATAGTTTTCGGCCTTGTGATTGCCCAGGAAGCCCTGAACCACTACGACAAAGCTGTTCCAAGCCGATTTCTCCTTACTAGTGAGCTTCTTGGGGAATTCATTGCACTCCAGGATCTTCTTTATCTGTGGTCCGACGAAGACACCGGCTTTGAACTTTGCCTCAGACAGCTTAGGGAAGAAGTCTTGAAGGTACTTGAAGGCTGCTGATTCCTTATCTAGAGCTCTGACAAATTGTTTCATAAGGCCCAATTTGATGTGCAGTGGTGGCATCAGCACCTTCCGCAGGTCCACCAGTGGCTCCCACATGACGTTGTTCCTCCCCATAGATAACTCAGTCCGCTGTGGCCAGTCCTGCCTGTGGTAGTGTGCCTTGGTGTCCCTGCTGTCCCAAAGGCAAAGATAGCAGGGAAACTTGGTAAAACCACCTTAGAGACCCATCAGGAATGCCACCATTTTGAAGTCTCCTATGACCTCCCAGCCATACTCATCATATTTCAAGGCATCCAGCAAGGTCTTGATGCTGTTGTAATCCTCTTTGAGGTGCACCCAGTGAGCCAGGGGAAGAGATGGGTACTTGTTACCATTATGGAGCAGCACGGCTTTGAGGCTCCTGGTTGAGCTGTCAATGAAGAGGCGCCACTCATTCTGGTTACAGGCGATTCCGATTGCCTCGAACAGACTGGTCACATTTTGGCGGAAGCAGAGCCCATCTTGACGGGTGAAGAAGCTGGAAAAAGGTTGGTGATGCTTCCTCTGATCTGCAACTTGCACACTTTCATCCAACAAGTTCCACAGCTTGAGCCTAGGCGTCAAAAGCTCGACATTGGACTTGGTGAGACCAAGATCTCTAATCAAGTTGTTGAGGTCTTTTTGGTTGGGGTAGTATGGGTTTCTCTCCTCAGCTCCACCTCTGAAATCCCTCATAGTCCATATCCTTGATGCTCATCTTGATAAATTCAAGGAGAACATGGGAGCGTACTCGGAGGAGCAAGGCGAGCGCTTCCATCAGGATATACTGGACTTTGAACACCGCTACCAAGGACAGTATAACAAGAACATGATGGGAGATTACATTTGGGGGCTGATTCGTGAAAGTGATTTACAGTATAATCGTAAATCTCGAAAAACTACACACTTCTAAATCTTTTGTAGTCATTATTGTATTACTTTAGTATAAATACATGTTAATTTGGATTCATATGTTGTTTTTTCAGACTTTATGTGAATGAAAAGACACAAATGTGCCCGTTTTCTCATTGGAAATAGGTAAATTTCAAAATATCACTGTCCTGGTCACAAAAGCAAAGTTTGTGGGGAATAATAGCCATTTTCTATACTTTTGAGGCATAAGCAATTAGGAAATAACACTTACTACCCTGGAACCAAAAAAAAAAAAAAAAAAAAAAATTTTGTTAATTTGTTACACAGTGTTATTATTAATTATCTTGTTTACCCTCCTTGCCTATGATCTGGATAGTACAAGTGTACAAATGTACAAATGTACACACAATTTAAGTCTCAGGTGTGTGTCACTAAGCAAAAATGCAAAGTGAACTGCCATAAATACCATAGTAAATTAGGGGAAAGGCAATAAGAGAGACAGATAGTAAGAGCTTATTAGTCATATTGACACTACAGCTGCTCACTCATTTACCTGAACAACACTAATAACAGAGATGGTGTCACGTATTCCCTGTGTTTTTGCTTAAACTTTTGTTGAAATTTTTGTTTAGTTCCCATGTTTCTGTTTCCTGTTAGTTTGTAGTCCTTTTGTAGTTTCAATTTATGATTGGTTTTCCCCTGATTGTTTCCACAGGTGTTCCTTGTTCCTTGTTTGCCCCTTTGTATTTAAGCCCTTGTTTCCCCTGGTTTCTTGGTCAGTCTTTACATGTGTTGTCACGTTCTGTGCCTGGTTTCCCGTGTTTTGTTTTGTTTCTTTTTATTCTGAGAACTTTGTTTATCTTTGGTTTCCATTAAAAGCTACATTTAGATCCTCATTCCTCACCTGCCTCCTCACAGAAAGACTGACCAAGGAATGGATCTAGCGGCTGTCAGAATTCTATTCCTTCAGCAAGGGGACCGTCCAGTTGAGGATCATGTCCGTGAGTTTTTAGAGCTGGCAAATGAAGTGCACTATCCAAACCGCTCTCTGGTGGTTTTCTTCCAGGCCTGTCTGAATAGTGCACTGAGGGAACTGATGCCTCCGGCTGATCCTCACTGGACGCTTGGCGAATATGTGGAGAAGGCTCTGGAACTTTTCGGTTCCCATTATACAGTGGATTATGGTGGGAACCCCAGGCCAAAACCTTCTCGAAGCCTTCCACGGCCCCTGTCTCCAAGTTTTATGATCTGCCACTGATGTCGGTGCGTAGGTCCACGAAGACCCTACCTCAAAAATTGTCTGTGCCCATGCCTGCCACGGCCAATGAGCCAGCGCCCACGCCTGCCACGGCCAACAAGCCTACTCCCACGCCTGCCATGGCCAACGAACTAGAAGCCTAGTCTGTCCCAGAGCCAGAGTTGCCAGCCTCGTCCATCCCAGAGCCAGCGTTGCCAGCCTCGTCCATCCCAGAGCCAGCATTGTCAACTTTGGCCATCCTGAGGAGGAAAAGGAGAAGAAAAGTTTATGTTCCCAAGTCTCTTCCCATGTACATGACCACGGAGGTCATTCTCGAGTCTCCGCCCATGCCCACGACCACAGAGGTCATTCCCGAGTCTCCGCCCATGCCCACGACCACAGAGGTCATTCCCGAGTCTCCGCCCATGTTCACGACAACAGAGGTCATTCCCGAGTCTCTGCCCATGACTACAGAGGTCGTTCCTGAGTCTCCACCCATGTTCACGACAACAGAGGTCATTCCCGAGTGTCTGCCCATGACTACAGAGGTCGTTCCTGAGTCTCTGCCCAAGCCCATGACTACAGAGGTCGTTCCCGAGTCTCTGCCCATGCCCATGACTACAGAGGTCGTTCCTGAGTCTCTGCCCATGCCCACGACTACAGAGGTCGTTCCCGAGTCCCATGCCCACGACTACAGAGGTCGTTCCCGAGTCTCTGCCCATGCCCACGACTACAGAGGTCGTTCCTGAGTCTCTGCCCATGCCCATGACTACAGAGGTCGTTCCCGAGTCTCTGCCCATGCCCACGACCACGGAGATCATTCCCGAGTCTCTTCCCATGTTCGCGACCACGGAGGTCGTTTCCAATTCATCCAGGACTCTATGTCTCGAGCCTGCCACGGCTCCGCCTTCCACGGCTTTGCCCCTCGGGCCTGCCACGTCTCTGCCTTCCACGGCTTTGCCCCTCGAGCCTGCCATGCCTCCGCCTTCCACGGCTTCACCCCTCGAGCCTCTCATGACTCTGCCTGCCACGGCTCCGCCCCAGAGCCTATTCCTCCAGCGGCTCCGCCCCCAGAGTCTTCCACGGCTCCGCCCCAGAGTCTTCCATGGCTTCGCCCGCTCCCCCAGAGACTATTCCTCCTGCGGCTCCGCCCGCTCCCCCAGAGACTATTCCTCCTGCGGCTCTGCCCACTCCCCCAGAGACTATTCCTCCTGCGACTCCTCCTACAGCGGCTCCACCACCTGACCCTGTCCTGCGGCTGCCTCCCAGGCCTCCTGACCCTGTCTCGGCCTCCCAGGACTCCTGACCCAGTCCCCACCTTGAGGTAATCTCCTTGGGCTTCTGGCCGTCCGCCTGATCTGCTCTGGTCTCCCTGGTCGCCTGGCCATCCGCCTGATCTGCTCTGGTCTCCTTGGTCTCCTGGCCATCCGCCTGATCTGCTCTGGTCTCCCTGGTCTCCTGGCCATCTGCCTGATCTGCTCTGGTCTCCTTGGTCTCCTGGCCATCCACCTGATCTGCTCTGGTCTCCCTGGTCTCCTGGCCGCCCTCCTGATCTGCTCTGGTCTACTTGGTCCTCTGAGCCTGCAGTGTTGCCCTGGCTCTCCATCCCTCCGGCTGTACCTTGGTTCCAAGCCTCCCTGACTTTTCCTTGTTCCTCTGCTCCCCTTGCCCCTTGTGCCCCCCTGAACTACCTGTTTTCCCCCACACCCCATGGACAATCTGATTTTTTGTTTTGTTTTTGGAGTGTCTGGAATCCGCTCCTTAAAAGGGGGGCTCTGTCATGTATTCCCTGTGTTTTTGCTTAGACTTATGTTGAAATTCTTATTTAGTTCCCATGTTTCTGTTTCCTGTTAGTTTGTTGTCCTTTTGTAGTTTTATTTTATGATTGGTTTTCCCCTGATTGTTTCCACAGGTGTTCCTTGTTTGCCCCTTTGTATTTAAGCCCTTGTTTCCCCAGGTTTCTTGCTCAGACTTCACATGTGTTGTCACGTTCTGTGCCTGGTTTCCTGTGTTTTGTTTCATTTTATTCTGAGTACTTTATCTTTGGTTTCCATTAAAAGCTGCATTTAGATCCTCATTCCTCGCCTGCCTCCTCACAGATGGAGACAGATAGAAAAAGACACAAACAGCATGAGAGGGAGGCATGAATAATATTGTTACATATCCATCTCCACACTGTTACTTTTGGTATTGTTAAATAACCTAAAATGTGGTTGATGTGGAAACATCTACAATAATTAGCTTTATCCAAGGCCAAATATATTATTTAAAATGAGTATGTACTGTAGTTAATGTAGAAATGTACTTAATGAAAGTAATATAAAGACTCAAATTAGGAAGAAATAGCATCTAAAAGGAATATTCCGGGTATACAGCATTTGTGGCATATTATTGATTAAGGTACAATGTGGCTAAAGGCACCCCTTAAGGAAATTTGTTTTGTTTTTCTGATAACAAAATGTATCAAGGAAAAACATTTTATTTTTTAATTTTTATTGAAAATTGATGGAGCAACATAATTTGTGTGAAAAGAAATAACAACAAGTTTGTTTCGATTAAATTTATTATTATTATTATTATTATTATTATTTAAAGGTGGGGAGGGAGCCTTTTACCCCACACTTGTTAAAAGGCCCCTAAGGGGTTTAAAGTGTTATTGTGTAGATACCGGAGCAATAGTTAGAGAGCACAATTTGTCAACTAATGCAAATAATTTTGATACATCCAAGATGCTTTTTTGAGTAACAAATTAAGATGATGCTTAATTATTCTATAAACAAATGAATCTCTATTATTATTGGATGAGTCAATGTCAAGTCAAGTCATTTTTATTGGTATAGCGCTTTTCACAACACATTGTTTCAAAGCAGCTTTACAGAAAATCATGCATTAACAGAAAATGAAACTATAATATCTATAAAGTCTTACAGTCATCATTGTGTAGTTTGCTTAAATATGATTGTAAATTGTGTGTAAAAATAATTAAATAATTAAATAATAATTGTATTTAGAACACCAGTGAGCAAGCCGAAGGCGAATGTGGCAAGGAACACAAAACTCCATAAGATGTTGGTTAATGGAGAAAAATAACTTTGGCAGAAACCAGGCTCACTGTGGGGGCCAGTTCCCCTCTGGCTAACATCATGAAAATAATGCCAATATTAGTTATTTATGTGCAGTGCAAGTCATGGTTTAAAATGAGTAAACTAAGTAAGTGTTAAGAGCCAGTGTTTAAACAAAGATTTTTTTATGAACTGTAAAATTAATGACTAATGTCTTTGAAGTTCATTCTGGATTAACTGCAGAAGTTCACAAAAATGCATTGTCCTTTGTTAGTTGGCTGATGAAGGTTTCTTTTTTTTTTTTTTTTTTTTTTAGCAATTAATCAATAGTCTATGTATTCCATTTTAAGAGTGTAGTGCATCATTAGACCAAGGTGATGCAGGCAGAGATCAGTGAGGTGCATTGCAGTTCAACCGGCACATCATTTTAGTGAGGTCTATCCTGAGTCCAAGGTTCAGGCAGTGGCATACGAAGGGTTCAAATGTGAGCCCACTTTGAACATTTTTTATAACAAATCTATTCCCCCCACTTTAAAAATCAATATGTTTTATAGGGGCCTTTTTCTTTTTTTTTTTTACCCCAAATGCTATCCTTTCACTTATTGGAGATTTATTGAAAAAAAAATTAATGACCTTAAACAAAACTGAAAATGATAAATAAGTATTTTGTCTTAAAAGAAATGTGTTAATTTCAGGGATTTTCATTAGCTACATACATATGCAACATTTTAAAAATTAATAAAGAATTGATCAAATTGTCTCAAAATCAACCTTTAGACATCAAAAGCAAAGATCTCATGGAACAGAAACATTAGTGACAAACATGTTTAGGAAAGTGCTGTGGTAGTTTTAGTTGCTATTTAGTGTTTTGGGAGAAAATAAAATCAAGGGAGCCTTTAGCTCCGTTGTACCCTAAAACAAAAATTACGTTTGACTCGTCCCTCCGTTTTTAAAAAAAAAAAGAAAAAAAGAAGCAAAAATCTGGTTTACAGTGAATGGGGGCCAATTTTTTAATGTTAAAATACTCACTTTTTCAAAAGTATAGCCACAAGACATAAACAATATACGTGTTAACATGATTTTAGTGTAATAAAATCACTTAATAACCTTTTCTTTACTAACCTTCAAAGTTATAGCCAATTTTACAACTTTTTTGCCATGATGATGTAATGTCAACAAACCCTTAAATGTCTGTAAAAAGGACAATTTAAACAACTTTACAGCTCAAATAATACATGAGTTTTAATGGAAGAATTCATGTAAGTGCTTTTAAAAAATTATAAGCTCAAAATTTCTGTCTTTAAACCCTCCAAAAATTGGCCACATTCACTTCCAATGCAGTGTCTCACAGTAACCCAGATTTTTGCTTTTTTTAAAGAAAAGGAGGGACGAGTCAAAATAAATTTTTTTGGTAATCAATATTATGCCACAAATGCTGTTTATTGAGCTTAACTTCTATTGAACCTGGAAAATTATTTTAACAATTCACTTTTTATAGCGCATACCAGTCTTAATTTTGTGTACCCTTGCATTTGTTATAACTTCGGCAGTCATTCTTGGTTTTATGTTAGTTCTAAGGCCCATCAAGATGGTTGTGTTATAATTAAACAATAATAAAATGTTTGTCATTTTTAAATCTATAGCAATAGCATTGGCTTCACAAATCAGAACAGCAGAATCTCTCTCTACCTTCAAAAATACATAAAGACACAATGTTTCCTCAACTTCACTCATTACCAACTTGTAATAATTTGTATGGGATGGCAAAATTGTAAGATATCATCCAACTTGACTTGCACGACTGTAATTCCTATACACACCAACCAATCAACAAACAGAATTTCAAATCAATACAATACAGGTGTAACAGGAGCCAGCTGGTACATGATAGCTGTGCGGTATGTATAAACCTGACTCCCCTGGCCTCAAGAGGCACACTAGCGACTGATGCTAGAGGCTGTAGTCTTTAGCCTCCTCGCTAGCGTGCCCGCCTCCCATGCCGGCTAACACTGGTTCGAATCTCGCTCAGAACAGCAATTTTCTTTCTTCTATGGTACACAAAAGTTATTTTCCTATTAAAATCATGGTAAGGCTTATGTTTAGATGTGGGGTTTGGCTTAGGGCGGAAACTTAGGAAAAATCATAAGAATGGTTTTCCTTTCATTTTGCTCGTTTTTCCTCGGCGAGCTGCTGCAGCTTGTCTTCTCCAACTTTCAATCCAGTGGTCAAGGAGTGTCTCCAACATGACCTGTCCTGGGCAAGTTCTTCCCAGCTGTTGATGTCAATATCAAGAGCATTGAGGTCTCTCTTGCATATATCTTTGAAGTGGAGATGGAGCCGACCTGTAGTCCTCTTGTCAGTGGCAATTTCTGAATATAGGATGTCCTTTGGGATTCTTCCATCATCCATCCTGCATACATGGCCCAGCCATCTGAGGCAACGCTGGTGGAGGAGAGTGACCATGCTTGGGGTTTTGGCGCGTTCCAGTACCTCGTTGTTGGTCACATGATCTTTCCAGGAGATCCCAAGTATGCTTTGGAGGCAGCGCATATGAAAGGCGCTCAGTCTTTTCTCTTATGAAGAGTACAGGGTCCAGGTTTCACTGGCATAGAGGAGAGTTCTTACCACGCAGACACAGTACACAGCAACTTTTGTGTTGATGGTCAGCATGTTGTTGTTCCACACTCTCTGCGACAACCTAGCCAGGGTTGTGGAGGCCTTGCCAATCCTCTTGTCGAGCTCTATATCGAGCGAGAGGTTGCTGGTGATGGTGGAGCCAAGGTAGGTGAACTGTTCCACAACCTTCAGTTTGTAGTCATTGATGATGATGCTGGGTGGGTCCACGTCTTGGGCCATCACATTTGTTTTTTTGAGGCTGATTGTTAGACCGAAGTCATTGCAGGCCTTAGCAAAGCGGTCCATTAGGCACTGTAATTCAGCCTCTGTGTGGGTGGCTATGGCAGCGTCATCTGCAAACAGCATGTCCCTGATGACTGCTTCCCATACCATTCTCTTCGATCTCAGTCTGGCCAGATTGAATAACCTTCCATCAGACCAGGTGTGCAGGTAGATCCCCTCTGTTGAGGTTCCAAAGGCGTGCCTCAGCAGACCTGCGAAGAAGATGCCGAAGAGTGTCGGAGCGAGAATGCAGCCTTGTTTGACTCCACTGCGGATGTCGAAGGCATCAGACGTCGAGCCATCATACTGCACTGTGCCCTTCATGTCATCGTGGAACGACTGGATCATGATCAGCAGTTTCGGTGGGCAACCGATCTTCACCAGGATGGTAAAGAGTCCATCTCTGCTGACAAGGTCAAACGCCTTGGTCAGATCCATAAATGCCAGGAAGAGGGGCTTGTGTTGCTCTCTGCACTTCTCTTGTAGTTGTCTGAGGGAGAAGATCATGTCAATCGTGGACCTTTCTGCACAGAACCCACACTGTGATTCCGGGTACACTCTGTCAGCAAGCTTCTGTAGTCTGTTTAGAACAACGCATGCAAAGACCTTGCCCACAATACTGAGAAAATGGATTCCCCTGTAGTTGTTGCAGTTGCTTTTATCGCCCTTGTTTTTGTACAGGGTTACGATGTTGGCGTCTCTCATGTCCTGAGGTACTGCTCCTTCTTCCCAGCACTGGCAGAGGAGGTCGTGCAGATGTTCCAGTAAGACGCTGCTGCCACACTTGATGACTTCTGGCTAGATGACATCCTTTCCTGGAGACTTTCCTATGGGCAAGCACTCAATGGCCTTCTTTAGTTCCACCAGGGTGGGTTTCTCATCCAGTTTCGCCATGACAGGGAGACTTTCGATGGCATCAAGGGCATCTTCAGTGATGTGGTTCTGCCTGGAGTAAAGTTCGGAATAATATTCCACCCATCGTTCCATCAGCATGCCCTTGTTCTGGCTGGTCTCGCCTATGGCAGATTTCAGTGGTGCTGTGACCTTCTTTGTGGGGCCCATGGCGCCAGCTCTACACCAGTTGAGTAAGTGGCTTATAACCGGTAACTGCTGCTGCCCGTGTTGTGTCGACGCTGTGAGGCAAAGCTGGAGTGACCTCTCCAGGGCGCAAGCCTTGGCAGGGTGGTATAGAGAATCAGCTGTTGCCCATGCAACAGATCCCCTCACTCCACACAGCTGATGAATCCAAGGGAAAGGCAAGGCCGATACAGCTTGGCACCTGCGGCGTTGCAAGAGTTGCTAGAATGATTTTGTAGACAACGTCAGACCGCCTTAAGGACTCCAGCTCCGGATTTGATGTCGAGCTTTACTACCCTAGCCTTTCACATGGGTGGGTCTTGCCGCAAGGCAGCTGAGGTTTGAAATCAGAGTTTTCCTTCTCCTAGATGAGCAGCCATCCACGGCTGATGAGCCCCATCTGCCCGAAGCAACTGGTTTTAAGGCACCAGTGGTCCGCCTTTCACCCCTTCTCCTGTTAGTTTGAAATGGGTTCTGCCGGACTTAGTAACTAAGTCACTTGTGAAGGCCAGGAGCTGGATTTAGCTGTCAGAGGCACTCAAAGATGCAAGCCATTGGAGCATTCCACCCCCGGCTATGACAGCCCATAGAACCCGGTTAAGTTTAGGATTTGGTTAAGGGGGTAAACTTTATGGTTAGGTTTTGGTATGGGTTAGGGGTTAAACTTAGGAAAATTGTAATAACATTGGTTGTTGGTTTATTTATTTTTTACTATGTGAGTAATAGTCAACTCATATGATATCACCATCATACTTTTATTATGACTTCTCCTGAGAATGGGTTGCTCATAACTGTTAATGCACTTGCACTTTCTTATTTTTAAAAACAAACAAAAACTCTCCTTTCATTTTATGATGTGTCACAGTGTTTCAACTGCATCCCTATGTAGTAGCTCTTCCTTTTGTACTTTTCTGAGGAATTCAAGAAGAGCTTTGTATTGTAACTTGCTGTTTCCCTATTAGCAGTATTCCTAATTTGCAAGTCAATTTGGATAATAACATCTGCTAAATGAATAAATGTAAATGTATATAAAAGTAAATTACAAATGATACAATTGTCATGACCTATGTTTGAAGAAGTTTAGTCATACATCTCTTAACCTAAAATGAGTCTACAAGAAATCCTGGCCAAGAACTGTATGCAAAAGCAATGCTCTAGACTAGAGGTCCTACACTGTTGCTGTGGGAACCCATGAGTTTGAGGAAGACTCAGTTAGCTGGTAACACATTGCAGCTATAGAATCTTGCATTACCCACCATAAAAGAAGTGACTTAATTGCTGGTAAAAAGCATGGAGTGTTTGGATTACACTTGGATTCTCATATAATATACTTATACAGAAACAAAAACAAATACTGTCTGCCTCTATTTCCTCTGTTTAAATGCAGAATGGGGAGTTGAACATGGGCAGAAAATCTTTGAGCATTATTTCAATCTTTTGAGTGTGTGCCACTGCTATGTATTCAAAAAGATCTTCCTCCTTTTATTTTAACCCTTGTGCATCAATAAATAAAGTTACTCAGAGGTCCTTCGAGGACAAAATGTCCATGTCAAAAAACTGCCATAATAATACTATATATTAATATTATGTTCCACTTTCAATTAGTTAATTTTGTTTTTTTAACCAACATCAGTCATGATCATAGCTACCAAATATTAATTCATTTTCAGGTTTTCCAGTTTGTTTTTATAATGCCACTGTTGTTTTCTATGAAAAAACATAAACAAAAAAACATTTGAATTATTTTCCATATACTAAATACTAAGGGGAATTTATTTTTTATTTTTTTGGGATTATCACTGTCTGGGAAATGTCAATGATTAGCAACAACACTGATTTTGATGCATTATTATTTTTTGTGCAGTGTCAGATTAAAAAAAGAAAAAAAAACACTCAGGACCTTAGAGGACAAAAATGTCTGCATCAAAAACTGCTATAA
Organism: Myxocyprinus asiaticus; assembly: GCF_019703515.2. NCBI lineage: Eukaryota > Metazoa > Chordata > Actinopteri > Cypriniformes > Catostomidae > Myxocyprinus > Myxocyprinus asiaticus. The sequence goes on along the minus strand of NC_059347.1, from coordinate 50,519,352 downwards.
CAATATTATATATTAATATTATTTTTCACTTTTACTGACTTAGATTTTTTAACCAACATCAGTTATAATCATAACTACCAAATATTCATTCATTTTCAGGATTTTAACCCTTTAAATGCCAGTTTGTTTACATAATGCCACTGTTGTTTGTTACACACACACAAATTTCTCAAGACACACATACAAAACACACTCTGACATCATACCAACACACCCACACAATTTTAGCTGCATAATTTATTCAATTGGCCTGCAGTGCTCTATAATACAGCAAACAGAAAATAGGAAAAAAGCATGTATTTGCTCCATAGGCTAAACATGAGAAAAATGGTGCCATCTGGCGGAAACTGTAAGAAAAATTAAAATTTGAAGCCAGGGCTCCGGAATGAAAGCATAATATCATAGATTCATTATTTTATGCTTTAATGGCACTGGGATCAAATATTGCATTTTAATGGGTTTCATTGGGGACATTTTTGTCCCAAAGGTCCTGAGTGTAACTATTTTGTGTACACAGTGTATTATAGATTTATTTTAGGAACTGAGGTTGAAATATCAAAATTCCCCCAAAAATACACACCTTTGGCAAAATGTATGCCGTTGGTATTAACACAGCCAAAATTATTGAAAAAACAAAAATGAAAAAGACAAAAATTTCCCAAAGGTTGCACAAGGGTTAAGGGTGTGAGATCTAAGATGGCTCACCTCTAAAGAAGAAGCCTTTGATTAGAGGCACACCATCACAGGTGACGTTGTGCACCAGATGTTGTCATCTTAGCTGACACGCTGTCAGAGCGCAGCAACACACAGCCTCTAATGAACCTCATGCCTACCTGGTTAAAATACACCTCATATGGCTCTCTGCATTTTAAAGCCAGATAAAAAGTGCCAATACCATCACCAACAAACTCAAACCAGAGGTGCTAATTCAAACTGAATATTTGCTGGTGTTTAGAATGCACAGAAGCACTAAAGCAGAAGGTGCTAAATAGTTATTATGACTTTATTTTGCTATTTCAAGATTGTAAGTCGCAATTGTCGAAATAATGACTGGCTGAATCAGAATAACTATATGATCCATAAATTAACAGTTTACTAGATCGAAGTGATGAGACACTTAGTAATAACAAATATATATATATATATATATATACAGTGCATCCGGAAAGTATTCACAGCGCTTCACTTTTTCCACATTTTGTTATATTACAGCCTCATTCCAAAATGGATTAAATTCATTATTTTCCTCAGATTCTACAAACAATACCCCATAATGACAATGTGAAAGAAGTTTGTTTGAAATCTTTGCAAATTTATTAAAAATAAAAAACACTTATATGTACATAAGTATTCACAGCCTTTGCTCAATACTTTGTTGAAGCACCTTTGGCAGCAATTACAGCCTCAAGTCTTTTTGAGTATGATGCTACAAGCTTGGCACACCTATTTTTGGGCAGTTTCTCCCATTCTTATTTGCAGGACCTCTCAAGCTCCATCAGGTTGGATGGGGAGAGTCGGTGCATAGCCATTTTCAGATCTCTCCAGAGATGTTCAATCGGGTTCAAGTCTGGGCTCTGGCTGGGCCACTCAAGGACATTCACAGAGTTGTCCTGGAGCCACTCCTTTGTTATCTTGGCTGTGTGCTTAGGGTCGTTGGCCTGTTGGAGGATGAACCGTCACCCCAGTCTGAGGTCCAGAGCACTCTGGAGCAGGTTTTTATCAAGGATGTCTCTGTACATTGCTGCATTCATCTTTCCCTCGATCCTGACTAGTCTGCCAGTTCCTGCCGCTGAAAAACATCCCCACAGCATGATGCTGCCACCACCATGCTTCACTGTAGGGATGGTATTGGCCAGGTGATGAGCGGTGCCTGGTTTCCCCCAGACATGACGCTTGCCATTCAGGACAAAGAGTTCAATCTTTGTTTCTCATGGTCTGAGAGTCCTTCAGGTGCCTTTTGGCAAACTCCAGGCGGGCTGTCATGTGCCTTTTACTGAGGAGTGGCTTCCGTCTGGCCACTCTACCATACAGGCCTGATTGGTGAAGTGCTGCAGAGATGGTGGTTCTTCTGGAAGGTTCTCCTCTCTCCACAGAGAAATGCTGGAGCTCTGTCAGAGTGACCATCGGGTTCTTGGTCACCTCCCTGACTAAGGCCCTTCTCCCCTGATCACTAAGTTTGGCCAGGCGGCCAGCTCTAGGAACAGTCCTAGTGGTTCCAAACTTCTTCCATTTACGGATAATGGAGGCCACTGTGCTCATTGCGACCTTCAATGCTGCAGAAATTTTTCTGTACCCTTCCCCAGATCTGTGCCTCAATACAATCCTGTCTCGGAGGTCTATAGTCAATTCCTTGGACTTCATGGCTTGGTTTGTGCTCTGACATGCACTGTTAACTGTGGGACCTTATATAGACAGGTGTGTGCCTTTCCAAATCATGTCCAATCAACTGAATTTACCACAGGTGGACTCCAATCAAGTTGTTGAAACATCTCAAGGCTGATCAGTGGAAACAGGATGAACCTGAGCTCAATTTTGAGTGTCATGGCAAAGGCTGTGAATACTTATGTACATGTGATTTTTTGTTTTGTTTTTTATTTTTAATAAATTTGCAAAGATTTCAAACAAACTTCTTTCACGTTGTCATTATGGGGTATTGTTTGTAGAATTTTGAGGAAAATAATGAATTTAATCCATTTTGGAATAAGGCTGTAACATAACAAAATGTGGAAAAAGTGAAGCGCTGTGAATACTTTCCGGATGCACTGTGTGTATATATATATATATATATATATATATATATATATATATATATATATATATATATATATATATATATATATATATATATATATATATATATATATATATATATATATACACACTACTGGTCAAAAGTTTTGAAACTCTTAATCTTTATTATATTTTTTTTTCTTCACATTTTAGAATAATAGTAAAATCATCAAAACTATGGAATAACATAAATGGAACTATGAGAATTATGTTGTGACTAAACAAAATCCAAAATAAATCAAAACTGTGTTATATTTTAGCATTTTCAAAGTAGTCACCCTTTGCCTAGAATTTGCAGACATGTACTCTTGACATTTTCTCAACCAACTTCTTGAGGTATCACCCTGGGATGCTTTTTAAACAGTATTGAAGGAGTTCCCATTTATGTTGGGCACTTATTGCCTGCTTTTCTTTATTATTTGGTCCAAGTCATCAATTTCAAAAACTTTTTTTTTTTTTTTTTATTAAATTTTAGTTTTACAATGAAATAAATTAATATGGTGGCACAATTATATTTTTGTCTACAAAACTAATTTCAAATATTTAAGCATACGCCTTCAAAAGTTTTTTAAGATTATGAGAGACATTTTAGTCAAGTGTTTCAAAACTTTTGACCGGTAATATATATATATATATATATATATATATATATATATATATATATATATATATATATATATATATATATATATAATATATAATTGTGCTTGAGTGCTTCCAGAAGAATCAACACAGCATCAAAATCATAGTTTAATAAAGGCTATTTCTGAGAGAAGTGCAATCCCACTTTGAACATGCTAATACAGACCTTTGCAGCTGGTTTAGTAGCTGAGGAGGATATTCTGTTAATCCCCTCAGATATAATAAGAAAAAGGTACACATTCTCAAAAACCCTCTACATTTTCCTCTCAAATACTTCGGAAATGACTCACCATTCTGTCTGACTTGCTGAGTATCTTAAACTAGACTTAAAAGGATAGTTCACTCAAAACTGAAAATTCCATCATCATCTACTCTATTGTTCCAAAACCATATTACATATTTTCTTCCGTGAAACACAAAAGGAGATGTTAGACAATATGTTAGCCTCAGTCCCCATTCACTTTCATGCACTGATTGATAGATGCTCTGAAAGTAAATGATGACTTAGGCACTCATTCTGCTTATACCGTTTTGTGTTTCTTGGAAGAAGAATAGCATGACAGTGTGTAAATGATGACAGAATTAAAATTTTTGCATGAAAGGAACAGTTCACCCAAAAAACAAAATAAGATTTCATGATACCTCTATGGTGCTTTTGCACCCTTTTTGAAGCATGAAAGCTCCAGTCCCCATTCATTATAACTGCATAGAAAATAACAAGAACGTTCTTCAATATTTAAAATTTTGTGATCTATTTTCAGGAAATAAGTGATCAGTGCATTCTTAAATATTTCTCCTTCATAGAAGAAAGTCATACGAGTTTTGAACAGCATGAAGGTAGTGTTGTCAACTACCGATGTACTAGGTACATGCAAATGATCCAGAATGCAGCAGCACATCTGGTCTTTAATCAACCAAAGAGAGCGCATGTTACACCACTCCTTGTCTCTCTTCACTGGCTGCTGGTTGATGCGCGTAACAAGTTCAAGGCTCTGATGCTGGCATACAAAACAGTCACTGGGTGTGCTCCAACATACCTAAAATCATTTCTGCAGAGCTACGTGCCTGCGGTCGGCTAAGGAACATCGCCTTGTTGTACAAACACAAAGAGGCACCAAAACACTTTCCAGGACTTTCGGCTTCATCATACCACGTTGGTGGAATGACCTTCCCAACTCCATCCGTGAAGCTGACTCACTTTCTGTCTTTTTTGCACACTGGTGGTGGTTGAGGAGAGTCCCCTTGTTCACTGTGTAAAGCGCTTTGAGTGTGGTGTTAGAAAAGCGCTATATAAATGTAAAATTAATTCATTCATTTTTCTCCCTGGGCTGAATGTGACTTGGTAGCTGTACCACTGTGTCTTTAGCAACATACGCTGGAGACTGGATGGAGCAGCATAAAGTGGCTTTGAGCATATGGTAACCAGAGGTTTGTGATCCGTTATCACAGTGAACGACTTCCCATACAGGTAGGTGTGTTAGCGCTGTATCCCTTAGACAATGGCTAGCATTTCACGCTCTATGTTACTGTACCTGGACTGACAGTCCATCAATATTTTTGAGCCAAATACAATGGGTCAGCCTTCTTGTATCAGTGCTGCCCCTATGCCTTTTTGTTATGCATCCACTTCAAGGGTTAGCATGACTGTGGGGTCGTAGTACTTTAGACATACAGGGTATATAAGCAGTGACTGACATTTTCAGGTTCTCAAAACATTTCTGGTAATTGCTGTCCCAGGTCAATGGTGTGTCTTGTTTCAACAACCCTAGTAGAGTATGAGGTTTTTCAGCAAATCTGGGAATGTAAGGTGACAGGTAATTGAGCATGCCCATGAATCTATGCAGTTCATCTTTGTTTTGGGAGGTTGGCTTGTTTTGTATGTCACTGACCTTTGCTGGGTCCGGTCTGATGCCCTTGTTTGTATATAGGTTGCCAAAGAATGATATGCTCCTCTGCTTGATTGTGCACTTGCTGCTGTTGAATACCAGACCTGTCTCCACTGCTCGTTCAATTAGTCTGGTCAGTTTTCGGTCATGGTCTTCTTCATCAACTCCATAAATGGCTACATCATCAGCTACACTGATCACGCCTGGAAGCCCTTCCAGGATCTGGTCCATCTTTGCTTGGAACAGATCTTGGGATACGTTTAAACAGAATGGCAGGCGTTTCCAGCAATATCTGCCAAAAGGTGTTCAGAATGTTGTGAGGATTTAGGACTCTTTGTCGAGGTGGATCGACCAATATCCTACCCTTGGCGTCAAGTTTGCTGAAGAGTTTCGCATTTGCTAGTTTTGGATTAAGCTCTTCAACAGTTGGAATGTGGTATGGGCACCTTTTCAATCTAGCATTCAGTTTCTGCAGGTCTAGGCAGATTCTGATGGAACCATCCTTTTTTGTACTGAGAGCGAGACTTGAACACCAGTCTGAGTGTTCTTCTACCTTGAGTAACACCCCTTGGTCCACCAGGCTGTTCAGTTCTCTCTGTAGTTTGTCTTTTATGTGGACACTACACTTGCGTGGTGGATCAATGATTGGAGTCGCATCTTCCTTGAGAAGCAGTTTGGCTGTTCCACTGAAGTTTCCGATTCTGTCAAATTGTTCTGGATACATTTTCCTTAGGTCTGTGATGTTTGTCACTGTTTTTGTTTCTGTGTAATCACCCTGCTTTCCCATTGTCTTTGTATCATTTCTTTCACCCAGCAGGTCGACGTGGACAGTTACAAGTTGTAGCAGCTCGCGTGTGGGTAGACCGACCACAGCTGGGCTGGGAATATCTACAACGTAGAACTTTTCAGTTATCCACTTAGAGTTTTTGTGCTGGCATGGAATGTTGATGAATCCATAGCAGGGCATAACATCACCACTATATGAGGTAAGTTTCACATTAGGTGCTTGTTGCAGGCACTGGAGACTGTTTGGTGAGGTACCGTACATCTGTTTGTATGTGCACAGTGGAAGAGTGTTTCCAGATGCACCTGTGTCAGTTTTCAGGTGGAGAGTGTGTCCCTTGCCTGAAAGCTGTGGCGGTTTCACATTCAGCATTGTGTTTGCTTCACGTTGCGGCTTTGAATATATGCTGTGCATGCACTTTTCACTGACCAGGATTGAATAGAAGTGTTTCTGGCAGATGCATTCTCCATGATCCTCATCACTCTCTAAAGCGTCTATGTGTGTCTCTCTCCATTTCCAGTGTTCTTTGTTTTGTTTGTGCGGCTGTCTGTGATGTGGCGTTCGTGATTTGCTTCTTTTTGCAGGACTGTGGAACTGCCTCTGGTGTCTGGCCTTCCTGCAGCATTTCACCCAATGTCCTTTGCTGCCACAGGCCCTGCATGTGTTGTTATATGCTGGACATTGTCTAGGTTTGTGGTGAGTATCACAGTTTTGACAGGTTCATCCTCTGTTCACAGCATGCACTTTTGTTGTCTGAGACATGCCAAGTTTGTTCAGTTGTTCATTTCCTGCAGACAGTGGTTCGTATTTACATTCTTCTCTCAAAACATCTGCGATTGGCTGCCCTTTTGGCTTGCTATAGAAATCATTTCTCAGTGCATCAAATGGTGTACTGGTGATAATCAGTTCTATTATGCACTCATTAGTAGTGGTAGTGATATGATAGCCCTTTAAGAGTATGTTATGTCACACAAGGGAACTCAGTGTGTGCAGACTGGTTATGATGCCAATGTTATGAGTGAGCTGTGTCTCTCATAAAGTTCCAGATTTCCACATTAAACCTCTCTCTCAAGTAATACTTCATGGTGGCAGTGGTGAAAAGTGTGAACAAAGCATAAACTGCCCAGCTATGACAACGACAATTTGTGAACGCCAGACATAATCTATGAGCCTTTGTTCTGACGAAGCTGAATGATACCGCTCTGCACGCAATACTTAATGGCGCAAAGAGCCTATGCTACCCATTTACCACATGACAATAAGGTAGATGGTTGTCTAAGGATAATTTTGATAAGCCCTGTCATGGAATGTGTCATTGTACTGATGTGTTGCCCCGCTGATTTGCCATTTGCTGTGCCAGACAGCCTGCCATTCAGCCACCGTAATAATTGTAGCATCTGGACCAATCAGACACACAATTATTCATTATTTAATGAATAATCCAACAGACGTCTCAAGACCGTAACAAGCAAAGGTCCAAGTAGGCCCAAGCAGACTCCGAGATGTCTGCTCTCCCACTAATCATTATCAGCTTTTACTCCCCCTTTGCTGACACTGGTCCAGCAACTAGTGGACCTCAGAGACATTCCAGGTGGTGGAACGTAGCCACATGCAAAAGCAAAGGAATGTGGGTAGAAGTAACTCACTCCATTCCCCCATAGGAAAGACACATAAAGCCCATAAAACAGACTTTTCTTCATTAATTTATAGACAAACTTTTAAAATTAACATGCATATCCTCAGGACATTGTGTGTATGATTATTACTGTCTCGTATAGTGTCTTTTGTACTGTATACTGTTTTGTGCATGCTTTATGACAGAACCACTAGATAATGTAAAATTATTGGTATCATGCTTCCTATCAAATGAGTCCTTGTGTGATGCCCTAAACGTTGGTGTATAGCACGCCCTTATAGCATGCATTGTATGCTTGTTATATTAATCAGAGCATAAAGGGATACAAACTGCCGACTTACTCCAATCATGCAAATGAGTCAGCTTCCAAACAAAGGAACTTTTCCAGCTGGAGAATCTTTCTCATTGGTCAAGACAAACTCGAGAGGAGTGGCCTCCCTCAGGAGTTAAAGGGCACTGTCAGAGTGACCTCCCTTTCTCCTCTCTTTCTCTCTCTCCCTTTTTTCCTGGTTGCTGTTCGTGTGGGACCGAAAACACCCGGTCTGACCGTGAGGTCGCGGGCCAGCAGGCTTTAACACATCAAGCCATTTGTAACTTCCTCGACCATAATAGAGTCAAACTAACACCGCAAGTTCATCATCATTTCTTCATTCAACGCGGAAAAAATTGATTGCAACTTCAACACCATCGACTCAAGGAACCATCAAGACTTTCTCCTGAGACTGCATCCGGCTCACTCTCTCAACAGCCAAGGCATTGAAAGTATCGTATAATTGACTAACTAAACAGAGGTTTAGTATAAGCTGTGAACCCCTTTGTTAACAAAAGTGCTTTGAAGTAAGAAACTGATGGTTCTTTCAGATGGTTAAATGACTCTTTTCATAGCTTCATTCCCCTGTTCTGTTCCGGTTTCATTCACTTTCACTTTTCTATTTCCCATGTATGCATGATTTGTGTGTATGTGTTTATTTAGATTAGTTATGAGTTTGCGAGTTGATTCTGGTCTGCTTGTAAATCAATGTCAATTTAACGATTTGATCACAAGCTACATGCTAAGAAAGAGTTATTTTTCTGTGGCCATGAAAAATATCCTTTCTGAGCATTGATAGATGATCAATACTGAGTGTTCGCTGGACGAACAGATTAATTGATTGTAATATTAATTCAGCTACATCAAGTTAATTCTATTAACTGATCCAAATATTTATAATTAATTATAACGAGTTATGATTAATTATTCATATTTCCCTTTTGAGCTAATTTGCTACATAATATATTGATATAACAAGACCTGAGATAGCGTCATCGCACATGCCGACCATGAATTGGTCAGACTCTGACATGAGCGAAGCATTAGCCTTATTTAAACAGAAACTTACCCTGTATTTTGAAGATAAGGAGCTAAACGATGCTGAAAAGCAAGCCAGAAAGATATGCCGTGGTATTGGTGATGAAGGACTAAAAAGGCTCAATGCCAGTGGGCTTACTGATGATCAAAAGAAGGTGCCTGACACTTTGTGGACATTCTTTGAAGGTCAGTTGAGACTAAACGTGAATTTTAGAATTCACAGACTCCAACTTAAGCAGTACAGACAAAAAGTGGATGAAAGTCAAGTCAAGTCATTTTTATTTGTATAGCGCCTTTCAAAACACATGTTGTTTCAAAGCAGCTTTACAGAAGATCATGCATTAACAGAAAATGAAACTGTAATATCTATAATGTCTTAGAGTCATCATTGTGTAGTTTGATAAAATATGATTGTGAATTGTGTTTAAAAATAAGTAATTAAATAATAATTGTATTTATAACCCCAGTGAGCAAGCCAAAGGCGACTGTGGCAAGGAACACAAAACTCCATAAGATGTTGGTTAATGGAGAAAAATAACCTTGGGAGAAACCAGGCTCACTGTGGGGGCCAGTTCCCTTCTGGCTAACATCATGAATATAATGCCAATATTACTTATGTATAGTGCAAGTTATGTTTTAAAATTATTAAACTATGTTTTAAGGGTCACTGTTTAAACAAAAATTATGTATTAACCTATTCAAGAGAATGTCTTGATCTATCGTGTCGAATGCAGCACTAAGATCTAAAAGCACTAGAAGTGAAATGCAGCTGCGATCAGATGATAAGAGCAAGTCATTTGTAACTCTGATAAGTGCAGGCTCTGTACTGTGATGAGGCCTAAATCCTGACTGAAATTGTTCATATATACTATTTCTCTGTAGAAATGAACATATTTGGGTGAATACTACCTTTTCTAGTATTTTCGACATAAATGGGAGATTTGAAATCGGTCTATAATTAGCCAGTTCTCCAGGATCAAGTTGTGGCTTCTTAATAAGCGGTTTGATAACTGCCATTTTAAAGTTTCTTAGGACATGTCCTAAGGATAGCAAGGAGTTAATAATATTAAGAAGAGGTTCTGAGATTACAGGGAATACCTCTTTTAAAAGCTTGGTTGGTATTGGATCTAACATACATGTTGTGGCTTTTGATGTTTCGATACATTTTGTTAGCTCTTCATGACCTATGACAGCGAAGGATTGAAGTTGCACGTGAGGAAAATTATGAGACACTGTTTTCTGAGGTACTGTGACAGACGATTGCATAATTCCAATTTTATTTCTGATTATTTCAATTTTATCAGTAAAGAAATGCATGAAGTCATTGCTCTTGTGCTGCGACGGAATATCTGGTTCTGTTGAGGCTTTATTCCTAGCCAATTCAGCCACAGTACTGAATAAACACCTAGGATTGTTGTGGTTATTTTCTATGAGTTTGCTAAAATATGCTGACCTGGCAGCTTTTAGTGCCTGTCTGTAGCTACAGACACTATCCTTCCATGCACTGCAAAATACCTCTAATTTTGTATTCTTCCACTTGCGCTCCATTTTCCGAGCTGATCTCTTGAGAGCATGAGTGTGATCATTGTACCATGGTGCAGGGCTTTTTTCTTAAATTTTCTTTAATCGAAGGGGGGCAACACTATCAAGAGTGCTAGAGATGACTGTATTTATATTTTCTGTTATTTCATCAAGTTCTTCTAGGCTTTGGGGTTTACTGAGTGTATGAGATAGATCTGGAAGATTATTAGTGAAGCTATCTTTAGTGGTCAAAAGAATAGTTCTACCTGAATGATAGAATGGTGTAGATTGAGTAACATTAGCTGATCACAGCATACAAGAGATGAAGTAATGATCCGAGATGTCATCATTTTGTCAGACATCCAAGAGAGTTGAGAATATCGATAAATGCTAATCCCAATGTGTCATTTTCATAATCTATGTGAATGTTGAAGTCACCAACAATTAAAGCTCTATCTACAGTAACTACAAGATCTGATAAAAAATTTGCAAATTCACCAAGGAAATCAGAATAAGGCCCAGGTGATCTATATACTGTAGCAAGGGTAAAAGACGACAGAGTTTTTTTATTTATATCTGACGGTGCACATTAAGCATTATTAGTTCAAAAGACTAAATTTATATCCTGTCCTCTGAGTAACACCAAAAACTTCACTGTAAATTGTAGCAACACCTCCTCCTCGACCCTTCAGACGAGGCTCATTTTTATAACAATAACCTGGGGGAGTAGATTCATTTTAACTAATATATTCAACACTAGAAACTTCACTGACATTGAGAATCATTCACGTCGTATCAGATGACAGAGCAGAGCACTTGTCCATTGTGAAATAAGCAGCACATGTAAAATATATATTTATAAAATTAAATCAGAGCATTTGCTCTTTATTCTCAGCTTTATTTATATAGCATTTAAAACAACAGAGTTGACCAAAGTGCTTCACAGTAATACAATTTAAAACACAACATTTCAAAATTACCACATGCACAAACACCAGTAATCTAAAGTACAAAACACAAACATTCCAAAACTGTGTCCTACATTTCATTTGTCAGACTCAAAGCCAGTGTAAAGAGATGAGATTTCAGACATGACTTAAAAGTCTTCAAAGAGTCCACTGCACATTGATGCAAACTGTTTAAACGGAAAAGTGAAGCATTATTCTAGATGCCTGAAATTGAAGAAATTGAATACAAATATATCACAACTGTATAGTAAAATTTAATATTCAATGTAGTAATATTAGTAATAATAGTAATAATAATAATAATAATAATAATAATGAAGCTGTTGAATAAAAGTTTGGCAAAAAAAAAAAAAAAAAAAGAAAAATGCAATGACATGTTGAAAAGTTCTATTTTTACTTGTTAAAAGTTTTAAGAATGTATTGATTAGACACCATTTTGATTATGAAATTAAATGAAACTTTAATATAACAATAATAATTAAACTATAATTATTAAAATAATTATTAAATAATGAAAAATAAATAAACCGGTGTGTTCAATAGCACATTATAATATTTGCATATTTTTTGCTGTAGTATCGAAATTGGTATCGAGGGCCTCTGTGTAAACCATCTACACTTTTTGATGAAGAACTTTCTGGCAAACCAAATCGTGAAGGCATGACAATTTATGCAAAACAATTGCTTTTAAGACATCCTCATGCAGATGATCTTGGGGGCGGACAGTGAGACAGTCTTCATATAAACTTAAGAAGATCGAGTTACACTCTCTCTGGCTCTTAGACAATATTTTGACACTCTTCCTTACGAGAATGGTTATGTTGTGGAATTTCAAAGAGGATTTCTCCTTTCCTCTGGCAAACCCAAACTCTGAAACTCCCTGAGTTTCTGATAATGGGCCACCAACACACCATCAGATCAACCGGGATATTGCAGCAATTCACCCGGAATGAAAACACGATCAAACAGAAAATGGGTTTGGATGAAGAGAGACAGCAAAGACCTCAAGCATACATAGTCCAACTCACTCACGTCTCATCACAAAGCCAAAATCACAGTGATGAAAAGAACTTTTATGACATCTGAGATTATGACATCATGCTAGGTCGTGACAAGCCAAAATCGCACTAGGTTTCCTTTTTAATCAAAACTGTGCTTCTTGATTCAAATGTAGGATTCTCGATTTTATAATCCAAGTCTCCATCTGGCTCTAAAAGCACCCCCACAGAGGTGTAAAGCCCTTTACAGGATAGGAGAATCGAATTGTCTTTTCTCGTGCACAATCACAGGTACTGGCAACTAGCTTTGTTCCCGAATGCAATTCTTAGTCCAGCATTCTCTCCGCGTATAATTCACAACATGGGCGATAGAAAATGCTAATGAAAGGAAAATATGTTTTATAATTAATAACCAAGGAATAATTGGCACTGTTATGATATTTGAGACCGGGCAGTGAAGCATGATGACTTCTGATTACCCCAGACATCGTATATCACATTTCCTCAGCACTACACTAATAAACTTATTAAGTTTAGTTGGCCCAGCTGTCCCTGATAGCCCATAAACATGCATCACAATCACAGAGAGATTATTTACAACCAGTCCAGCAGAAATACCTCAGTCCTAAGAGAGGATATTAGAGACGCCTGCTGCCGAGTAACCAAGATGCAGCGAGATTAACAATCATAAAATAATAATAAGAAATGCCACAAAGTGTCTCATTATGCTCGACTTGCAGATTCTGCTAATGACTCCGTGAGGGATAACCACACACTTTAAGGCCCTGCTGTAAACAGCAGTGCATGCAGGCGTTTTAAAGGGGGCATTCATGTGGAAGAGACCACATTTAGAAATCACACTCATGCAAATGCTAGTGATGTGTACTTATGTGTGCATAAATCAGAGCTCAGTTGGTGTGCCTCAGTGTCCGCTTAAACAGTTGTAGTGAAGTTACATGCACCAATGTAAGATTTCTACATTTCCTTTACTATCTGTACAATTGCTATCAATAAAAGTGGCTAAAGGGCCTACACAAATTTTCATACTAACTACACTGCTCTGACCAGGATTGTTTTAAATCTAGTGTACTCTACAAGACAGACGGTTGTTGCCTTTCATGTTTTAACTCAATATATTGTAGATCGCAGCCGGTGTCTTGGAACACTAGGGGACCAAAACTGTTGAGCAATCTTGTTTGAAATCTAGGCAACTATAAGTCAGGTCTACACACTGTCTCTCCAACAGGCAAGAGAGCAGCACTGAGCAACATGCAATGAAATTGTGAAAGAATGAATGAGCACAAAAAAGGCGAGCCAGTGGGAAGCAGGAGCCAAAAAATTAAATCACTACACTGCTGCCCACGTCTCCTCAACCACTGCCTCAGCCAGCTATTTTCCCCATTCTGTACAAATTGTTGCAAAAATAAAGCCTTTCTACATGCTGTTTGCTAACAGAGTCAAGAATTAATCAATAATTGACTCTTGCTTATGGACGTGCACGAGTTTGCATGAGAATGGCATTTCAGGACTGGAGCTACTGCAGTTGAGGAGGGAAATTATCCTGAAATTGATACACTTAGGGGGGTGTCACATAGGACACATTCTTGCATTCCATCTGCACTATTGTTTAATTGCTGGTCTATGTAAACATCCGCTAGATGGAGGTCTTTGTTGCATCACAGCATGTCAAGTAAAAAGGTGGTTCAGCTTTGAAAAACGTGTCACGAGACCCCTGTGTTCTCTTCCATTCAGTTGCATTCCATCAAGCAGTTTTTGAAAGGAAAGACGCTTCCTGTGTGACCCGTCCCTTAGTCTACATTTAGTTGTGTAAAGTATGCACCATAATGTTGACTGTACGACAGAAAACCAAACATTGAGTGTTTAAATGTGCGCAGTAGTCTTGTAGTGTGCGCAGCTTGGCCTTATCCACTACTAAATCAGTTTTAATTAGGTGTTCATTCCGGTTTGTTGCTCTATTTCTAATTTTAGAGATCTTAAAGTGTATGTGACAGACAAATAGACAGACTAAGATATAAAAGCAGGCACTTTCGTGCTTGCCACAGGTGATAATGAACGTCTTAACGAATTAGAGAAGCTGTTCGCACCTTTTAGCTGTTCCTCTGTATCACTGTTCCCAACACTACCATTACCCCTCCCCCCAGAACATACTGTACCTGTGCCAACCTGGCCTGCCAAAGTTCTTCTCTATTTCACATAATTGGTGTCCACCTTTACGACATCATTTAATAATGTTGATTTAATAGTCTTAGTGAACCTACAGCACCACGTCTATCCTGTGACCTTCCTACTCATAATTCTCACACCCCATTGGATTGGCCCCCATCACCTTAAGGCCTGTTAAGATGAAGTGGTTGCAGCCTTCTCTGCTGGGTGATTTCTAAAACATTAAGATAGATGGAGGTTGAGAATGGGGTTGGGCTGTTTATCAAAGCATGACTTACCAGACCAGAGTCAGGGATATGCACTGAAATGATACCACATGCCACCCAGAGCTTACATAGCAAGGCTTCTTTTTATCTCTTATGGGCTGATTTATTGCTGAATATTATGCTAAAGAGACTTTGAGCTGCACAGCTATTCATCAGAAGAGATTCATCCCACGCTTTTCACCATTCCTTGGGTTTTTACCAAGAAGATCTGATAAAAATAAATGTTTTTGATCTTTTGTGGTGAACTAGTTGTTTGCATTCTTTTTCAAGTGTACATGGTGACGTCTGCAATTTATTTTAGGCTTTGAAGACAATAATCAGTTCCATTAACTTTCTTTCCGAAATCAGTGGAGAGCTTGGGCTCTTCCATTGCATGAATAACCATTAAGGATATTTCTTTCCATCTAAGCTTGTGTACTGTCAAAGAGAATTAAGGTGATGGCACAGTTGAAGAGTATTTTTAGTCATACTAGTCATCTAAATCAGTAGAAGGGTAAATCTCACTTAAAGGGATAGTTCACCAAAAAATGAAAATTCTCTCATGCCATCCCAGATGTGTATGACTTTCTTTCTTCTGCAGAACACAAATGAAGGTTTTTAAAAGAATATTTCAGCTCTGTAGGTTCTCATAATGGAAGTGAATGGGTGCCAAAATTTTGAAGCTCCTAAATCCACATAAAGGGAGCATAAAAGTAATCCATATGACTCCAGTGATTAAATCCATGTGTCAGACACGAAATGATAAGTGTGTGTGAGAAACTGATCAATATTCAAGTAATTTAATATTTAAATGCCCAGTAGGGGGCAAGATGCATTAAGACTGTGAATCACCAAAAATAGAAGAAGAAGAATGGGAAAGTGAAACTGAAGTGGAGATTGACTGAACAGGGAGTATAATTTATAGTAAAAATAAAAGGACTTAAATATTGATCTGTTTCTCACCCACACCTATATCGCTTCAGAATGTATGGATTTAACCACCAGAGTCGTCTGGAGTACTTTTATTTTGCCCTTATGTGGATTTTGGAGCTTCAAAATTTTGGCACCCATTTTTGGGTGAACTAACCCTTAACCTGTCAAGAACATGTCTGGGCCATTTTTCACCCAAAATTCAAAACGAAGAAATAAGAAATACAATTTTGGTTAAAGAAAATGAAGTCTGTTTTTAAGAACATTTAAGATTTTTTGCCTTGATTATCATCATGACTTGCATTGATGAATTACAATAATGATAATGTAAAGAGAAACACGATTTCAAGAGACGAGGCAAAACAGCGGAATGCACTGCAGTAAATTTGGGGTTAACCCTTATAAAATCTTAGCAGTCTGTTTTGTTACCCCTTTCCCACATCCTTTAACATTATCATTGCTCAATCCTAATTAACCAGTCTGTTACCCCACATCTGTATATTAGAGAAAGAGAAAGTGAAAATCAAAGATACAGGGAGAGAGAGAGAGAGAGACAGAGAGAGAGAGAGAGAGAGAGAGAGAGGGAGAGAGAGAGAGAGAGAGAGAGAGAGGGAGAGAGAGAGCGAGAGAGCAAGTGAAACAGAAATAGATAAAGACAGAAATAGAGATTAACAGGCAAGATAGTGATTTTGATTATCTGCCGTAAATCTGTGTAGTTCATATAAGAGAGAAAAGGAAGACGTAGAAAAGCACGACTGTGAGAGTGAGAGATTTAAAAAGAAAAAGAGTCAGGAAAAGAGAGCACACAAGGGAGCAGATGAGGCAGATAATGGATGAAAAAGAGGAGAGATGGAGAGGGATCGAGGGCTGTTGGTGAGGGTTTTATATGACTCTCTCTTGTGTGTCTGGCAAGCCAATAAACATATCATACTTCTATAAAGGTGGAGCACAAAAGACGGACTGAAGCGAGAAGGAGGCTAATCTTTAAATCCTCCAATAGCCTGTCTAACACTGACTCTCCAAGGTCAGTTTATAAATGAGCATACAGACAGACAGGAGGCGAGAGAGTGTGGGAAAAGCATGAAACTTCACATTCCAACAAACACTCACATGTGTCATATACAGCGTTAAGCTTTAATCAAGATTTTCAGGCAACCTTTCCTTCAACCTTGAATTATAAGAGGAGAGTGGATTTAAGTTTGACTCTGAGGTAAAGAAAACAAATTAGATCTCTTTTAATATCTCAAGTGTTTCTCTAAGCATTGAATATACTGAGAAACAAATTAAGACTTTTTCTAAGTCTCCTGCGTTTCAGTTTGTTCTCCTGAGAAAAAGTCTGCAATTGAGTCCCAGTGACCTCAATTGTCACCTCTAAAATTTCCCCCCCTTATTTTTCAATATGAACTTTTCCATTTATCATCAAATATATTCAAATTGTTTGAGTTATGCTATTCATATTAATTATATAAATCTATTTACAATCAGTGTTGGGGAGTAATGGAATACATGTAATGGGAATACGTATTTAAAATACAAAATATAAGTAACTGTATTCCACTACAGTTACAATTTAAATAATTGATAATTAGAATACAGTTACATTCAAAAAGTATTTTGATTACTGAAGAGAATACTTTGCATTTTATTGTCATTTGTTTCATTCAATATTTAGTCCTTTCAGATGGAAAACATTTATACATATAAATGATGCGATCCAAAATGCATTTGAACAACGGTGAAACACTTTCTTATGATGTGTTACATTCATATGAGTAGACAGAGAAGTAAGTTTGAAGTAAGTCTGGAGCAGAAGAAATAGAAATAAACCTTGTGTAAATTGTCAGCTTTACGCTAAGCTAAAATGCTATTTCTAGCCATTTTACATGCACGTTACCAGGCACGATCATATTTTTTTTATCAAGAAAATTCACATTGGATAATAATTTCTTTTTTTCTAGTAATACCTTTGATATTAAGGCAAAAATCATATTCTTGATAATAATTTTTGTATTGTTTTCCTGTAAAAATATCTAAAAATCCTTAAAACAAGATCAATTAGCTTTATCTTGTTTTAGAAACAACACTGCATAACATATTTAGGGTTTTCAGAGAATGTATTTTTAACATGTATTTTGTCTTACTTGTATAGTCAAAACAAGTGAAAAAATCTACCAGTGCTGAAGAAGTAATCCATAGTATTTAGAATACGTTACTGACCTTGAGTAATCTAACAGAATATGTTACAAATTACATTTTACTGCATGTATTCTGTATTCTGTTGTGGAATACATTTCAAAAGTAACCCTCCCAACCCTGTTTACAATTGTCTCATTTGTCTCTGTAGGGGAACATTCCAAAAATGTATATATATATATATACACACACACACACACACACACACACATATATATATATATATATATATATATATATATATATATATATATATATATATATATATATATATATATATATATATATATATATATATATATATATACAGTGGTGTGAAAAAGTGTTTGCCCCCTTCCTGATTTCTTATTTTTTTGCATGTTTGTCACACTTAAATGTTTCAGATCATCAAACAAGTTTAAATATTAGTCAAAGATAACACAAGTAAACACAAAATGCAGTTTTTAAATGAAGGTTGTTATTATTAAGGGAAAACAAAATCCAAACCTACATGGCCCTGTGTGAAAAAGTTATTGCCCCCTAAACCTAATAACTGGTTGGGCCACCCTTAGCAGCAACAACTGCAATCAAGCGTTTGCGATAACTTGCAATGAGTCTTTTACAGTGCTGTGGAGGAATTTTGGCCCACTCATCTTTGCAGAATTGTTGTAATTCAGCCACATTGGAGGGTTTTCGAGCATGAACTGCCTTTTTAAGGTCATGCCACAGCATCATAATAGGATTCAGGTGAGGACTTTGACTAGGCCACTCCAAAGTCTTCATTTTGTTTTTCTTCAGCCATTCAGAGGTGGACTTGCTGGTGTGTTTTGGATCATTGTCCTGCTGCAGAACCCATGTTCGCTTCAGCTTGAGGTCACGAACAGATGGCCGGACATTCTCCTTCAGGATTTTTGGTAGACAGCAGAATTCATGGTTCCATTTATCACAGCAAGTCTTCCAGGTCCTGAAGCAGCAAAACAGCCCCAGACCATCACACTACCACCACCATATTTTACTGTTGGTATGATGTTCTTTTTCTGAAATGCGGTGTTACTTTTACGCCAGATGTAATGGGACACACACCTTCCAAAAAGTTCAACTTTTGTCTCGTCAGTCCACAGAGTATTTTCCCAAAAGTCTTGGGGATCATCAAGATGTTTTCTGGCAAAAATGAGATGAGCCTTAATGTTCTTTTTGCTCAGCAGTGGTTTTCGTCTTGGAACTCTGCCATGCAGGCCATTTTTGGGTCTCTTTCTTATGGTGGAGTCATGAACACTGACCTTAACTGAGGCAAGTGAGGCCTGCAGTTCTTTGGATGTTGTTGTGGGGTCTTTTGTGACCTCTTGGATGAGTCGTCGCTGCGCTCTTGGGGTAATTTTGGTCGGCCGGCCACTCCTGGGAAGGTTCACCACTTTTCCATGTTTTCGCCATTTGTGGATAATGGCTCTCACTGTGGTTCTCTGGAGTCCCAAAGCTTTAGAAATGGCTTTATAACCTTTTCCAGACTGATAGATCTCAGTTACTTTGTTTCTCATTTGTTCCTGAATTTCTTTGGATCTCGGCATGATGTCTAGCTTTTGAAGATCTTTTGGTCTACTTCACTTTGTCAGGCAGGTCCTATTTATGCGATTTCTTGATTGAGAACAGGTGTGGCAGTAATCAGGCCTGGGTGTGGCTAGAGAAATTGAACTCAGGTGTGATAAACCACAGTTAAGTTATATTTTAACAGGTGGGGCAAACACTTTTTCACACAGGGCCATGTAGGTTTGGATTTTGTTTTCCCTTAATAATAACAACCTTCATTTAAAAACTGCATTTTGTGTTTACTTGTGTTATCTTTGACTAATATTTAAACTTGTTTGATGATCTGAAACTTTTAAGTGTAACAAACATGCAAAAAAATAAGAAATCAGGAAGGGGGCAAACACTTTTTCACACCACTGTATATATATATATATATATATATATATATATATATGCTGACCTGTAGTGAACCAGTACTGGCCTGTCAGCAGGGTTTGTTCTGTGTGAGAGTGGGAGTAAAAAGAGCTGAATTAGGAGTTCTAATGAGCCTTAACGAAGGGTCTCTAATGAGCACACTTTAGGGACGGATATTACAGGCTGTTATCGTGGGTGGTTTTTCATTTTCATTTAGCTCTATTCCAAACCATGACATTCAGACTAGGGCGTGGGTTTGGTGGGGTATGTTGGGCTGAACTTACTGCCTTTAAAGCTTCATGTACAGCGGTGTAATTGGCCCAGCCTGGGGCTTAAGCTGTAATGGAGGAAACAGCAGAAATCCCATTACAATGGCCTTCCTGCTACAGGAAAATTACTAAATATTAATCAAACATTGATTAAAGTATAAAATCCTGCTCTCATTATTCACATGGTATATCATTCTACGTTTTCTAGTCATATCACCCTTTCTTTTACTTTATATTCTCTCTTTACTTGGATTTTTCATTATATTCAGTATTCCAGGTGTGAAAAACCGAGAGAACAGAAGACAGACAGTAGATAAAGGGAGGTACGCTTAAAAATACTTGTGGTATTGTTCAGGCCTTGTACTCGAAGTAAAAAGAAGATCCACAAAGGTCACAATCACATGTTCTTACTGCGTACAAAAAAAATTGGATGATGGATAGATATATAGAGAAAGATATGACACTATGGCTGAGTTCAGAATTGCATACTACCATACTACTCATACTATTTCTGCAATAGAAACATATGGCAGAAGTAGTAAGAGTAGTATGGGTAGTATGCCATTCTGAAAAGTTTTAGTGGTGAAGTTAGTTTTACTGCAGCACTGAAACTATCCTTGAGGCTTATTCTGGGGTAGCAATATTTGCAATGGACAATTTCGTGTGCAAAAAACTTTGGCGCAGAGACAAATCTTCTAAAAAGGCATTTAATGTGTTTTATCGTTAGAGTTCATAAACATTTCCCAACCATCCAGCTCACTGTAAGCTGTAGAAAATGGTAACCAATATGGTGAATTTGGTTTTCATAAAATGACCTTTTTTCCCCCTTCAAAGTATGAAAGGAGAGGAGAAAATTAATGCATAGGCGATCAATCTACCTCTAACGTTTGAGAGTTATGCTTTAATATATAGATGTAAACTGTATTTTACATTTGCAAAAGGAACCATTCAGTTGGACAAACACATAAACTAAATCCTAATGTGGTGGGACGACAAAAAGAAGTTCTACTTTCACAAATGGGGCTCAGACGTGTCTCACATTTTGTATTTGCATTTTAAAATGGAATCTCTTTCTGTGTTTTTAGCAGAGGGATTTTGATGGGATAACTCTCCACACAGGTTTTATTCCACACTTTTATATGGCTTTATCTAGCTGGCCTTAATTAGTTTAAGTAAAAAGCTTCCTACTGGAAGCTATTACTGAGCAATAAAGAAGCAATTTATGAGTTTATCAATACGAAACATTAAGATTTCCCTATTGATGGGTAGAAGAAAAGCAAAACAAAAGGGAAGTGGATGAAAGACTCTGACAGACATTTCTGCTGAAGTGAGCTGTTCTGCACACAATTAATTCACATACTGTAGTTCCTTTCCATTATCCCATTGCATTTGTTACAAAATTGACTCAATGGGTCTCACTGACGAACCATGAATATGCACTTATTTGTGCATGAAAACCTGTCTGCAAACATTTTCATGCAGAAATCATGATTCATCAATAAGTTACTAAAATGCTTACACCAGACGTACACAAAAATCAGACTCCTGGTAACTTAAAAAAAACATGGAATATGTTAAGTAGAAATTGAATGTATTTTAGTACTAGAAATGTAATAGCTAAGTACTTAAATAACTGATAAGACTGACTTGTTTTATATCAAAGTAACTAAAATGATACTGTGTTATAGCTTGATATGGGATAGGTTCTGTGTTTGTGTTTCAAATGATTTTGAGAATAGGACACTTGGCTTTACACGAAGATCTTACCACCCATGCTCTCATGTGAGAGCGCAACTTTAGAGAGTGTAAGGATACGTTGAGGTTGACACAGGTGAGGTTGCACGGAAAGCACTTCTATGGAGATGGTTTTTGCATGTATTATGCTAATTGTAGGCAAATGCTTCCTCATTTACAATAATTTGTATTCATCAACAAGGGTAAAAGTAAATCCATTTTCTTATGCACCTGTTGTGAATCTGGTGGAAATTTTGGATGGAAACCTTTTCTGTGCACAAAAGAATGAGCACTTGTATGCAGTTACTAGTGGATGAGACCCAGTGCTACTGAATGCACACTTGTCCTTCAAGATATATTCATTCAATATGCAACTTAAAATCATTACATTTGTGAGGACAAATCAGTGTAGCAGAGCTAAAGTGGTTTGGGAATCACCAGACCTGCAGTGCGGCTTGCATGAGAGATAGTCTAATAGTGTGGCTGTTTCCCCAAACACTCAAAAACAAAAACAAAAAATAAAAAGCTTTACTCGCATGAGCATTCAGCAAGGCATGGAAAAGTCATTTCCACACTGGCTGCGCAGCCTGTGAGGATCGGGCCTGTTAATCTGTTTCAGATCCTTTACAGAGCCGTGACTTAGCAGGCAGGGAAGAGAGAGCGAGGAAAAACACTACATCTGAGTAATCTGTGTTTGAAAAAAGCTATACATCACACAGATGGTAAGGCAGGGGAGAAGAAAGAAAGCTGTGGAATGGGTGAGGGGCAGAACTAACTGTTAACTTCTCATCTCTTTGCCATGAAATACCAAAGTCTTTGCTCTATTTACGCTGAACGAACTACCAAGGCTTCTTTGCCTTTGATGATAGAAAAACAAAATGTTGTGCTATTTAAGGCATAATTTGTCTTATTTTATTGGCCTGTTATAATGAGCGGGCAGCATGTGGGTGGTTATGTGGTGTCCTGCCCCCTGTGTAGGACACAATCTATCTGTTCACAAAGCACCTATCTCAGCTGCTTCCAATTTCCACGTATATGTGATTACAATACTTGTGTGATTAATCACGGCAATTTGACATTTTCTGTCGTCACCTCGCATTGTAGTTGAGAATGTTATGGTGACCGATTTTTAAATAAGCTGTGCACAGTGGAACGAAGTTCACTATAGATTTTATTGCCTGAGCATGGGGCAGAATGAAGTATTATGCATTTCAAATGCGTTTATTTCACTAACAGAAAAGTACCAAATATACCATGGTTTTCTTTGAAGTACCTTGGAGTACGATGTCAGTACCAAGGTGTATAATTATGATAATCTTTCAGTACTATGGCATATATATATTGAATTACAATTATACTAACATCTGATACCATTACTGTACAATGGTACCTTCAAAGGCTTGGTATTGCCAACTTCATCACAATACACTACACATTGCATTACATATGTAACAAATCAATACTTTGGGATGCATCAAAATGTTTAAATTGGACTGTGATTGAAGCTGCAGTAAAAGTGTGAGAAAGCTGTTGTCAGAGAAAGAGCGAATCTGCGGGATCGGTTTCAAACTCTCTCTTGCACGGTTTGCATTGGTTTTGTCCAGTATGGTGCTTCATTGCACTGAGAAATGTTTCAGATTTTTCACTTATTTTGACAACTTGCTTCTTAATTCATTGAACTGTAGGAAGTTACATGAATGCACACATGCAAAAGCGATACAAGGGCCTAGGGACAAAAATAATGTGAGATACAGTATTGAGACTGTATTGGCACAGCCTTAGAACTGCCACTGTACTTTCTTTCTTTCTTTTTTTTTTTTTTTTTTTTTTTTTTTTTTTTTTTTAAGTCTGTGAGAATCAACACTTCTTAAATTACTATGACTGGAGAAATGTCACTGAAGTGGCTCAAATTTGTTCTGTAAATTGCTCTAAAACTCACCTCGGAACCTGGGGAACATGTAATAGAAGATGTGAAGGAACTTGATTGCTCTGGGAAAAGATCTAGCGAAAGTCTCATGAAATGTGAATTACTGCATGGAGCAAGTATAACTTATAAATAAACATCTTATAATATAAAACAAATATACAGCATAAAAACAGTCTTCCTGTATCAATTAATGCATATATCAATACAGCTGTTGTGTATTTTTCACAGTTTAATGCTGAAGTGAGTGATTTTGCACCACTAGCATGACTATACCAATCTGCAAAAATAGTGAACCAACAATAGGTTTCCAGAACACTTCTGCTGTCTTCCATTAGTCCCCAAACATGTAGTCCTGCCCCAAACTTGCACCGCTGGTTTAGCCAATGTTGCTATCACTGGTCGGGATGCTCAAACATTATTAGGATTACTATGTTCAGAACATACTACCATACACTACCATACATCTGCAGCATATAGATATGGTAGAAATAGTAAGAGCCTATGTTTTTATAGCACCACAGAGCCACAGTGTTTGCAACATTTGGGGAAAATCAACCTATGAAATAGTTGTACTTGTCTCTACATATTAAAGTAAGATAAGTATTTTTAACATTAAAACATTACTCACTTCAGCAGTGATGTTCAGAGACAATTTTAAGTAAGCCATTAGTAGGCTGATTTTCCTAAAAAGTGTTAAAACTGTGGCACTTTCAGAATTGCTTTTTGTTTGAGTAGACCGACATTGACTAGACCAATGCTGTAAATTTGGGTAGGGCAGACAGCGGGGAGAGTTCATGAAACTTTGAAAACAGTAAATATTTTTGTAATTCCATTTGATGCCGCTACTGTCACAGAAATAATACACCTCTCCTTTAAGAAGCATCTAGAACTGAGCTTCTTAAGTCTGATTAACTTTCATCTCCCATATACAGTATCAAGATCAGCATGCAGGTTATGACTATATCAATGCTGCATTATTGTCATGCTAACCAAGAGATGTGAGGATAAATTAGCATGTTAATAGCTCAATCACAATGTATTCTAAATAGGACTAAGTGCTAGTAGGGGAGAGAAAAACTATTATTGGACCTTTGAAATCACACAGACAATTGTTACAGTACATCCTTAAAAAAAACTAACAAATAACTCATCAATCAATTTCTCACTTCACCATAAGCCCTGTACCGTGCTTTCCATGCTGTAGGTCTTTAAATGCACACTGTTCATCAGGGGAAGGAGAGATTGCCGATTAATAGGTGAGAAGTGATAAAAGATGAAATGGACAAAATGTCCCACCTCCATCAGACCTGCAATCTAAAAGCATACCACCATGGAGACTGGAAGAAGGTGTTAAAGATTAGGAAAGGGGAAGAAAAAAAAAAGAAAAGAAAATTGAAAGCAATATCTTGCAAACAAATTCATAATGCACAGAGACACTGAAAGACGAACATAAAGAAATAAACACATCTCAAATCATCAATAGAATAGTTGTAAAACGAGGAGTTTTCAATAAATTAATCAAATGAACCACATAGTGTACACGAGCATACCTTAAAAAGGAGATGCTTATTTTATTAGTTAACAGTACAAGCGGTTCACCTAATAGTTAAAAAAAAGAAAAATAAATACAACTGAGAAAAACATTGGTAACGCTTAAAATGCACCCAGGCTGAATTTGTGTTGGTCCTTGTGAGGAACAAAATTGGAATTTAATCGAGCTCCTTTCTGAGCCATTGTCAGCCTTAATACACCATTGGAGGCAGACTCTTAGCCCTTACACCATTGTTGTAGGGATTGAATTAGCAAGGCTGCTCTTCACTTAATGTCACATTAGATCTTCACACACACATTCACACAGAGCCACTGTCTATATTAAAACAGAGACTGAATGAATAGGGCTCTCTGCATTTAGCTCACAGGGGAGGTAGTGAAGCATGCGGTACATTGGGATGGACAGAGAAAGAGAGAGAGAGAGAGCATGAGCCAGTGCACTTTATGATGTTTGCCAATGGTTCTCTGATTTGAGAGTAAGTGGACCTGAATCTTGCAATTTTTTATAGTCATTCAGTTAAACACAGTGAGCAAAATATGACTCATGCTTGGGGTGAGTTATGCATTTGGAAAGGGTCATTTACCAGGGCAAGATTCATCCTCTGAAAGTCCCGGCAAGCTAGCAAAACATTGAAAATAATGTATTAAATACAAAGGTATTCTGAAAATAAAATGAAACATCATACTGTTGATCCAACTCATGGATATTGGACAAAAATAATGATATTATTTTTAGGGCCATCTTCGGGGGGACAACTGTGAATGTGTGTCCTCTAAAATATAGCAAATTAATGGGGCCGGGTGAAGGTGCTCATCCATAAAAAATTTCCAATATGGGCCTTGATAAGAAGTTGGTTTTTCCTTTGCTGCAATAACAGCCTTTATTATTCTAGAAAGGCTTTCTAATATCTTTGGTAAAATGGATGCATTGATTTGCTCTCATTTTGACACACGAGCATCAGGTCATTTTTGTGTACCGGGCTGTAATAGGTGTAACTGAAATAGTCAGACCCGTTGGTTAAAAGGGGATGTCCTCATATTTTTGGCCATGTAGTGTATTTTATAGTTTAATAAACACTTTCAGAGGAAGCAACAAGAAACATTTTGCGCGATCAGCTTTTACATTAGCATCAAAAGAGTGGCTTGATAGTGGAGAACTGCAAATTCTCACGCTGATGTTCAATAATGTGCATTTACTTCTGAGAGGAAAAAGTCAAGGCCTTGCTCTGGGCAGTTCCTTCTCTCTCATGGAGATGCATTATTTTAAAATTCTGTGAAACACCAATATAGGCAAAGGCACTAGCCATTCACAGGTAAGGTACTTGTTTAACTTTGGGCAGCTTGGTGTGTCTCACTTTAGTTACCTGAGTGCCACATTTATGTGATTCAAACAGACACACAAACACACACATATTCAAGATGACTTACAGCGATAAAGCAACTCTCACGCACAATCTTGCACGCCAGAGACAACATCCAGTAATTAATGCAGAATGAAAACGAAATGTCATCTAAAGACACAGGCCACTTCCCATTGGCTTTGCCAAACACAGCCATTTTTCTTGTTAATGTAGCATGTCGAATTTGTAAAGCAACGGAGTGAAAATGAAAGGTTGCATATCTCACTTGGTTGGCAATATGTATTTGATACCAGCAGTAAATCAATGCCCTGTGCTGAAACACATGTTAATGGAAGCCACTAAATTGGAATAGAATTTGTTTAGGGAGGGGGAAAAAAACAGAGTGGCTGAGAGAGCAAGAAAACGTAGCCATCTGTTTTGTCACTGGAAAATTAGACGATTTAAAGGAGAAAAGAGATGTGTGGACAGAAGCTAATTTTCTATTTTGAATCACTTAAAAATGACTTTAAAGGGACAGAAAAGGACATTCTAAAATTATTTTTATGAAATGGATAGTTATTATTCTACATTTTGATTGGATGAAAGCCATTGTTAAATGAATAAAAACATAATTATACATTCTACATTAATGCACCAAGGTCCTGCAATTAGCATAATGAACTAAATTACTTGGCAAAAGTGACAAAAAATAGTTTCTTCCGATTATTATTAATAAATCTGTTTACTGAATATTGGTGTCTTTTTTCATATTGCTTTTGTCACTGTTTAATAAAATCAGTAAGCCTCTCAAATTTGTGCATTACAGTTATTTTATCCCAAGTAAGGGTTTAAGTACAGGCCAACAGAAATAATTACGGCATTCACAAATGCAACCAATTTACATGAAGTAAATGTTTCTTCAATTTCTTCTACAGTATATTGTAAACTTGGATGTTACATGCTGGAATGGTCAACATACACTCATGGCGAAATCGTCAGGATTCGTACAAATTTTCAAAATTTGACTTTCGCTATAGCCAATGATGTCGCTGGACATTGTTTCCGTCTAATACGTGACAATTACTTGCTTCTGTCACACACAACAGCTTCCTGTCATGTTTACACACTCTACTGATTGGTTAAGTTTAGATAAGGGGTTTGAGTTAGGGCATAATATTAATAAGTATGCCCTTAACGCCTTGTGCACAAAACCTGCGCTTACGTCCGCATTAGACATCTGGGAATTTGCACATGATGAGGTCATACAAGTTTATGCGAACAACATAGTGCCAGACCATACGAAATAGCCAACTCGTAAATTATGTACGACTTTTCATGAGATTGGGTTACAATGGCAGAGAAGGGATTTATTTATTTAATTTGTACGACAAATAATGTTGTGTGAAAGCCCCCTCGAGTAACTAAATGAATGATATCTATTTGGTAAAACAATGATAATACAGCACCTTACCTTTTCTCGTGCCTCTAAAATAGCCACATAATGACAGTTTCATCTTTCCTGAGAGGGGAAAATGTATCCATATTTCAAAAAATGACTTTGAAATTACAGTTATTTTTGTGCCATTTTTTTGTTGAAAGAGTCCAAATGGAATGTGTACATTTTACCAAATTTTGCCTTTTTGTACCTTGTGCATATGCTATTAATAAGGCTAAGAGCATGGCTGTAGTGCACCATCCAAAACTTTAGTCATTGGTATAGTGTACATCCAAGCTGATCGCCGAGCACTGAAAATTAAAAGACATTGAAATCATGGAATACACATACATTACCAAAAGAAGTTTGCTCCAATTTCATTCCTAGGAAAATGAGAATAAAAAAAAAAATAAATAAAAAAAGGCCTAA